>NW_028087015.1:2252445-2748498 GCF_014824575.4 Sturnira hondurensis
TTTGAAACCAAGTAATTAATTAATTAATTAATCACCACGAGCTTGGTCACTATCACTTCCACTACACTGGAAGTTTCGTGAGGGCAAACTGTCTGTCTTGCCTACCTTCATGTCCTCAGTGCCCAGGACTCTATATATCTCAATACCAGGGCTGACTGATTTTCTGAACTCGCTGCTTTTACAGAAGCAATGAGTCAGAAAGCAGACTACATAATATATAGGCCAAGATTTATGCACTACTTGTTTTTCCAAGTATGTAGCCACTGTGATTAATAAAATACAAATCTAATGAATTCATGGTTGCTTTTTGCTATGTATTCTGTTACCCAACGAACAGTAGAAATTCACCTGCTGCATCACTGTCATGTGAGGGACCCCGCACACATCCGACCTGACGCTAAAAGCAGTCCTCAAACTGTTGTTAATAGAACAGTTAAAAAGCGTCCCATAATTGTGCCTATTGTTAATAAGGGGAACTGTTTCCCAATTTGGGCCAATAAAATAAACCCCTTAGTGTAGCAGAGCATAAAGGAGACGCTTTATATTGAGTTGAAAATCCTTTTAACTACTAAGCCTTTTTTTCCCAGCCATTCTAAGAGTCCCTGAAAATTTCAAGGTCAAATACACAATGTAAAGAAAAGTTAACACACAAGTCCCTTCACAGGTTTTTCTGAGAGCATCCTCTGAAAACACATTTGCCTGTGTTCAAAAGTTACCTGGGAAAACTTCCCGTACTATTTTCACTCTGATCACTGACATTTTTTGATAAGAGATCCAGAAGTTTAAGCATAAATCACGATTGACAAAAATAAATACATACACAGCCACCCTTCAATCAAATATGCAACTATTTCCATAGATGTCATTTTTTCTTCATCTGTTTGATGTGTATTTGCTACTGAGCCCCCACTACATATTAGAAGCCCTGAGCTAGGCACACAGAGACAAGTCCTGCCCTCAGGGGCTCACTGACGCACAGCAAATGGCACCTAAAACTTTATTAGAGTCATCACAAGGCTCTTTGGGAAGGGACAGACAGGGCAGACTGCCTCAAGGTAGAATCTCCACAGTTTGAAACATTGCTAGTTTCTATAATAAATGGGTTAATTTACGTAACAAAAAAGCCCTCAGCAATGTGATCAAAGGAACAGGATTTCGATCTAGATTGTCGGGACTGTCAGAAAAGCAGCCCACTCCCCCTCAGCATCCACTCACCCCAAACCCACAGGCATCAGGAAGCCGCCAAGCCAGGCAGAGTTTATTTAAACAAAAAGTCCCGTGCCACCGCCAACCTTAGATGTGCTTGGCATTAAGTACCTGACAACTACAACCTCAGCCATGGCATAAACTCAGGCATACCTTCTTTTATTTGGCTTTGCTTTATTGTGCTTCACAGATGTTGCATTTTTTACAAAAATGAAGGCAAGACCCTCCCCCAACAAAAAGATGACCACTCACTTCATTTCCATACTTGCTTTATTGTGGTGACCTGGAACTGGCCCCGTAAAACCTCTGAGGTTTGCTTATATTGTTTTTAAGCACCAGAAGCTTAAAGGACTGGCTGAAGTCTACAAGACTTTGTAAATTTACACAAATACTGACAGTAAGATAAAATATGAAATAGTTCAAACACTGTTGACATTACTGGGTATTTTGCAAATGGAATTTAACAAGGTTGTCAAAAAATTAGCACTGCACTAATACACTAAAATGAATTTTGCTGCTTTAAAAAATGCATGCAATAAATTACTATAAAAATAACTTTGGAAAAACCATTTCCCAAGTTACACATAATGATTTTAAAATCTAAATGAACATCTGTCCATTTTATGAGTTATACTTAAGTCTTTTAATGCTTTATACTCAGTGACTTGCTATATAACAGTATACTGACAGTACCTTGCTATAGAATACAACCTAAGATGAATAAAAACTCTTTCTCCCCTTACACTAATAAAATGGAAAACTGAATAGACAGCCTCAGGTTCTCTGAAATTATGTAGCAGATTAATTATGCTTAAACAAAATAAGCCAGCCCAAGCTTATACTTCCATTTCACAAATTTTTTATCACAAATGAACTTGAAAAATTAATATTGACTTAGCACTCAATGCTATATGTTAGCTATCATGCTAGGATTAAGTTAGATGGTACATACAAAACGTCTAACAACTCTTGATAGTATTCCCACTCGAGAGGTGAAAAAACTGGGCATATGTTAGTGGAATGGTCCACAGTCCCACATCTAGTTCAGGTAGCAAAGCCTGGACTCAAATTCAGGTGCTTCCACTGAACTGAGTGTTTGCAACCTGGCGTTCCTGACTGAACCCTCTGGAACAGTTCTGATAATCAGGTGTGTTTTCTGAGCAGAGGGTGGAGAGCTTTCATTAGATTCTCGAAAGGCCCACAACGGCGTGCCCCTCTCAAAGGGTGAAGGACCACTGCATCATACCTTCACCAGTGTATGAACCAGAAAACATGCATGGGACTTCAACCCCCTTTATCAAGACTATCACACTTCTACTGCTGAGGGAGGAAAAAAACACTCGGTTTTTCACTTTAAAATTCTCAGAGCAAGTCAAGATTTCCATTCCTGGACATTTTCCAGCATCTCAGCTACAGGTTCAGTTACACAATAAATTGCAACAGTGTACCCGTTTACATCCAATTCTGAGGTTCACAAATACTGACCAAAGTCATTTAGTCATTCTGCTTTCCAAAATGCGTTTCAATCAACCAATCCTCCCCGCATTGCCTTTGAAATAAGCTATCATTATATTCACTTCCAAGAAAGTAAAACACTGTCACCCGGAGGCCAGGCAATAAATCAGCGACAGAATACCGATCAAAAGGGAGAAGTGACTGACTTCCCCGGCCTAGGCTCTGCAACAGCACGTCATACACAAAGGAGCTCCCTCCTAGCTACACAGAAAACATACAGCAACTAACTCTGTCATCTCCTCTGAAATGACAACAGTAATCTAGAAGTAAATCCCTCAGTTGAGGCATAACCCCAGCGGCCCAGGGATAAGTGAGCTCATCTCTGAACACTGAGGCTGGTGTCGTAGGGTGAGCAACTGTGAAAAACGTGAAGACACCTGCCTGGCATCTTCAAAATGAGTTGCAACCATGAGGAACCCGGGTTCAGTCCACGGTCTGGTCACGTGCTCTGTGGCTGCTGTGGCACTTAGCTTAACTCTTGGCATCTGTTCCCCAGAATCCATCTGAACTTCGGATCCAAACTAAACTCCTGACCAGAAAATGGAGAAGTGTGTGTGTATAAATGATTTTTATCTTGAAGTTCATTGGTCAAGTTACTGAACTGAACTTCAGGGGAATGAAACAACCCACGCTACATCTAACAACTCAAGAGGAGAGACGGTTCTAGAAAGTAGGACTCCAGACACCTGTCCGGGATCCTTGCACTCCCCCAGCGGAATTAGGGAATGGGTCATTGTCATTGCGGGAGACTAGGCCAACCACCACCTTGGGTTTGCCCCATCTCTGCCAGGCTGGGCCTCGACTCCTCACATTGTGCTAGATCCAGTTTTTGCCTCCAGGTTGGGGCTGCTGTCAGGGCCATGGCCTAGGCTTGCATCTTCTGAGGAAAAAAAGACATGTACTACAGCTAATCCCATTGAAGAGAAGGTAAATACCACTCTGGCACTGAGGAATTAATTTCACAAGGAGGCTGTGTTAGGATAATGTTTTATTTATGGCCCTGCCTAATCAAGATGACTTTTCCACAAGAAACCTCCAAAGCAAACAATGTTAAAGACATGAAGAACCTTATGCTTCCTGAACTGTCCTCCAAAGGCAGAAAAACAGACCAGAGAAAGCAGGCAGAGGGCACCAAAGTCACCTGCTCAATACCTCAGGATGCGACCCACAAGTTTTGGACGAATGTCCTTCCAGGAAACTAGGATGCGCACAGTCCCCGAAAGAAGGTGCGCCCTATTCAGTCTGGTGAGAGCAGCGCGCATCCGAGCATCCGAAACGAGTCTGAACCGCAGCTTCAGGAGCGCCCTTCAGCGCCGCAGGCCCACAGCCGGGAGTCCGCTGCTCGAGGGCCGCTTCGGGGACCAGCCCAAACCACCCGCGGGCGATCCCGGGCGACTGGCACCACTAAAACCCCCTCGGTACAACTCCGCAGGGACGACTCCACCCGTCCCCAAACTCCAACACACCATCTGTCCCTCACCGACCAGGTCACCATACTCTCCCCCCACCCCATAGCTTCGGGGGGAAGCCACGCCCACTTTGGAGAATAAGACCTGTTGTGGGGACCAGCCAGGCGTCCAGATCACATCAATTCATAGACCCTCCGTAGCAAACATAGGCAGTAAGGAGTTTGCTGTTTTGACATTTTAAAAGCATACTACCAGGCAGCACATGTAGGCACACACACGGAGGTGACAACCACCGGGACTGACCCACGGGGAGGTTACCGTCATTACCCCTGCTCGGGACAGAGTACCTGGGGTCCCACCCCATCTCCATGCCCCAATGAGCCCGGCCCACCGCCCTCGCGCAGGGCGGAGAACAGGGTTCGCCAGGCAGCCGGGGTCCGGACGGGCCGAGGTGGGGAAAAGCGGTGCCCACCTCCTCGTCCTGCTCCTCCTGGGACGCGCCGCTGCCCCGGGGCTCAGGTGGCGCGGCTCCTCCGGGGGGCGGCGGCGCAGAGACTCCAAGCTCCAGCACCACGCGTGTGGGAGCCCACGCGGCGGGCGGCCGGGTGCCCAAGGCGCCGCCCGGCGGCGGCGGCTGCTGCTGGCAAGAGAAGCCGCCGGGCTCCCCTTCCTCCGACAGAGTTTCTGAGCCCGAGGAGGACTCGGCCGAGGAAGCGCCCTGCGAGGACGCGGCAGTCGCCGCAGGGGCAGGAGTCCGCGCACCGAGGCTGCTGCAGCCGCGGGGCACCGGCTCCGGCGCCTCCGAAACTTTCTCCCCCATTTCCCTCTCGGGCCCAAAGTGCAACCCGAGGGGTGGCGGGGGCGCGCCGTGCACTCAGCGCCTCCAGGGAAAGCCGCGGGCTTTTCGGCTCCGACTCGCTGTCGCTGTCGCTCCCGGGCTGCGGGGAGCCCCGCCGGCGACTACATGGCCACGGCACAGTCGCCGCAGCCCGCCGCCAAGTTAGCAGCCGCCCAGGTCCACGGGATGATAGGGGCTCCCGCGCGCGGGGACATGCCAGCTAGGGTCCGCGCTCTGCGACCCACAGTCCGCCCGCGCTGCGCCGGAGCCGCCGGGACTGCGGCTTCTCCAGCAGAACCTGCCCACGGGACCCAGCGGGGCCGGCGGAGGAGACGGGCAGCCGGGGAAGCCAATGGCAGGGCGGGCGCGCCGGTGGGCGGAGGCTGCGGCGCCCCGGGCCGCACGGGCGTCAGGTAGGGGAGGCGGGGCCGAGGCGCGGGCTTCAGGGTCCGGCGGGAGCGCTGGGTTCTCCAAGGAACCCTGGGGTGGGGAGGACGTGGGCGAGGCGCCGGCCTCCTGGAGCCTGGGAATGGAACCCAAAATACGAGGCAAGGCTGGGACTCCAAACTTAGCGGAGGAGTGGCTGGAGGTACTTGGAACGCCTCCGGGAGATGACTGAGCAGGCGGTGAGACCTTGAAGAACTAGACTTTGTTTAAAAAAGTGAAACCGAGGAAACTGACCAGAAGGAGAAATAATAGGGCTCTGATGCAAAAAAGAAACACATATAGTTATGCACACACACGCACCCACCAGCTTGCTGTAGGTGGAAGGGGGAAATTTCACGGTATAAAGAGTGGATCCAATCAGAGCCGATATCCAATCCAGGATTTTCAATTTAGGGTCTTTGGGCCTCAGTTTCCTCAACTGGAAAGGGAGGCATTAATATTTGCCTGTCTGTGGGCAGAATTAGAGCAACTATATATATAAAGCCTTAGCAGACTGCCGGGCTTAGACACCTGGAGCGTATTCAAAAGGACATTTTTTCAGTCTTTATTTCTGTGTATAAACTAAAAAAGTTCAGTCAAAGGCTTGAACCTTTTGAAAGGGAGGAAAATAACCAATTATGCTCCAATTTTTAATTAGAACCAAGAATACACCCAGCACTATGCCAACGCTAGACAAAGCTGGATGACAATGGGCTCATGGCCTCCTGTTGCCTTTCTCTCCACGCAAGCTAAGCAGAGAATGGGAAAAGCTCACACTTCCAGTTTACCTTCTCCTAGCCCTGGGCTGTAAATCAGCAAGATACAGGACCAGGTGCTTCATTTTCTTTGCTTCTCAGAACTAGGAGAAAAAAACTTTCACCAAGGCACCCATAGAATCACTTGAAAGCCCTTCCGGGGGCTGGAGGAAGTAGCCTTCGAGGTGATGGGGTGCCTTGACTTCCTCACAGGCCAGCACTCAGCTCAGCAGTGGGAAATAAATGATTCCTCACTTGCTTTCAGCTCCAGTGCTATTCCGAGCTCTGGCAGTGTGACCTGGGATATGAATTCAAACAGCTTCACTTCCACGGACATTGATGAAGATGTGTGCCAGGTGCTTGCAGGGGATACAAAGATGAATAAGGCAGGTTTCCTGCCCGTGAGGAGCTTGTGGTCAAGCAGGAGATTGATGCTGCATAATATAGCTCGATTATTAATTTTTAAAAGCCGAGGTAGTGCTTCAGGAACAATGTGCCTTGGAGAAGAGGAGAGAGTTACAGAAAAACAGTCACCAGGTCCTTGAGCTTAGGAGTCCTCAAGAATCCTAGATTTCTCTTTGTCAGAACAGTTTTCCCAAAGGCCCTTAAGAATTGAAGGACACGAGTTGAGAGCCCCTTCAGCTAATGAGCCCTTTTATGCTATCACAGTATTTAAAAGCGATACATCATACAAAACGCTTCATCATACCAGACAGCAAGCTTTGTCCTGAACAGTTTCCTCCCCCGAGATGAAGGGGAAGGGAATATGATGTGACCCCATTGCAATAAGCAGCCATACTGCAAAATGGACTCAGGCTGTCAGGCTTGCATTGTGACACTTCAGAATTATTGGTGGGGCTGTGAGACCTGCTGAGGCAAAAGGACAATTCTGGTGACTTGGATACGTTGTGAGAGCAAGGCTAAAGAGAGATCACAGTGGGACAGTCGGAGTTCAACCCTGGGCTTCACAATTGCTTTTCTAGTCAGGAGTATTGGTCTTTATCTGAGCCCCTGTGTGGCTGATTCACCACAGCTGAAGTGAAATGATGACTTAAGCAAGCCATTCACATGAAAGTGGAGGAGGGGTTGCTTCTCAGCACATCAAGAAATAGGAGGCAATGACATGATGTGAATTCTAACAAGAAGAATGATAATAGCTATTATCGCTTGAGTCCTAAGCATGTGTATGGATGGTCTCATTTAATCCTCACAACAACCTTATGAGAGAAAGTCTGTTAGCCCCACTTTATAGATTAAGAAACCGAGGACCTGCAAGGTCAAATAACTTGCCAAAGGTCACACAGTGAGTGAGTGGTAGGACTGTGGTTTGAATCACTCTTTCAAAAAATTCCATTATAATGCCGCTTGTAACAGACAACTTTTGAGGACATATGCATATTAGATGACAAATACACACAGGGCAGGAACTTCATTGTCTTGATTCAGTATGTGAAAGGGTATAAAATGCTACTCGTGGAACAGATTTTTTATTCTCCACAAAAAAATTAAAAGCACTTACTATATAAGAGGCAAGATTTTAAACTCTATACAAGTGTTAATTTTCTTAATCCTCATATCAACCTTATGAGTTAGCAACTATTATTATTCTCATATTACATATGAGAAATGGGTGACAACTGTGGCCCAGAGAAGTTAACTAATTTTCCAAGGTCACACAGCTGGCAAGCGATGGAGCCACGACTAAAACTTGAACAGTTAGCCCCCAGCATTCCTGCTCTTAACCCCTACAGACCAAAGTCAAGTACCAGATCATTATTTTTCAAGCTTTTTAAACCTTAACTCCAAATAAGCAACATATTTACATTGTAAATATGTAAATGCCTATTTACTTTTGACACATATGTACAGATACAAATGAAATTTCACGAAACAATACTTGCCCTTCCTATAAGCATTGCAGTCTAACATTTTTGTTATGTTTTATGGAAAATAAAACTGCTCATTGCAATCAGCTAAATGGATCTCAAGCTCTACTTTGACACAGGCAAGAGCTATGTACTTGTTCATCTCCACAGCTGACCCATGAGGACTGTGACTGTGGTTCAGGCAGAGAGTTTCCAGACCAGAACTGGACAAACTCAAAGCGAGACTCTTAAATAGAACATGATCAGAAGATCAGGATGGTTCCCCAAAGGTACCCCAATTACACCCATGGACAAACACTGGGGTGTGACCAAACTACTAGATAGGAATCAGTTTTTATTTCTCTAAACCCTACAGTTCACCTTTCTTATCTTATTACTGTAATTAAATTATAAACATCTTTCTCTGGGGCCTGCAAGGGTCCCTCCCAAAGAGCTTCTCATAAACATCCCTAATTTTGGAGACTTTGGGGCAAGAAATGGGTATGAAAGCATGTTTTTTTCCCCTGCAGTATCACTATAAGCAAGAGCCAGAAAAATAAAAATGACTGAGTCATAAGTCCTGGGAAGCTGATCGTGTAGCTTCACATGACAGAGCCAGATTAGCCCACGGACAAGGAAGGACAAGGTCGGCCTGCTCCAAGGTAATCAGGTCCAGACTTTCTTTTGGATGTACTCCCAGTTGTCTGGTTCACGGACAAGCACCCCTGGGCATTGAGAATGCATTCATGGCGTTTTGGGACTGCTTGCCTCAGTCTTCCGTGTGGTTCTCCTGTGCAACAGGAGACAGTGCCTCTGGGGGCCTCTGTTTTCTCTGCTGGGGGACGGGGCCCCATGAGAAGGTCAGGCTGTGTCTCTGAGAGGCGGAGGGTGTTCAAAGACAAGTCGTCACACTCTTTGTTTATTTCCAGTGTCATGACCTTTCTCCCAAGGGTTAGGTTGGGAACTAATAAAATCAAAATTAATTGTCTTTCTGTCTCCCATATATAAAATTAAAACATCAAATATCAAAACAGACATTGTTGCAAAAGTACAAGTAAATATGGTCCTATGTAATACATTAAAAATCCTTACTAGCCCTGGCTGGTGTAGCTCAGTGGATTGAGTGCGGGCCTGCAAACCACACAATCACAGTTTGATTCCCAGTCAGGGCACATGCCTGGGTTGCAGGCCAGTTCCCAGCGGGGGACTCACGAGAGGCAACCGTACATTGATATTTCTCTCCTTCCCTTCTCCTCTAAAGATAAATAAATAAAATATATTTTTTTAAAAATCCTTACTATATTATCTGATTTATGAAGATGATGATATTATTCACCTTTGGTAGGTTTTTTATTTTAATTATTAATGATGGATTTGCCTGCTGCTCCTTGACCAGTAAAGTACAATTTCGAGACCAAGTTAACATCGATAAAAGGTGGCCCTCAAGGCAGCCTAGGTTGGGGTTTCTTACTTAGACCCAAGGGAGTAGCCTGACCAGATAGTGGCCCTTTCTGCCCAGCCAGTCAGCAGGAAAAGCCCACACAGCCTCTCACGCTTTTGTTTGTCTGAGGCTCTAGGAAAGGAAGGGTTACAGTACAAGGTTCCAGAGGAAAAGTTGAAGTGTTTTTAAATGATTTAAAAGGACAGGCGAGGAACAGTAATAATGTGATTTGCAGCTGTTGGAGTCTTCGTTTGACCTAAAGGTTGAAAAGAATGGAAAATGAAGCTATGTTAATAAATTAAAATAAGCCTGCAATGGGCCAAAGGGGAGGCTGGTGCCGAGCTGTTCTCTTAGATCACCGCCTCTGGAAGTTCTGCACGTGGAACGCTGCGTCAGGCCACCAGGAGGCAAGCAGGGGAAGACCGGGCGCTGACTCCCTGGCCCCACCCAAAGGTTTGGGAACCAGTGTTTTCTAAGTGCATGGTAAGTGTCAATTATATTAAATCCTGAGATCACCGAAGATGATCCTAATTTGGAAATGAAAGAACAATTTTCTGAGGTGAACGTGCCTGGATCTGTAGAAGGGGACTAGAATGAACTTGGCCAACTGTAGTTTGTGTCTCTTTGGACCTCTTTGTTCTTCTCCTGGAGAACAACCACCTTGGGGAGACCGGCGCAGCTTAGCAGCTGGACAGGCATGTGCATGTGCTGGAAACAGCTGGAAAAACTGAACTAATACACAAAAAGAGCTGAAGAGAATGTTCCCTCGAGGATCCTGTTTAAACAAAGTCCAAAATGGTGACCTATTTCCCACAGAAGACTCCAATCTTTTGTATCTGTCTTCCCAAGATGGATAAGATGGATATTCACATCTGGAATTTTTTTTGTTATGCTTTCAGCAGGAAGTGTTCTTTTATTATCACTCTTCATTTTTCAAAAAGATTTATTCAGTACTCTTTGCCTGTTTAGGAAACAGAAGACAAGCAAACACTTTTACTCATTTTATTCTTCAGAGTCAAGTGGTTTTCCTTCTCATTCTCAACTCTCAGAGTGTCCCCTTCCTTGACTCTGTTTTCACTGCATGACAAGTAGTCCCTGTCACCATGAACCCCAACTAGCTAGGAAGTGAAATGACAATGAATAGTAAGTAACCCAGCAAGTAGTGACCCTTCCACAGGCATCAGCCAGTCTGTGACCCTTAGGGTATGTTTACAGGACTTTGTACTTGAGAAAATAGCCTTTGATTCCCTTACCCCTCCAAGTGGGGTTTCCCAGGAATCCCACCTAAGAGCTTCTTAGAAATGCAGAATCTCAGTCCTCACCCCTGGCCTACTCTGCTAAGAACCTTCAGAAAATTCTTGGGACCGTCACAGCCACACTAAAGTTAGCAAAGCACTGCTCTTGTTTGGTTCTCAGACGTGACTGTGTATTGGAATTACCTGTTGGACTTTAAGATGTACCGACGTTCCATCCCCAGATCTTCTAACTTGACCGTTTTGTGTCAGGGCCTTGATACTAAGATTTAACAAGTTTTCCAGCTGGGGAGTGGTTGGTTCTAGGATCAGGGCAGGGATGAGACTGGAACAACTCACAGGGTCACAAGTTAAGAATATTCTCCAAAGATAAGATGTTGTCAGAAGAACGCAGGCGCCAGCCCAGGGGAGCTCCAAGGACCAAAGCTAGAACGGTCTGAGTGACAAAAGAAATCATGACAGTGTTGGATTTTCAACCAGAGGATAAAATAAATATCCATGAGTCCAAATTCATTTAAGTAGTGACATAAAAAAGTATATGGAGCCCTAGCTGGTGTGGCTCAGCTGGTTGGAGTGTCATCCCGTCGACTGAAAGGTTGACAGTTCACTTCTGGTCAGGGCTCATACCTAGGTGGTGGGTTCATTCCGGGTCAGGTCACGGACGGGAGGCCATGATTATTGCTCCCCTCTCACATCAATGTTTCTCCCTCTCTCTCTTTCTCTCTCTCTCTCTCTCTCTCACACACACACACACACACACACACACACAAGGAATGGAAGAAAACGTCCTTGGGTAAGGATTAAAGAAATAAATAAATAAAGTAAAGGGAGAACCAGAGCTAGCTCTTCCCCACAAGTAATTCTGATTAATAAATGTAGAAAAAAAGAGGGAATAAAAAATAACTGTAAGGCAAACATTAAAGGAATAACTGCTGCAGACAAGACCCAAAAATGGGTGCTCAAATTAGTGAGCAGAAGGAAAGGGACTTGCATAGAAGTATTCTCTCCATGAAACTTACCAATGCAAAATAAAAGATGTCATTTGTGGTATTCTTGATAAAAATGCATAACTTTATGGCAATCATATGAAAGCACAACAAACCCAAATTGAGGGACACTGTACAGAATTACTGACCAACAAAACCAAGTTCATGAAAGATACATTGGGAGTAAAACTGTTTCGGAAACCAAAAAGTAACAACTAAATAAATCAAATACAATGTGGGACCCCGAATAGGTTCCTGGAACGACAACAACAAAATGTTAGTAGAGCAAAAATGGTGAAATTTGAATCAAGTCTATAGCCTAGTTAATAATATCATACCAATATTAATTCCTCTTCTTGATAATTACAACATGGTTATAGAAGTGTTATCATCAGGGGAGGCAAGAGAAAGAATATGAGAAAACCCTTCATGCTATTTTGTAAACTTTCTATAAATCTAAAATTAGTTCAAAATCAAATGAAATGTTAAAAAGCAGAAATCTTTAGGTGAAGCTAATGGTAGCCAAGGTTGAAAAGTACTACTCCCGCCATCATTGACTGAACTCTGTCCCTCCTTTCTCCTTACCCAAGGACAATAATTTTTCCTGGGTTTCCCTCATCAAGTGGAACAGCCGAGGGTGGCTGGATAAGGGGCGATGCTGTAACATCCTCAGGGCTCCACCCAGGAAAATGTCTGTGGCTGCTGCTGTGGGGACTCCACACTCGGGCCATAAACACAACAGTAATATGTTTGGTATCTGGATTCTTGATATCCATGCTGCCTTCTTTTGGGAAGAGCATTCCAATCTATTTTTAAGAAGTTACCTGTCTTCTTTTCAGCATTCTTGATGACCTTCCTCCAGGAGTGGGCTCTCCTTGCACTCTGATTATTGAGAAGAGAAATACAAGGACAGTGTCTGGACAAGACTGTAGTTAATAGGATTAGCTCCCATTAACTACATCCAGAGCAGCTGTGGTTCTCATACTTTTCCGAGTCTTATTCTCTGGCTCTTCCTTGGATTCTCTGAGCTACCAATACAATTTCCTTGTGATTTAATTAACTAAAATCAGCTATTGCTTACCACCAGGGAACTCAAAGAAATATAAGTGTGCTGACCTGAATCCACTGGTCACCTAATGCAGGTGGAAAGAAGACATAGGAATGCTATCCAAAAGATAGTAGTGATGCTAAACATTAAGATGTGTTCCCAGCTCTGGCCTGCTACTCAGTTGGTTAGAGCATCATCCTGAGACACCAAATTTGCAGGTTTGATCCTCAGTCAGGGCACATACAAGAAGAAACCAATGAATGTATAAATAAGTGGAACAACAAATCGACATTTCTCTTTCTCTCTGCCTCTAAAATCAATCAATCAATCAATAATATTTTTTACAAAGATGTATTCCTGACCTTAATAACAGTGCTGCTTCCAACACTAGAGTTGAAAAGATTTTAAGGGAAAAGGGCCCTGCAGGGGAAAAAAAACAAAAAAACATGATTATTTTCAGCAATGACAGAAACAGATTCCAGCACCACACTGTGTTGGAATTGTCAGTCTGTCTTTGTACTAAGTTATGAGATCCTTGAGGGGAAAACCCTATCATACCAAACCTTACTTATCCAGAACCTTATTCTGCTAAAACCTGTTACAATGTCTGACATAGAGTAGTTTATGATACTTACTGAATGAATGCATAAGACTATTGCCACCATATGACTCTAAACCAGCTTTCCTAAAATTCTGTTTATCTAAAGTTTGTTCAGTCCAAGATGCATATAGGTCGAACCTAAAGTATTTTAGGAGGAAAAAAATTTGTTTAAGTAATAAGATGGCCACATTCCTGAAGAGTCTCTAATTTCAATAAAATAATAATTGCATAAAAATCTCCAAACACTATTTCTGTCATGCTCATAGAAGTCTCTTCCCGGTATTTGCCTTGCTGAAACAACCATACTGTGAGAACTGCCTGCATATAATATGATTGGGTGAAAAGCAAACAAACAAACAAACAAACAAACACCACTGGAGGAGTCCACGAGACTACTTACTGGTCTGGCTCCTTGGGAGGCTCCTGTAAGCTCCAAGAACCTCCCGGCGGCAGCCCGAGGACATCACCCAGGATCCTGGGGGGGGGGGGGGGGGGGCGGGGGGGACGGGAGGGGACTCTGGGACCAGAGTCTGGTCAGAAAGCCCCATTCTCATGGAAACTCCATTCTGACGTAAGGATTTTAGGGCCCTTTATTTAGGGCCCAGGTTGTGTTGCAAGATTAATGCGAGGGAATTGCTGTTGCAAGGAGGAAGATGAAATAAAATAATCGGATGGCTCAGCATTGTGAAAGGCAATGTTCTTGGTTGCCAACCACAGAACCTATTCAATCTTGTTAAAGAAGGAAGTAATTTAATAAAGATATTAGAATGTTCACACGGTCTTTGGAAGAACCGAAGAAATGGGCTCTTAAGTGAGCTTCCGGGAACAGTCCCCAGAACCTCAAGGCAGAACTGGCGGGGAAGGAATGCTCTGCTCCTGATGACTCCAGAACGACACGGCCTCTTCCTACCATCTGTGCCTGCAGAAAGGATGCCCTGCCTCCCACCCGCTTCCTCACATAAATCACTTCTGTATCTAATCTCTGTATGTGCATCTGATTAGCAGAACCTAAGTCACGTGGCTGCATCCTGGAGGCAGAGGAAACAGAAACGTGGGAGCTTTGTATTCTATCTTGGGAAGATGAGATTCACACCACAGGAAACCATCATAATGTAGAAAGAGTGTCCAAAGATTTGGCTAACAGGGTAAACCAGGATGATTTAGACTTTAAAAGGCTCCAGCTCTTGATTAATTGCAATAACCTGCCCCCTGGCATAATGTTTGCAGCCATCAGGTGGGAGTGGGCCAGAGTGTTCGCTTCGGGGCACCTGCTCTGACATCAGTCCTTCCCTCCTAAATCGCTCATAAGGGAAACGAATTCTCACGCACAAAGCACATTCTACATGCCAGACACTATGGGAAATGCTTTACATGCATTATGTATTTCATTTCCTCAATCCCAATTCCAGGGTGCAGTGCCCATTTTACAGATAAAGAGATAGTTTTTCTCCAAGTCAGACAGGATGATGGGGCCAGGATTCAATCCAAGTTCTCTCCCAAGTCGTGCTCTTTCTACTACGTTAGGTTTTTAACCTGGCCATTTATGGACCTACGTAAGGTGGTTTGGGCTTCAGAAGTCCTTGTAATTGTGGATATACATCTCTCTGGGGAGCTCATCTATAGCTTTTATCAGATTTCCAAAGGGGTTAATGACCCCCAAGCAGTAATGATCAACTGCACCACCCAGTTACAGATCACTTTACGATCATAAAGCTGTTGTTGGGAAGGGGTGTACACTCTAATTAATTTTTAAAATTTTGACCTTTGCACGTATGAATTGTGGTATCATTTTGCAACATAATATTCAAATTTTAAATATAAGTAAGCGGCCTTATTTCGTGGGGGAAAATACACGTCTATGCAGGAGTGAGCAAGAGTTAAAAAGTAGTTCTCTGAAAGATGAGAAAGGGCTGAGCAAAATAGGAACATATTTTTCATTTAAGTACTGAAGTCCTAACCATACATCAGGAGGCCTACTGTTTCTGTGAGACTTTGTCACTGACACCATTTATCTGGGCCTCCATCACCTGTGTGATGGGGGTAATAGAAAGCCTGCCATCATTTCTTCCATCACAATGTTACAAGATTGTTTTGGAAGTACTTTCATTTTTCCAACACACAGGCATTATAGATCTGTATATACACCTGTTACGACCTCTGAGGGGGAAAGAAAAACACCTTGGAGAAGACTTTGCTCACAACTTCGAGGACAGAGTGATTTTTGAGACTCCCAGACATCCTCACGCAGAATGTTCTTTATGAAAAACGACTTGTTTATTTCCTAGCTTTTCATTTCTAATGGGTTGCTTCTTCCCCCTTTTCATTTGTTTTTGTTTCCATTCCAGTATAAATAAATAAGTCTCTCAAATTGTGTTTGCTAGCTGGCATGTTGCTTTAGATGGTTCATTATTTGTTCTACTGTCAACATGCATATTACATTAGAGAACACAAAAGTTTCACTCTAGCAACAAGATAACAACTGTTTTAAAACAGGGGATGCAAAGAAGCCCAGGGGAGTTAGCCTGGCCCACTAGGAGAAGTGGTAGTATACACCACAAATAGAGGAGAACAGCTAAATGTAACCTTTTATGAACAGGGCCAACGATCTGAGTGTGAAATGGCTGCTTCTTTGCCACCTCGTCCCCAAGCAATCAGTAATAGGGCATTTTAGAAAGGTAATGAATATCTACTAACACTGGATATGAACTTAATTTCAAAGCTGTGGAATAGGCCATAAATAAAAAGCTGAGTGGTTTCCAGAGCTCAGCCTGTTCACACCAACGGAAATATGGATTATCAACAAGGGAAGTCAAGAGCATTTCTCAAATAGGGTAAAATGCCAGATAGTATGAGTTCAATCAAAAAAAAACTTTTTAGCAAAACTGGACTTGCAGCCAAGGTGGAGGTGGAGGTGGAAATACTGTGCCTCACACAACCAAAATTAAGGACAACAAAGATTTAGAAGCACATACACAACCAGAACAGATAGAAAACTGAACTGTACAGAAGTCTGACAACCATTCATCCAGACCAGTAAGAGGGGCAAAGTCGGCTGCTGGGAGTGAGGGGTCTTGCCAGGAAAAAGTGGTGGCTGGCAGACCCAGGCTCATAGGTGGCCCAGGGCTAGCAGACGGGCAGGGGGAGGAAACAAGCAGACCCAGTGAGGTGCACAAGGTGGCTGGCTGACCTCGAACACATATTCACAGATAAACCAGGCAAAAACAGGCAGCGAGACAGACTGCACAACCCAAGGCCCCAGGGATGGGAAATAAAGCTTAAAAGCACTGATTGAAAACACTTGTGGGGTCTGAGGTGCCAGGAGAGACTCCCAGCCTCACAGGAGAGTTTGTTGGAGAGACCCACAGGGTCCTAAAACGTACACAGGCCCACCCACCCAAGAACCAGCACCAGAAGGGCCCAATTTGCTTGTGGGAAGCAACGTAAGGGACTGAAATACAAGTGGAGCAAGTGCCATTGTTCCCTCTCTGACCCTGCCCCCACATATAACATCACAACCTAGCTACTGGGTTGCCCCACACTGGTTATCACCTAAGGCTCCATCCCTCATATGCAACAGGCATAACCAGACCAAAAAATTATGGCTCAAGAACAACAGCTCAAAGCCCCAGAGAACCAATACTTTTAAGCAACCAAGAGATAGCCAACCTACCAGATGCACAGTTCAAAACACTGGTGATCAGGATGCTCATAGAACCGGTTGATTTCTGTCTCAAATTAGATGAAAAAATGAAGGCTACACTAAGTGAAATGAAGGGAAATGCACAGGGAACCAATAATGAAGGGAAGAAAACTGGGACTCAAATCAGTGGAGTGGACCAGAAGGAAGAAAGAAACAACCAAACAGAAAAGAATGAAGAAACAAGAATTCAGAAAAAAATGAGGAGAGGCTTAGGAACCTCCAGGACATCTTTAAACGTTTCAACATCCAAATTAAAGGGGTACCAGAAGGGGAAGAGAAAGAGCAACAAGTGGAAAACTTATTTGAACAAATAGTAAAGGAGAACTTCTTCAATCTGGCAAAGATAATAGACTTCCAGGAAGTCCAGGAAGCTCAGACAGTCCCAAAGAAGGTGGACCCAAAGAGGAACACACCAAGACACATCATAATTGCACTACCCAAGATTAAAATGAAGGAGAGATTTCTAGAAGCAGCAAAAGATAAGGGACAGTCACCTATAAAAAAGTTTCCATCAGACTGTCAGCTGATTTCTCAAGAGAGACCTTACAGGCAAGAAGGGGCTGGAAAGAAGTATTCCAAGTCATGAAATGCAAGGACCTGCATCCGAGCTTGTTCTATCCAGCAAAGCTTTCATTTAGAATAGAAGGGCAGATAAAAGTGCTTCTCAGATAAGGTCAAGTTCAAGGAGTTCATCATCACCAAGCCCTTACTATATGAAATGTTAAAGGGACTCATCTAAGAAAAATAAGATAAAAAATATGAACAGTGAAAGGAGAGCAAACTCACAGTTATTCACAACCACACCTAAACCAAAAGCAAACTAAGTGAACAGCTAGATCAGGAGCAGAGCTACAGAAATGGAGATCACATGGAGGGTTAGCAACAAGGGAGTGGGAGAAGAAGTAAGGAGAAGGCACAGAGAATAAGTAGCATAGACAGTGGGGAGAAAATAGACAGGGGGAGGGCAAAAATAGTATGAGAAATGTAGAAGCTAAAGAACTTATGACACATGGACATGAACTAAGGGGAGGAATGTGGATGGGAGGGGGTGTACAGGGTGGAGGGGAATGAAGCGGGGGAAATGGAACAACTGTAATGGAATAATCAATAAAATATATTATTTAAAAAAAACTTTTTAATATGTATATTGATTTTAGAGAGATAGGAAAGGAGAAAGAGAGGCAGAGAGAAACATTGATGAGAGATGCCTCTCTTATGCCCTGACTGGAGATCAAACCCTAAACCTTTGGGTGTATGGGATGATGCTCCTAGCAATCAAGCCACACTGGCCAGGGCTGAAGTTTAATTATTCATGATTGTTGTTTTTGATGTTATTGTTGTGTTGGGGTTTTTTTAGTGTTTTTTGTAAAGAAACGTATGAAGAAATGAACAATTATAGTGTTATCTAATATAAGGATTTAACATATGATATTTATTAAGCAGGTGGCAGGAAGGAGAGACAAAGGAGAAACTCTGAAAGCTGCTCTCTCATCTATTGAGAAAGAATTGCTTCTTCCAACTATTGTACCTTGTAATTTCAAACAGATTTTTTACACATTATATTGCTTAGATGAAGATTAATTGTACTTACTCAATTAGATGCCTAATGTTGGAGCAGAAACTACATTCCCAGGAGTTAAAGAATTCTTCAGATTGCCACTGATACAAGAAACCTGAGCCATACAGTTTCTCCTCTGTAGGAAGCAGACAACACCCCAGATCTGATCCTTCTTTCATAGCCAGTTGTTCATCAAGTGTAGCTGGTTTCCTTCACATAACTCTCCCAGTCATCCCTTCTCTTCCACGTTAAATTGTTGTGGACCGCTCTGCCTGGTTCTAGGAATTATAACTCTACTCCCCGTGGCTAAGGAGGAGTCAGTGACCTCTGGAATGCAAGCCGCAGGAGACAAAGCTTGTCTCTGGTAGCAAACTCTGCCTCAGTTTCCTCCCTGCCCACAAAGCATGGTCGGAAGACCTTGACGAGTAAGACCCCTCAGAAGAGGGGCAACCTAGGCCAGACACGACCACTTGGGAGGCCATCATGGAAGGACTCAGGGGGCTGCAACAAAGAGGGAGCAATGAACTCTCACTGCCCCCCACCCCCAGCTTTGACAAAGCCTGAGTCCCCATGTCCTCTGGGAGAAATGCTTCCTGGCTCTAATCCCCTTAAGCCTGAATACCTGATGGGGAGGGGTGCAGCTCCTTGCCTTGCTAGAGTGTGTCCAGGGGAAAAATCTGGCATCACAGAGGCTTCCTGCTAAACCTGTGAAATCTACTAAGAGTGCTTTCATTCATACATTAAGGGTTCAAGCAGGAAACTCTAAAACTCTGTTCCTGACAGACTCTGACTCAAACTAAGCCCTCAGATTTCTTTGAAATGTTATCTACTGTTTGATCCTTGCTGCCCTGTATTCCTGTGTATTACAACCCAATAAAAGCCCTTAGAGGAAGGGGCTCAATGCCTTTTTCCCCTGAGAAACTGGCCACTGCTCAAGGCCTTTTTCCTCTGGGAACTTGGCCACCTCCCCTCCCCAAGCAGATCACATCATGTCTCAGTCATTTTTACTCTCATCCGTGGTACACAGGGGTACTTGTGAGGAAAGTCACCCCCACATTAAATTCTGCTCCCCTAACTCAGGTCCCATCACCTCCAGAATTATTGTAACTGTCCTCTAAATGATTTCCTACCTGGTAGCCCAGGCCTTCCAATTTATCTTGCATCCCCATGTCAGACGGATCTTCCAGAAATTGCTGCTTTGATCATGCCACTCCATCCATGTCAAAAAGATAAAGGCCAAAAGTCTTAGCTTAGCACACGAGGCCTCACTATCTTCCCAGGTTCACCTCCCAGGCCTCCCTCCACAAACCTCACGCTCAGGCCCAACTGTTTCTCAGGTCCACTAGGCACTTCTTTGCCCTCCTCTCAGCTGCTTACCTTATTCTCCACTATGGCAGGCAGAACCCTAGGAACCCTGCCCAGCTCCCTTGGTCATGCCTGCTCTATCAGCTGCTGGCCAAATTGGACAAAGGGCTCCTTTAGAGCTCACAGTATAAATTCCCTAAATTTACATCAACAAGAAAAACACTGTTCTATATTTCTTATTACATCACATCACCAATGCAGGGCATAGAATATGAAAGAGGAAGCCAAGTCTTCAGAATCTCTCTGTAAACCATTCAAACTTAAGAGTCTGAGAGCTCTTGGTAATTGGAAGTGTTTTGGCTTTCAGACTACTTTCTTGACTCTGGATTTTAATAACTTTTTTGAAAGTGAAAATTGATTTATTTTAGATTGTACTCACCATTTCTAAAAGCCATGGATACAATGGGGAGAAAATGGGACACCTAAGATTTTCCAGGAATAAAAAAATATATATCAAGTAGTATTTCAAAAATATTATCCAATTATACAGGGTGGGGCAAAAGTAGGTTTACAGTTATTCATATGAAAAATAATGTAATAGTGAACAAATAATAGGACCAAAATAAACTGTGTTTCTCATACTTACAACTGTAAACTTACTTTTACCACACCCTATATTGGTTATGCACACAGTAAGTGATCAAATCATATATAATTTAAAATATTTGCTAATGATTTTTTTATTGAAAAAGGCAACTTAGGTGGTCCAATATTTGCTATCATTTTCCAAATTAGGGTTTTCAAGGTCAATACTCAAAGGATTCTTTAGTCCATTAATAGGACTTAAACTATAAACAGTATCAGCTGTCAAACTTTATTGATGGTTATGACTTTGCTGCCCCCCAGAATGATGTCCCATAGGCATTATTTAATGATAAACAAAAATTACTGTGTTTTCCCCTGTAATTATGCTTCTTTACATGAATGTAAAGCTCTTTATTAACACAAACAAGCACAGATATTTATTAATATTACTAATTGCACTGTTTAAAAAGGACATATAATTAGGACATAATTAAGGAAATGTAAGGTCCTTGATACAATTACATCCTCCTTTCCCATAATTTTTGTTGTTAATCACTGCTTCATTTAATCCTGGGTTTATCCTGAGTTTAAATAGAATCAATTATCCTTTATCTTCCCAAGAATCAAACCTCAGGTTTCTGGACCACTTTCCCTGACACACTTTGCTCCTTCTGACTAAGGAATATTCCTCTAATTGCTTATTTTCCCAGGCTCCCGCTAAAGCAATTTCCCACAAGTTCTCTCTTCTGTTTAGAGCATACCCTTGTTCTTTTTTTCTTCTGTTACCCTTTTTCTTTTGTGTTCTTTTCTTTTTTCAGAAATCTTAGTGGAAATTAAGAGAGAGAGAGAAACAGATAGGTAGGACCTCCGCAATTAATGCATCAGTGCTCCAGAGCGATCGCTTCTCCAAACTAGAAAGTTAGGCATTTTACAACCTCTCCAACTCTCTCCTTTCCTTCCGAGGAAACCTGACTTTCTCTCATCCAGCCAGCAATCTTGAATCTGATTTTATGTAAAACTGCTTTCAAAATGGGGTACAGTCACAAAGAAAAACTTATCAATAGTCACCCTTTTCTAGTTAGAACTTATGATTTTTTAAAAGAGATCTAAAATAATGTCACCTTAGTTGGACAAACTTTCCACTCACAGGAAAGGAAGGCAACCATCTCGGTGGTGAATACATGCCCCGACCATGTTTTTATTTTGTTTTTACAGGCCAGGTAGCAAGGCGCTTAAATGGTAAGAACCAATCAAATCTTAGGTGGTGGCCTGAAAATAGAGCAAAGCTGGGAAAATAAAATTGTTGCAAATAAAATAAGAAAATAAAAAGCTACTGAAGAAAACAAGAGAACAAAGAAAGACTAATCTGATTGCTTCAAAGAGAGATCAGAATGCTTTACATCAATGAAGGAAGAAAAAAGGAAACATACGGATAAAAAACAATGACAGAACTGAGGAAATAATTGGCCCTGTGGCCAGAAAAAAAGGGAGGGAGGTGGGTTTGGCTGGGTACAGGGAGAGTGGAGGGGGTAAATTCAGAGAACTGTAATTGAACAACAATAAAATAACTTAAAAAATAATAATAATTTTGATGTAATATTTACGGTGAGTGAAAGGACTTAAAAGCAACTACCTAATATCTTGTGGCGTCCCCTGTGAGTAATTAATAGCTGTTTGTTGACTAAGAGGTAGGGAGGGAGGTTCCTGGATGCAGCTGGGGCATGTGGATGAGGAAGAACTGGAAGGTTTCTATGCCGAGAGGACAAAGCCAGGTTACAGGGAAAGCAGTGTCTGTTGCTCACACCTGATTTCTGACGTACTGACATATTTTGGGGATGCGTTTGCAGCTTTAGTCTCCCACTCACGGCTCACAGCAGGTGGGTATACGGCACACCACTCTCTGAAAAGCCTTGCAGACTTTCTAGGGGATCAGACTGAAAAAATTTTCTCCTCCTATGAACATCCCTTTCCTCTTTTTCTTTCTAGTTTCAGTGCTAAAAGCATGAAATGAAGTTGCAGACCATTTTATACAATTTAAAGTAAACATGCCTTTGAGTTATTTTCAGTGTTTTCCCTGAAAAGAACTGTTTCCCATTTTATGGGGATTCAGAGGTGACATTTGTTTATGCGGAAGAGCCACCCTTGCTTCCTGTATTGTAGACAGCCTTTGGCCAGAGAATCCAAATGGCGGCTCCTTTGCCCTCAGAAAACCAAGCATCATATAAAATTCATGAAAATAAAATTAAGAAAAATGTGTTTACTGGAGAATTACCTTTTTCAATGATGTTGTTCTTTACTTCTTGTGAATCTTCGAATACCTGTCCTAATAAATTATTAAGTTAAAAACTTTCATCTATGTCCAAAACAGGACCCTATAGTGTTGTTACCTGCCCCACATGGTCACTTTCCTCCTGGGCATTATGAAATGAAAACATCCCGGGCTATTTGCTTTAAAGCAATGTACTGCACAATGGGCTTTGGAAGTTGGCAGGCAAACCAGGATGGGCCATAGGCTGGTGACTGTTGAAGCTGAGTGACGGGATGAAAAGTTCACAATCCTATTCAGTTTTCTTAATTGAATAGAATGTGTACACAGGGATGTCCTCAGTGACAGTATTTATCACATCAAACAGTAGAAATAACTGGATTACTTAATAATACAGAATGGCTAAAATGATAAATGATGGCATAGTCAAGAAGTAAATTATCATATGACTACTAAAGGAACATCGTGTTTTTACTGAATAGTTCATGACATGGAATAATGCTCACATTTTGCTAAGTGAAAAACCTGGGCAGCAATAATATGTACACTATAATACTATTTTTGTAGTATTAATGTTTGGAATAAAATTCCCCAGGCTGGCCGAATTTTAATTGTTATCCTATGAAAACAATCAGAAATGCATAAAAACATTAATGTATACATATGTTTATTATAGAGTTTATAATAATATTAAAAATCCAAAACAGGTTAGACATTGGTCAATTTAATGTGGTATCTCTATTTAGTGAAAAATATACAGTCATTAAAGTCATTTTTTGGAGAATATTTAATTAATTGGAAAATGGTTGAAAAATGTTGAGTTAAATATCACAATGCCAAACTCTGTATAGCATTGTCCATGTTTATTGAGAAAGGAATCAAATCTATTTATAGCTGTATAATAAGGAATTCAAAAATTTCAACTATAGGATCAAAAATTTCACGTATAGGGCCAACGATATAAGAAAATGGTAATTTTCTGGCTTATTCTTACATTACAGGTTAAAATTTTATAGCACTCCTATTGGTTTTTAAGTTCTATTGTAAATTACACAAGGCCTATCCAATTAGTCTTTGTGGTCCAGGCTTTGAAAGCAAAATTCCGACTGCCAGTAGACACGGCACTATAGGCAGACATGGCTCGCCTCCTCGCACAACCACATCAAAATTAGAACTAAAATATAGAACAGCCATCAACTCCGAACTGTCAGAAATCAAGTTGAATGGAAGTCTGACAGCTATGGAACTAAAGAAGCCACATCCATCCAGACTGGTAGGAGGGATGAGAATGTAGAACAGGCTGGTCCCACACCCATGTGTGGTGGATAAAAATTCAGGAGGGAAATCTCAGGAATAAGGAGTCCCAGCTCCACATCATATTCCCCAGCTCAGGGTTCCAGTGCCAGGAAGATAAGTCCCCACAACTTCTGGCTGCAAAAGCCAGTGAAGATATAGTCAGTGGAGGAAACTTCTAAAGTCCCAAGCAGTATCTCTTAAAGAACCCACACATGGACTTATCAGACTCACTCCCCCTGAGCTCATGCACTGGGGTAGCAGCTTCAAAGCCACCAGTGACATATAGGGAGAAACTGGCGTGTCTGGCATCAAAGGGAGCAGAGGCCATGTCCCTTTTCTGAACCCTCCCCTCACAGAGCCACAGAGCCCTCTTAAAAACCAACACACACCCCAAAGTTAAACTCCAATAAAACACTAAATAAAGGGCATAAAGAGAAAGTTACACTAAAGGTGAACCCCAAAGACCAACAGATGTAAAAAAGAATAGTTAATCTAGTAATTAAAGAAAGGTAAATTAAAACAGTAAAATACACTGTTTGCCTTTGAATTTGATTTTTTAAAGATTTTATTTATTTATCTTTAGAGGGGAAGGGAAAGAGACAAGGAGAGAAATATCAATGTATGGTTGCCTCTCGCAAGTCCCCTGCTGGGAACTGGCCTGCAACCCAGGCATGTGCCCTGACTGGGAATCATACCACGATTGTGTGGTACACAGGCCCACGCTCAATCCACTGAGCTACACCAGCCAGGGCTGAATTTGATTTTTTTAATGATAATATCCAACTGTAGCAGGAGAGTTGCATCATGGATAGTATCACGTCCTGTGGGTGGGTATATAGTGCAGTTTTCCGGAAAGCAGTGCAGCCGTATACAGTGAGCAACTGCAAAAAGCTCGTTTTCTTTCACCCAGGAACTTAATTTCTAGGAATATGATACAAGGAAATATCAGCAATGTTGACAAAAATCCGAATACACGTTTGTTCATTATACTAGAGCATTATTTATAAAAAATAGGGAATAAAATACAATCTAGCTGCCCAACCAGAAGAAACCAGTTAAACTGTGGCACATTGATATTATGAAATACCAGGTAGCCAGGAAACAATCCTATTTGCCTGCTAACCTTTACCCATTTGTTAGCTTTCTGCTCCATTCTTCTAGAAAGTCTGCCCAGTTTGGTGTTATCCCTACGTGTTCTATTCCCACGCTGTGACCCTCACCTCATTCTCTGCAGTTGCTCTTCAATTGCATGTCTTCCTGTTCAACTACCAACTCCAAGAGGGCAACAGCCATGTCTTTTCTCCTTAGATATATCCCCAGTTCTGGGGAGAATACCTGACAAATTGTAAGCACTCAATAAATAGCTGCTAAATAAATATTAAATAGTTTGAGGAAGTTTCATGATAACACTTAGGTAGAGAAAAGAGGATAGGGGAGTATGTTTAACATTTAATTTATACTTAGACGAAGAAGATAAAGGAGAGGATTAATTTTACAAATATCCATGGGAACAAAATTGCTTATATTTGGGTGGAATATGGGTGGTGGGAATATAAGTAATTCTATATTTTAAATTTTTTAAACATCCATATTTTCCAAATTTTCTGCAATGGGCATGCATGTACTACTTTTTAAACAGAGTTTTTTTGTTTGTTTGTTTGTTTTTTTACAAATTGCCAATATAAAAATTTAGGTTAAAGATTTCCAGAAATAAATTTCAATATATTTCTAAGTTCCCAATAGCTTTTACAAAATTTTCTTCTGCCTTTAAATTCTTTACCTTTCTCTTTGAAAGAAAGAAAAATTCCTACTATTAACATGGTTTTAGGAAATGTAAATGGGATATGAAAACTTGTGCTTTTTCGCTAGTCTTCTGGAAGACATATTTGTGTGTTTGCCACTAAGATTTTGTAGGTTGGAAACTAAACTCAGTTATCACTGATAATTACTGACTGTTCATTTCACATACTCAGACTGGGTGTGCTCAGAAACTCGCCCTGTAAATTGTGTGAACTAACAGTCTTCCATCATGCCTTCACGACAGCTCACTGTGCATTCCAATGTGCAAAGGTAGTTGTCCTAGTTGCTCTGGTTACCAGTTTTGAAAAGGCAACAACACAACAATTTATTGAGAGAATGAAAATTCTGAAGCTACAGTCCCTAAATATTCATGCTATTATTTGAAAATGAAACAAAGACAACTTCTCCCCCTACCTAAAATGTGTAGGGAGAGATTATTTGAAGTTTAACTCCCTACTTTTCATAGATACTATTAACTGTGACGTATGGTAGCATTTACTGTATTTGTATACAGTATTTATATACCACACCAAACACTTGTTCAGCTGCCACAGATGAGAAAGGGGGCTTTTGGAGGTAAAAAAGTACTTCAAGAAGAAAGAAAATAATCGGATGGGATAATGAGAGATATGTCTCAGCACGAATAAAGAAAAGACTTTTAGATACATGAACACTGTTCTGACCCCTTAATAGTTGGAGTCTTCCCTGACAGGTCACCAACTCGTGCCTCCTTTCGATATTCACTCTGAGGGGCAGTGCTCTGCCTTCCTCCACTGCCACCCCGGGCACTGCACCCAAGATTCCTCCAGACTTCACCAGCCCTCCACCGCCCCCCCAACCTCCCAAATGGTACACCTGCAGGAACTGCAGAGATTATCAATAGAATGGAACTGGGGACCTGCATACTCTGTCAGCATGAGCCTAGTATGTTCTAAAATGGACAAGGAAGAAGGCTCAGTCCCTCCCTAGAGCCCAGCAGTCTCAGGACAGCTGGCCCTGTGACGCTGTTGGGTCCACAGAATGAAACAACCCCGTAGGATCACATCTGGTTCCACTCCATAGGCCCCAAGCACACGAGCCTGCTTCTGAACTGACTGCTGCACTTTTGAATTAAAACGATTTCCACAGTCCAGACACCTGACACCATGAAGGAGGAAAAGAAACTGTGTGACTGGGTGGGTGATGCACAGTCCAGGCTCTTTATTCAGAGTAGTGATCTTCAAAATGTTCTCAGAACTTACATGTCACTCTCTTCAAGATATATTACATATACTGTTAATACCTTCTGAAGACAGTATCAAAACTCTGAAAATGAAAACATAAGTTTATATATTTGACCCAGCACATGCTCTTCTAGAAAATTGTTCCAAGGAAATACTCAGTGTGCAAATATTTATGTGTGAGGGTACTCACCAGAGAGTTGTCCCTAATACCAAAATATGAGAAATAACCTACATATATATATAAAATATATATATATATATTTATATATATATAAAATAAAGTAACATTGATTCACTAAATACTACATCAATCATATTTATTATTATTTAGGCAGTAAATCTGCATTTTGTTAAATAAAAAATTTAAGCTAAAAAACAGGATACATAATCTGATCCCATTAACTGTAAACATATACAAGGTCTGTCCAGAAGGTATCCAGCCATGTAACAGGAAAAATAGAGACATTTACTGAAGAAGTTATAAGATACAAGAAACATTGTACATAGGACAATAACACCACAGTCCCCTTCAAAGTAGGCACCTTGGGATCTCACACAGTTCGCCCAGTTACCATCAGCTGCCCTGTCGTATTTTCCTGGATCTCCTTAGTGGTCTGAAATCTCTTCTCTTTCAAAGGTGATTTTAGATTTTGAAAAGCCAGAAGTTGCCAGCACCAAATCTGGGCTGCAGAGGGGCTGGGTGATTTAATGTCTCACCAAAACACTCTGCCCAAGACGTGAGGAATGAGCCGGTGCATTGTCATGATGAAGCTGCCAATCACCCGTTGCCAATAGCTGCAGCCTTCTGACTGGTCTGAATAGTTTCTGTTGAGGAATGTTCAAGCTTGATGCAAATTTTGATATAGATTCATTGCTCTACTCATTCAGTTATTTTGAATGTGACAGACACACTGTACACATGCTCACTCGATGGTGTCTACCGCCCCCACTGACGAGTACAGTGAAGTTGCCATTGTTCACACATGCACATTCCAGTCCACTCTCTCTGACGGCCAGGTTACATGGATGTAGCTCAAACTGTTCAACAATGGTTGGACTTTTTCTGGGCAGAAATGAGACTAGACACTTCCACAGCAACATATTAGCAATATTATCTTTAGAAGTATTATTGGTAAATACCACTCTCTTGTTTATATCTTTCTATATTAACCAAACAAAGCATAAAATCAAGCAAGTAAGAAAGAACAGACCCTTGCCCACTAGGACACAAGGTAATTTTTATTAGGGTAATGATTCAAAGAGTCTAATATCTCATTTTTTCTGTGTAACATCCTGTTTGTGTCTGTGCTGGGAGGCATTATGGTTCTGTGCTTATGTTTGAACTAAGCAGTAGGCACACAAATATGACATACTTTATTCTCCGACTTACTGGCTCTGGCAAGTCAGGAAATCATTCTGACTACCAGTTGAATAAAATCAGCCCAAATAAGATCAGCATCATATCTTTATGCTGTCAGAATATGCCCACAGTCCTCTAAGAAAAATCTGGCAACCTCATGGACAAATAGTTCTATTCATCAGAACATTCTTATTCAGGGATTAAAAATACATGACATGGCTACCATCACTCCCTCCTCTCACAACCAGGGCAGACTTCATTAATCACACTTCATCCTGTGAACCCAGATGTGGCCTCAAAATCTCTTCCAACACAGCTGTGCTCCAGGCAGCCCCTATCAATCATTTATTTCAACTCAGATTGAAACCTATTAGCTATATCTGCTCTGATTACTCTGGCTGGAACATTATTATTCCTTTGACAGGTTCCCAGGACAATGGAGTTGAGAAACATGACCTCCTTCTTCCTCACTTCAATGTTCTCTCTTCCCCTAAAACGTTCAGAAGCTATAAAAGTGTTGCTGGCATACGGTTAATTCTCCAGGCAGGATGTTTTAAAAAGTCCCTTACCTCCACCAGCCTGAACCACATAAAACAAGCATTTCAAGGTCTTCAAGAATTACAGGACGAATGTTTGAACCCTACCCTCCCTATGATGCCTACATTTATATTCCATATAAAATAAAAGAACATTAAGAACAGTCACAATTGCTAATAGAAAGTAGAACCCCAAAAGCAATATGGCAGACTAGAATGGAAAAGGTTGACTTACACAGAACTAAAGCAGTAAAGGAATAATGTTTGCATTCTACATTCACAAAGTTACACTTTTTTCTAAAGTGCATCTGATAAAGGCACCATGAAACCCCAAATATGAAACTTCCACATGTGAGACAGACAGACAGAATCCAGCCTTAAAGAATGATTACTTGGGAACCTGGATCAACGTGAAAGATTAGTCATATATTTCTAACTCATGGCCTCCAATCTCAAGAAACAAATTAATGCACACACTCTCACACACACACAATCAGTCCTTGAAAAGTTAGTGTGTTATCAGCAATTCAGAAATTTTGGAGAAATCTTGAAAGAAACAAAGATGTTGTGATCACATTGGCAGAGGCAACCACAACTGAGACAAAGTAGAAAGGATACAATGTAGTGGGAGGGGTTTAAGAGGAACTCCAACTCAGAGAATAACGGAAATAAAGAGGCAAACATCAAAGAAATAATATTTTACAATTCCTAAAGCTGAAGAGTGACACATGTTTTCAGATTGAAAGAGCTCACAGAATGCTAAGCAGGTTGGAATAGACACATCTTGACAAAACTGCATAATACCAAGGATAAAAGTTTCCAGAGAGAGGAAGAGAGAAAAGATGACTTAGAATAAGAATAATTTTGACATCAGACTTCTCATCAGAGACACTGGATGCTAACAGACCCTAGAAGACCCCCTCAAAATTCTAAGCAGAAAATGTTTTTTAATTTTTTTCATTTTTCAGCTACAGTTGACACATACAGTAATATTCATTGCAGGTGCACAGCATAATGACTAGACATCTATATATCTCATGAAGTGAGCACCCTGGGAAGTTCGGCACCCACCTGACAGCAGGCATAGTTATGACAATATTATTGACTATGTTTCCTATGCCAGAAGGGGAAAAGTATTTTGAATGGAGTACTTTTTTCCTAAAAAAAAAAACTAACATTCAAGTTAGAGGGCAACAATTATTATGACAATTTTAAGTGCAAGAAATGCTTATTGCATTAAAGAATTCATAAGGGGATTATAGTTTTAAAATGTTGAGAGAGTTCATAACTTTTATTTTAGTTTCAGAAAGGATTTTTATTTCTTTTGATAGAATTATCAAGAGAACATGCAGCAAAATTGTTAAAGATATACATTTTAAAAAGGAAAAAGAATAAAGAAAAGACAATCTTTTCAACAAATGGTGCTGTAACAACTTTGACATCCACATGCAAAAAAAATAAATCTATGTACAGATTTTGTACCCTCCACAAAAATTAACTTAGAATATATCATAGTCCAAAATATAAAATGAAAAACTACAAAACACCTAGAACATATGTGAAAACCTAGATGTCCTTGGGTATTGCGATAACTTTTTAGACACAACACCAAAGGCACAGTCCATGAAAGAAACAGTCGATTAGCTGGACTTCATTAAAATCAAAAACTTCTGCTCTATGAAAGATGCTATCAAGAGAACAAGAAAACAAGCCACAGACTGGGAGAAGGTATTGGCAAAACATACATCTGAGCCCTGACCAGTGTGGTTCAGTGGGTTGGGCATTGTCCCACTAAGCAAAAGGTCGCCGGTTTATTCTTGGTCAGGGCACATGCCTGGGTTATGGGTTAGGTCCCTGGTAAGGTCATATACAAGAGGCAATTGGCTGATGTTTTTTTCTCACATCGATATTTCTCCCCCTCTCTCTAAAAATGCATAAATAAAATCTTTAAAAAGATATATCTGATGGATAACTATTATCTAAAATATACAAAGAACACTTAAAAGTAAACAAGAAGGAAAACAACCAGATTTTAAAATGGGCCAGAGACCTGAACCTAGAAAAAAGTCCAGATTTTGTTATATCTCATCAAAGAAGATATACAGATGGCAAATAAGCATATGAAAAGATGTTTCACATCATAGGTCTTTGGGGAAATGCAAATTAAAACAACAATGAGATACAACTACATACCTCTTGGAAGGGCCAGAATTCAGGGGAACTGATATCAAACACTGGTGAGGTCACAGAGCAACAGAATCTCTTATTTACTGCTGGTGGGAATGCAAAATGGTACAGCCAGTTTGGAAGCCATTTTGGGGGTTTTCCCAAAACTAAACATACTCTTGCCACACATCCAGCAATTGCACTCAGAGGAGTTGAAATCTCCTCTAAATATGTTCACACACACAAAAACCCTGTGCATGAATGTTTACCGCAGCTTTATTCATAATTAGTAACACTTGAAAACAACAAAGATATCCTTGAATAGGTGAATACAGAAATAAACTGTGGTGCATCCAGACAACGAAACATTATTCAGTGCTAAAAAAGAAAGGAGCTATCAACCCATGAAATGACAAGGAGGAAACTTAGATGCACATTACTAGCTAAAACCAGTACATCTGAAAAGGTTACATACTATATGATTCCAACCATATGACATCTAGAAAAGACAAAACTATGAAGATAGTAAAAAGATGAGAAGGTATGAATTGGCAGAGTCCAGAGGATTTTTAGAACAATGAAAATTCTTTATATAATACTCCAATTTTTGATACAGGTCATTATACATTTATCTAAACCCATAGAATATACAACACCAAGAGTGAAGTGTAATGTAAACTATGGACTTCAGGTGACTATGATGCATCAGTGCAGGTTCATTGACTGCAATAAATATACCACTCTGGTGAGTGACATTGAGAGCAGGATAGGCTATGCATGCGTGGGTGCAGGGGTTATATGGATAATCTCCATGTCTTCCTTTTAATTTTGTTGTGAAAATAAAACTGCTCTAAATAAACCACCTTAAAATAATATTATGGAAGAAAAGAAAAAGAAAGAGAGGAAAGCAAGAAAGCAAAAGAAGGAAGGAAAGAAGGAAGGAAGGAAGGAAGGAAGGAAGGAAGGAAGGAAGGAAGGAAGGAAGGAAGGAAGGAAGGGAGGGAAGGAAGGGAAGGGAAGGGTTGAGGATAACTTCTTATTCAGCAGCTTAGTTAAGGGCCAGTGAAAGGTTGTCACCCTCTGATATTCATTTAATGATTTATAGGAATAGCCAATTTTGAAGTCCAGGTTCCCATTTTGGAATTTTGGGTCTTATACATTCAGCAACTATGGCAAGTACCCTGTCCTTGTCTCCCTTTCCATGGAAAGGGCAAAGGACAAATAAACAGATCTACTTCCCTATTGACTCCTCATTGTCACCAGGCTGTATATGGGGTTAGGGTGAAGATAGGCTGGGGAGGCATCTGGAAATATGTTCAGTTGAATAGTAAGTCATCCTGTTCTGTACAAGGCTATTGAGCATTTGAAATATGTCTTATCAAATTGAGATCTGTGTAAGTCTAAAATATGCACTGTATTTCACAGAATTAATGCAATAAGAATATAAAGTCTCATTAGAAAATTTTGTATTGATTACACATTGAAATGATAATATTTTGGATATATTGAGATAAATAAACTACTATTAAAATTAATTTACCTATTTCTTTTTATTTATTTATTTTAATTGTTGTCCAAGTACAGTTTTCTGTCTTGTACTCCCATCCCAGCTCACCCCTGCAGTGCTCCCCACCTCCCTCCCATTTCTACCCTGATTAGTTTTTGTTCATGTGTCCTTTATACTTTTTCCTGTAAACTCTTCTTCCCCTGAAATTCCCTCCCCTCTGGTTCCTGTCGGCCTGTTCTTTATTTCAGTGTCTGGTTATATTTTGCTTGCTTGCTTGTTTTGTTGTTTAGGTTCCTGTTAAAGGTGAGATCACATGATATTTGTCTTTCACCGACCAGCTTATTTCACTCAGCATAATGCTTTCCAGTTCCGACCAGTTTATTTCACTCAGCATAATGCTTTCCAGTTCCGACCAGCTTATTTCACTCAGCATAATGCTTTCCATTTCCATCCATGCTGTCGCAAAGGGTAGGAGCTCCTTCTTTCTTTCTGCTACATAGAATTCCATTGTGTAAATGTACCTTAGTTTTTTTATTCATTCATTTACTGCTGGGCACCTAGGTTGTTTCCAACTCTTGGCTATTGTAAGTTGTGCTGTTATGAACATTGGGGTGCATAGATTCTTTTGGATTGGTGTTTCAGAGTTCTGGGGATATAATCCTAGCAGTAGAATTGCTGGATCAAAAGCCAGAATTTTTAGTTTTCTTATAAAATTCCATACTGTTTTTCATAATGGTTGTACCAGTCTGCAATCCCACCAACAGTGAACTAGGTTCCCCTTTTTTCCACAACCTCTCCAACACTTGTTTGTTGCTTTATGATGGCCATTCTGACCAGTGTAAAGTGGTATCTCATTGTGGTTTTAATTTGCATCTCTCTGATAGCTAGCAATATCAAGCATTTTTTCATGTGTCTCTGGATCTTCTCTATGTCCTCCATTGAGAAGTGTCTGTTCAAGTCCTTTGCCCACTTTTTAATTGGGTTGCTTGTCTTATTAGAGTGGAGTCATGTAAGTCCTTTATATACTTTGGAGATTAAACCCTTGTCTGAGGTATCACTGGCAAATATGTTTTCCCATACAGTTGGTTGTTTTTTTTATTTTAATACTGTCTTCTTTAGCCATGCAGAAGCTTTTAATTTCGATGAGATCCTTTTTGTTTATTCTTTCCTTTATGTTCCTTGCTCTAGGAGACATATCAGAAAAATGTTGCTGCGTGAAATATCTGATATTTGTCTGCCTATGTTCTCCTCTAGGGCTTTAATGGTGTCATAACTTATATTTAAATCTTTTATCCACCTTGAATTTATTTTTGTGTATGGTGTAAGTTGGTGATCAAGTTTCATTTTTTTGCACGTAGCTGTCCAGTTCTCCCAACACCATTTGTTGAAGAGGCTATTTTTAGTCCATTTTATGTTGCTGCCCCTTTGTCAAATATTAATTGACCATAGAGACTTGGCTTTATTTCTGGGCTCTCTGTTCCATTCCATTGGTGTATGTGCCTGTTTTTATGCCAGTACCAGGCTGTTTTGATTACAGTGGCCTTGTAATACAGTTTAGTATCAGGTATTGTGATCCTTCATACTTTTCATTTCTTTCTCAAAATTGCAGCAGCTATTTGGGGTCATTTATGGTTCAATATAAATTTTTGAAGTGTTTGTTCTATGTCTGTGAAATATGCCATTGCTACTTTAATAGGCATTGCATTGAATCTGTAAATTGCTTTGGGCAGTATGGACATTTTGATGATGATAATTCTTCCAATCTATGAACACGATATATGTTTCCATTTGTTTGTCTCTTCCTTGATTTCCTTCTTCAGTGTTGTGTAACTTACCTATTTCTATGTATTTTTTTGTAATGTGGCCACTAGAATATTTTAAGTTGCATATGTGTCTCACATTCTATTTCTATTGGGCTGAGCTTTAATGCTCTGCTTACAGTCTCACCCTAGTTTTCCAGAAGTTTCATTGTGACATATTACAGTACCCTTGAATTTATATGAACATTCCATAGGTATTTGCTACAAGCCTTTCTTAAGTCATTAATCATGTCCACCACTTAAAGTGCCAATGTCTCTAGTATCTTAGCTAGGTGTTTATGTAGTACAGCTAGACCTATATTTTAGTAAAGACAATGCCATATGGATCATTGGATCCTTGCTGAAGTGGGAAACTGTTCAAATACAGGTGTCATATCCTTGATATTTATAAGACCCAAGATATCCTTCCTGACTTTGAAAAAACTTCAGTTAAATAAATCCCTTCTTCCACCCGGTGATATACAACTTGATTAACTGAAGAGAAGCTTAATTATTTAATTAGGTCACAATATGAGTTCGAAATGACTAGATTTCTTCTTTGTCATCATCTATGAGATTCTTAACACACCACAAAAATCAGTTACATTAAACTCTGTTTTCACTGCCATTCTGACAAGGGTGTCCCTTTAGAGATATAAAACTTCCCTTTGATTAGAGATCATAAAAGAGAAACTGTGCAGACGTAACTTGGCAAAACTTGGCAAAATCTTTTTTTCCTGCCCTCAAAGAGTAAGGTCATTTTAACAAGGTAATTCCCCCAAAGGGATCAAGCCATACAGTTTTTTATGTTTCATTTTTTTGTGCATGAATCTGTCTGACTTTCCCAACACCATTTATTGAACAGATTGTCTTTAACCCTTTGTATGTTCTTGCCCCCTTTTTCAACTATTAATTGACCATGTAGACATGGGTTTATTTCTGGGCTCTTTATTCTGTTCCATTGATCTCCATGTATGTTTTTATGCCAGTACCATGCTGTTTTGATTACTATGGCCTTGTAGTATAGTTTGATATCAGGTATCGTGATACCTCCAACTTTGTTCTTTTTTCTCAAGAGTTCTGTGGCTATTTGGGATCTTTTGTGTTTCCTTATAAAATTTAGGATTATTTGTTCTAGTTCTGTGAAATATGTTAGTATCTTGATAAAAATTTTCTTGAATCTATAAATTGCTTTGGGTAATATGGACATTTTAACAATGCGAATTCTTCCTATCTACAAATACAGTATATGTTTCCACTTATTTCTATCTTCTTGAATTTCTTTGTTCAGTTGTGTAATTTGCCAAATACAAGTCTTTTACCTCCTTGGTTCAAGTTATTCTTAGGTATTTTCTGAAAATTTGATGCAATTATAAATTGGATTATTTTCCTAGTTTCTTTTTCTGGTAGTTTATTACTGGCATATAAATATGCCACTGATTTCTGGGTATTAATTTTATATTCTGTTACTTTGCCTGAATTAATTTATCATCTCTTGTAGTTTCTTGGTGTAATCTTTGGGGTTCTCTATGCACAATATTATGTCATCTGCAACTAATGACAGCTTTGCTTCTTCCTTTCCAATTCTGATGCCTTTTATTTCTTCTTCTTGTCTGATTGTATGGCTGGGACTTCCAGTACTATGTTGAATAAGAGAGTTGAAAGAGAACATCCTTGTCTCATTCCAGACCTTGTCTCATTCTGTTTCTCATTAAGAGAAATGCTTCTAGTTTTTCCCACCGAGTATGGTGTCGGCTGTGGGTTTGTCATATGTTACGCCATCAACTTCTCATGTGATTTTGGGAGGGCTACCCAACCTCTCCAGGCTTCAGCTCCCCGACCTGCCGAAAGAAGGTTCCACCCTACATCCACAGCTCTTAATCTACATCATTTATCACAGGGCTTGTTAAATCACAGATTGACCAGAGTTTCAGATCCAATAGGTCTGAGGTTTGAGCTGTGCCTCAAGCATTTGCATTTCTAATCATTTCCAAGGTAGTGCTGATCCAGCTGGCTTAGAGACCACTCTGAGAGCCACTGACCATCTCTGCCATGCCCCTTGTTACTTGGTTTTCTATGAATTTGTATTTGTCAGGCTTGTTTGTGGGTTGTCTCACTTAATGCAGAAACTCCCCAAAGATCTCAGACAGTCTAAAAACTCTAAAAATAGGCTTTCATAAAGCAAACCAGTTGCCAGGAATTCAGGCATCCTGCCTTTTGACAAATGGAAACTAGATTTTTTATTAGCATTCTGAGATTATACATATAAAAATACACTTTGCAGTTTGGATAGAAGATACATCAGTATTAATTTCTTTTCTCTGTATACCAATTACTGTTTATCCATCTAACCACTACATTTCAGTTGAAATACGAATTTGGGGAAACCCGTGGCACAGACCGCTTCATCACTCCTTGCCCAACCCTCTCTGGTGCAAGGGCTTTTCTCCATGGGTCACTCCAACTTTTTAAAAATCATGTTTTATTTTTCATTTCTGTTGCAGTAAAGCTGAGAATCAAAGAGATTATTTAAAATAATGTACCATAAAACTATCCTGATTAATTCAAGTATTTGCAGTGGAAATCAGCCAGGTGATGTATTTTAGTGTTTTAGCAGCAAAGCAAAGATTATGCCTTTACTATATTTGATGCAGAATCCAGTTTTGGGTACAATATAGATACTTTGAAAAGTCCAAATCATGACTGAAAACTCTAGGGAATTAAACTCTAATTGTGACTCTTGCTAGGAACTTGCTAGTTAGAGTTGCAACAGTTACCTCCTCTCATTTTATTTCTGTTTCTCTATTTGTTTCTCAGTTTTCCTTGTACACAAGTTCGTACTCAGGACATATTTAATTTTAAGTGACTTCTTCCACCAAATTTTTGACTGAAAAAAAAAAAGAGAAGGCTGTCTCCTTTTGCCAAGGGTGCAGCTTCTGAAGGTGTGGGAACCCATGGCGGTCACGGAAGGCGGGTGACAGATGCCCAGCAGGCCAGCTGGAGAGGAGTGTTGCAGCCAGCTGCCCTCACATCCAGTTCTCTAGAAGTCGTGATCACTAGCACCAGAAACACTCAGGAGGTGCCTCTTTGGAAAGATTTAGAACATAGATCCCATGTTGGCCAGGACCCAGTGTTGATAGGAATGAACGCTGATACGTTATTCCAGAAAAGCAGTTTGCAGAAATCATCCAGATCTGTAAAATTCACTTCTTTTAACTCGGCACCACCCTTTCAAGGAATCCGTTCTCAGGAAATGTCAGAAATACTGACAAAGATTTGTACGCAGAGTTATGTACTGTTTGTAATGTAGAAAAACAGAAAATATCCTATGTTACCAATAATAGAGGGATGCTTAAATAAATAATGGTTCATCAGAATTTCTTCCACATTAGGGTGGAAGAGTATTCAATGATATAGGAAACTGTTCTTGCCATTGGGGAGAAGCCTTATGAACACCTACCAGACCGTACGACCCTAGGTTGGAATGTGTGGTGTTGACTTGCTTAAACTGGGAACTGTGGGTCCCAGAATTATGAATTCTGTTCCCTCTGTGTGTTGGAGCTGGCCAAAGGAGGAACTTGCATGAGATCAAGAAGGCAACAGTGACAAAGCATTCTGACAGCATTTGCGGGCAGATGGAGAGGTGACTACATGGGTTCCAGCTCCTCTCTGCATCTGGCCTGGCTCTCAGCACTTCTTGCTTCTGGCCTGGCTGACCAGCCCACGGTGGTGTCAGGCCCAGCGTCAGAGGCTGTCTACAGATCCAAGAAGGCAGAGCTACACAGAGGCAATGACAGCTTCCAAGAGCCTTCTTCAACACACTCCCTTAGTTATTTCCCTTCGTGGCTGAAGGTTCATTTGTTTCCTCTTTCTCCTGTAATGAATTACAACAGACTTAGTGGCTTAAAACAATACCAACTTATACTCTTGCAGTTGTGGAGGCCAGAGGTCCAAGATCAGTTTCGCTAAGCTCAAGCCAACGCATCCGCAGGACTGGCTCTTCCTGGGGCTCTAGGGGAGATTCTGTGCCTTTGCCTTTTCTAGCTTCTGCATTCCACGGCTCTTGACCCCTTCTTAGCATTACTCCAATTATCACCACATTTCCTATGACCGTGGACAGATTTCCTTCTGTCTCCCTCTTGGAAGAACACTTATCATCACCCTGGGCTCACCTGGATAACCCAGGATAATGTGCTTGGCTTCTTAGTCGAATGATTAATGACTCCTCTCTGCCTCCAGTAGCCTCCAATGAACCTTCAGGTCTCTCCTCCCACAACTGTGTGAGGTCCTGCTCCTGTGACACATCCCATAGCATAGTGACTCCACTCCCTGTATAAACTCTCACTGATAAAAATCTCAACGCTGTATAAAATGTATGCTTATGTATGCATAAATAAATCAATATGTTAACAGTGCTAATCTCTGTGTGGCAGGAATATAACTGTAGAAAGGAAGAGGTCAAAGACACAGGAGAGATGGGGAAGCACTGAGGAATGAGAAGACATTGGCTTAGCTAGGAGGAGAGACATAAAGGGAAGAAGGAAAAGATGGGCGTGGAAGCAGGTGTGTTGTTAGCTCTGATGGCAGGACATTACAAAATTTCCTTCTTGTGGCTTTTATTTTCTCTGTGAATTGGAAGGCGAGTTCGCCTGCTAAGATATGGCAGAAGTGGCTGGATCTGCAGCTGGGGGAGAAGGAACATTTGGAACAGTTCTTGGGCAGAATGAGAGTGAGTTGGCTGGAGGAGCACCATGGTTTCTGCACAATGTTGAGAGCTCAGTGAAGCAGCACCAGTCAGCCTGGTCCATAGTATTCTCTAGCTACATTCAATGGCAAGGGTGCATGGAAGAGAAGGCAGGTAGCAGGGCCATCAGAGTTAGGATTTTCCAGGCATCTGAGAAGGAAAGACAATGGGGCAAGAGAGCGTAAGATCTCTGGTGCTGTTTCTCTCCCTGCTCCCACATGCTGTAGAGGAGAAATTGGAATCACAGGGAGTTAGAGTGATTCAGCCACAGCCACGGAACAGGTGGGGGCAGAACTGGAACTAAAGCCAGGGCTCCTGGTGGAAGGACAGGGCTGCTGTCCTACAGCAGAATTCAGGGGGGCTCCAAGTGGTCTTCTCACCAAGTCAGGATCCCCCGGGCAGGAAACAGAGCCTGCTGGTTAAAATGCAGATACCTAAACTCTACCCAGATCCTCCAAGTCAGAAACACAGGACAAGTGGCCCAGAAATTTAAAAAGCACCCCCCAGTGATGTTGAAGGGCAGTAAGGTTTAAGAATCACTGGAATAGAGCAGAGTCTCCGGTTGTTGTAAAATACAGAACTGTGGAGGGGAAAGCTAGGGAGGGAGGGGGCAGACATAGTTTGATGTGGAGAGGCAAGATACATGAACTTCTGCGGAAGATGAGTAGGCAGACAGGTTGGGGCAGAATGAGGCCAGCAGACAGATACCAGATGCTGAGTAGGTCTGCAGAGGTGGAACGGGCTTATGTAAACCCAGGCTGGACTTGGAGGAAAACCAGACAATCTCCACTCTTTTCTCACAGCATGTTCTTCTTTCTTTTGTTCAAGGATATTCATAATCTAAGGAATATCTGTGCTTCTAAGTAAGACCTAGAGAAATTCAATATATTCTCAGTTTTTCTACTGACTAATAACAAAAGGAATGGAAGTATTCAATGGGAGTACTCTAACTCCATACCCTGAGTTAAGACAGGCAGGTCTCCCTGACTCTGATTTTGCCAGAAATGAAATGTTCATGTGCCCACAGCTGACAAGAGACTACAACTATCTCAAAAGATACCAATGTCCCAAACCCATGGCACTTGGCAGAAAGAACAGATGCGTGTCCTTGGGGTAATAAGCCTCCTGGGATTTGTCACTGTAAGACCTAAGCTAAGGGTTAGTTCCATGCAGCAGAGATTTGAAGGGAAAAACTATCTTGTCTCTCTGGCAAATTTATCTAAAATGTGTATGATTGGACACATCTATCTAAAACTCATTTCTACCTATAAAACATCTAAGATCCAAGGAAATATTTAAAAACTTTGTTGCTGTTGGTTTTGATCCACAGCTGATTTAAAAAATACCAGCTTAGTCAGTCTTGAGACACTGAACACATAATGAATGTTCAATATCCTCTTGTCTCTCCATGCCCATGGTGTCCCAGCTTTTGTGGGACCTATTTCTTTCGCAAAGAACATTCCCCTTCTGCTTCTTGGCTTACTGTCATTGATTCCTTACATCCCAGATACGACAAGATCTCCATGGGAAATATTTCCTGGCATCCTCCTAATAACATATCTCACATTTTAAGAGTTCATGAAATTAAATAATAACAGGATACCACCTTGACAAACACAGCACAAGATTTTACCCGCTTGTATTTTAACATAGAATTTAAAATTTTTGGAGAAAGTTCCCAGATTATTTTGGAGTGATCGACTTTCTTAAAAGTGTGCTATTGAGCAAAATTTTAAATGCTTGTGGCCTTTCCAGGTTAAGTAAACTTTGTCTCTAATCCTGCTGCAAACCCCCCACCACCTGCGTTCCTCTGTCATAGAACTAATCACACCTCCTGACTCCCTTACCAGATGCTGAGCTCTTTGGGGACAGGGGGACTGGTCTTCGTCGTTGCCTCTCCAATGCTTAGCACAGCACTGACTGTAACTGACGTATTGAGCAAAGACTGATTAAAGAGCCACACCCCTAAGCTACTCCTAACCTACTTCTGCCTGGGGAGCTTGTTAAATGATTTTGGACAATCGTCATAGACTCCCTATTACTGAGCAATGACAAAGCTCTTCATAGGTGTTACACCTCCAAGCAGGAAATGACTCTTTTGCTTCAAAGGGTTTTGTAAACGCCTCACCCAAAGCCTCAGGGCTGAGAAATAAAACCCCACAGAGGGAACGTCTGGAGAGCTCTGCTGAACCAGACCTGATAGTCCTTCCCAAGGGTGAGAGACAAAGTCCAATAACACTCTGGGGCTAGTAACAAGACACCTGCAGCTAGGGAGACCTCTCCAAACCCACCATAAAAGGACACCACGTAGGTACACAACTACATTGGGGAAAAACCAGAAATGTTCTTTGTTTTAATAGTTTAAAAAGCATTACCAATTTCTTTAGTGTGGAGAAATTAGAGGCTTATATCAGGCTCATTGTGGAGCCTTTATCTTTTGGGTACTACAATGAACTAGTAAATACACAATTCTCTTTTAAAGATTCATTTATTCTCAACAAAGCTTTGTGTTAAACAACCTCTAGTTACCATTATTACAGACACCTGAACCCAAAAGTTCCCGCCAGGGAATTAGAATTAAATCCTAGTTTTCAGAATGGGCAAAACCAAGTAGCACCTGCCTCACCCCTCAGGCACTCTGTGCACGCTCCCCACCCTGTGTCCTTTTACGCCAGGTCATACCAGGGTTTACTTTTATTTCCGTGTGTGGCATGCACACATAGTTCATGCTCAGGATTTCCTGAATGAATGAGTGAATGAATAAGATTTACATGCCACCTGCCAACACTTCGGGTTCTACATCTTAACATTTCATACCTTGTTCCACTTTTCCTCCATCACAAGCATAAATCTTATAAATGGATTTCATGCACTCCTGCTCTGTTATATTAACAGCTCGATGTAGCTCTAATGCCAAAAAACTATTTTCTTCTACCATTAATCTTTCTCCAGCTTGTGAGCTGGAAAAGTCATAATGATGAGAGTTGTCATTATGAACCCAAACAGTAATTGTAATAAGAAAAAGGAGGAAGAAAATTGAAAAAGAAAATGTCTCTTCCACAGCCCCACAGATAAATGACCCTATTCTCTCCTGATTCCAAATCCACACAGTTGTTTTTGTTCTTGTCAAGACCATTAGGTACCAAAAGACCATTTGACATGAGTGAGAATGATATTTTTAATAGGAGTAATATATTTGAAGATGTTAAAAAAAGAGCATACTCATCTTTCTGTAAATTCCTGTCTAATTCGCAATGCCTTAAGAGTTAAAGTGCATTGAATATACCTAATATAAAGTTTATATGAATGAGACACATGAGTAACCTGCCTTAGCAATTTTTGTAGACCAAGGTAAGCAATTACTTCTAATAAAACAATCAGAAGCTTGAAGAAGAACAGGTTTAGTGCTAACTTAATTTGTTGAGTTAAATATTAATTTGAGGGTTTAAAAGACTCTTCTTGCAGCAGTTTTCTCTTAAAAAAAGATGTTTTCAATGCCATTCCCAGCCATTTTATTAAGTTATATCTTCCTGTCATTCTGAAGCATTTAACAGACAACGAGAATTACTAGGGAATATAGAAAAATTTATAAGACTGCTAAATCATCCTGACATCCTCTGAGTCCTGATGGATTCTGTAATGAGTTCCACAATGAGATTCCAGACAAATTAAGTAATTAAGTGCTTGATCTTGAGGAAAAAGTAAGGCCTTCTCCTGAAGTGCCAAGAACTAACTTAGCCTGGAATGATTGCTCTAACTACTCCAGCCATTTAGCAATGATGCTGTCCGGAGGCGCTACTTACGTTAAGCTGATATGAATTTCATATCCCCCCGGCCTGACCCTGTGCTTGCCCTGCACTCTATGTTCCTCTGGGCAAGTTAATGACAAAGAACACTGATCTTGTCCCAATATTTATGTTTTATTTTAGTTGAGTATAACTGACATCCCTTAAAATAAATTATGTCTCCTTCATCAGTTTATTTTTCCTAGCTTCCTTAAAGTCACTATTTTGTATTCAACACAACTCTTAGACAAAAATATAAGGTCAGGAAAGTACTGGGTTAAGTGTGGATTCTCAATCCTGGCTATAGATAGAAAGCACCCAGGGAGCTCTCAGAACCATCTGGACATGGGTCCAGCTCCCACCCCAGGCCAATTATGGCAGAGGACCTGGGGCTGGATCCAGAGATCTGTTTCTAATGTTCTCCAGAAGATTCCAATGTGCAGCTAATGTTGAGACTCTTCAGAAGGGTTGGGTCAAGTTGATGAGGTGCGCTTTGGGTCTCCAAAAGAGTAGTCCGTTTCATTCCCCTGCCAGGTGTAGCGTTGGACCGGGAGATTGGAGTCTCTCAATCTACGGTATAAATGAACCTTAAGGATGATTTATATTTAGGAAATTATCTACGGAAAGACTTTTACTTGGCTTAGTTAAAAAGACTTTTCAAGTTCATGCACAATGCTGCTGTTGGGACCCTCAGCGACCTACTGTAACAGGAAAAAGCAAATAGAAAGTAAAGATTTGCTATGTACCCAAGGTTCCCAACACCAACTTTTTCATCAAGTTAGTTTCTCTCTGCAGAGAAATCTGTAGAGACCTCACCAACCTCTAAATATAGTCAATGCAAAGAACTGAGAAAATTAAACTGATTTGTACTTTAAGAGGGAAAAAGGGAAGAAAAATTCTACCAAACTTGATGCTTCACTGCTACGTCACCCAGGGGTACTTCCCCTATCCGGTGTGACTTTATCGACACTGCAGTATTTCAGGGTAAGAGGGCTGGTGATGTGGCAGAGACCCTCAGATAACCGGAAGTAACTGAGTGGAGGGAATCCTACCCAGCTTTTTCAAGGACTCTCCCTTAGACTGAAGTGAGACCACCAAACTGATAGACCCAGTGCCCAGTGGGCCAAACGTATGACCATCATGGCGGGTAAAGCTGCATTATATATGGTCAGGTTGTATCTGTTCTTGCCAGCAGCGCCCAGAGAAGCGACAACATCATTAAAGCCAAGCTGACTCTTGGATTCCTACTTCGAGTGCCTTTCCTGCGTTAGGCCTGCGCCACACCCAGTTCATAGGAAGAAGCAAGATCTCCACGTTGTTCTTTCTCTTATTTTATTTTACTATAAAATACAAGCTCTTTGAGGGCAGGGCTTTGCTTTGAAGTTGTGTGCAAGCATTAAAGAACAAAATCTTTGGGGTGGGAGAGCTTGTCTCTCTTTATCCACAATTCAATGGTGCCTGGGGTGGGTTCTGAGTGTTCTGACTTTGATATTAACCAATACATTGGCCAGGATTTTTTTTTAATGAAAACACCCAGCCTCAGCAAATTAATTTCTAAAGATTTGTTAAAAGAAAATTTTTACAATATGAATTTTTAAAACACCCCCCTGAAAATATGCACACCCTTTGACCTAGAATTTCTACTTCTAAAAAATGTCCAAAGGAAATAAATAAATATATAAAGAAACGTATGTGTCAAGATCAGCTACAGAGGTGTTCACTGCAGCGTCATTTACAACAAGGAAAAGTTAGAAATGACTTAAATGAGGACTAATTGGTTACACATATTATGGCACATCTGTAATGACTGTGGTTTGGACCCACAGGGTTGCTCTGTGGTGTCTCAGGGCCACTGGGTGAAGGGCAAGGCCAAGGGAGAGCTGCTGTGAGCCTGTGCACTGGGGGCCCTGGCTCGCACACTTCTTCTTCAGCTTCAAAAGCTTCCATTTCACGGGGTTCAGATAGGGTGGTTCTCTTTGGAAAGTTAGTTCAGCTGCCAAAAATAGGTGGAAATGGACTGAATGTTATTGAAATAGAAAGAGGTTTAAAATACTTTGTCAAGTGGAAAAAAGACTATGAACGACTTCAATTTTATCTCATTTTTTGTATATGTGTATATGTGCATGTATAAATACACAGAAATATACACAGAAAGAATGCATGTAACAATGAGCATGTTATTCTTTGGGGTAATTAGGAAAAAGTTACTTTAAACTTTAAAAATGTTTTGTATATGATTCTCAGTAACTCTTCAGGTTTTTCAACCATTGTGATACCTAAATCACATCAATAATTAATTACCAGTTCTTCATCTTAGACTGTAACTTCCATATGAGAACATTGAAACTGTTGCTCTGTTTGAGAGAGAGAGAAACTGGGGAGTGACGTGATACCTTGGATTACTGCAAGACTGAGAAATCATCTCAGATCCCTTTGTTACCTTTTCAAGTTATGTTTCAAGTGTTACCGCAGAACCCTTCAGTTTTACAAAGTTGGATAAATCCGTGGGTCAATAGAGCAAAAACATGTTTCCACAGTAAAGGCATACGTTCCTCCCATATTTTGTACTCACTGAAATTATAACAGCAAAGAGATGTTAATGAAAAGTTAACATAAGCAGAGGCAGATGGCAAGGTAAGAGGAAACTGGCAGGCGGGGTGAGGCGTGGCGGCTGCACGGCTAACAGCGGCAGAGAGCAGTTGGAGCGTCAGCTTTATCAGGGCATCGCAGACAATGCTGCTCGATGCAAGTACACACGGTGAGGGGGGTAGGGATGACGACGTGCTGGCAATGGTAACACGAACACTCACCGAGAGATTTCAGTGTGCCAGGCATGTTCTACGTAAGCATTTTTATATATTAGCTCTTAATCTGAACAACACCTTCATGGAATAGGGTCAGTTAATAGCCCATTTTCCTGAAGAGAAGTCTGAGGAACAGAGAGAAAACACATGGGTGTTGATGCAAGGGTGCAAAGTGCTTCATTAATTTTTTCAGCACTGTGAGTCTAAAAACTCAAATAAGACACATTTCACTTCCTGAAGCTTTAAAATATTTTGTTTTGTTATGAACACACAGAGGCATAATGACAAAAGACTTCTGTTGCCCATAGACCTGGGTTCAAATTCTGGAACTGCTGTTTTCCTCTCAGAGCTTCGGTTTCTCCATCTGTAAAGGGAGCTCATAGTTTTCACCCTACCAATGGGCTGTGAATAAAATTTCCTATATAAAGTCTTGGCCCAGAGCATGCCGCATGTGAGTATAAAATAAATGAAAACTAGCATGTTATTAAGGCAAGAAAACAAAGTAAGTGAAAGGACTTAATTAAATAAAATTTTTAATTATTTTACTACTTTAAAAAAAAACAAAAAACCCAGCCCTGCCTGGTATGGCTCAGTGGATTGAGCACCTGCCTACAAATCAAAGTGTTGCCCACCCGTTCCATTCCCAGTCAGGGCACGTGCCTGGGCTGTGGGCCAGGCCCCCCAGTAGGGGGCACACGAGAGGCAACCACACATCGACCTTTCTCTTCCTCTCTTTCTCCCTCCCTTCCCATCTCTCTAAAAATTAATAAATTAAAAATATAAATAAAATCAAAACAACTTTGGTAAATGGACTTAGGGACAAGTATGCTCTTATGGTGATTACAGCAAGTCCTAAAATAACATCATTTCATCCAATGTTGTTTTCTTTAAGGTTGATGAAGTACTGTAGACACTTAACTCTTATTTATATTAATTAGCTTATGGCAAAATTGGTATCATTATACCTTGCTTTGCCTGAAGTCTCAGAACCTAACTATGGCATTAAGTGAGGACTTACCACATATAATTTACTAAGACAAGGGACTTGAGAGAGAAAAAGGGCCCCATTAATAATTAGTCTGGAATAACACGTATAAATAGATTCCATCCTGGGCAAACCAAGATGGGCAGTCAGTCACCTGCTGCTAAGCTGTGGTTCTGAGCCCACAGCTGCAGGACTTTCTCAGGGCCTTCTCCTGGCCTGTCAGCCCTACTTCAGTCTGGGCATTAGGCTGGGGAGGAAGGAACCTCAAGAGCTAACACCCTGGTCTGTATGTTAGCAGCATTCAGGAGGTTGTGAGTTTATGTTGCCTTCTGTTTTGTTGAACTCTGTTCCTAAGAGTTATTTGGAAAAACCAGTTGTCATTTAGAACACATGTTCTAGTATAATACCTTGTCACATGATCACCCACCCCTCTGTGGCCTTTGAAGAGCAAGGCCATCAAAGCTTGTGGGTAGGAATTTAAAATCAGACCCCATGGGTGTGCCCTTATGTAGCTGTGATTACACTGTGCTTTCTGAAAGTTACGTACTTCTTGCAATGACATGGCCCTTGGCTTGCACATAGCACTTCTCACTCACAGGACCACAGGATATCAGGGGTGGCAGGGATTCTTCAGTCCAATCTCCTCATTCCAGGACCAGAGATCTCAAGCAACTTGACTTAGCCAAGGTCACCCACCACGCTACCTGCAGCAGAGGAACCAGAACCCAGGGCTGCCTCCAGAACATGGTGTTCTTCCCATCCTTTTGCAGCTGCTTCCCTGAGAAATTGACCTACCAGCTCAAAGTAGAATATAGTAATTCCAAAAGTAACACGATTTCAGACACATCAGGGTTGTTAGTAGGACCAGGACATTCTCCCATTGTCATCTATAGCATCCTTACAATTACACATCGTATTTGTCAGTTCTTATGGGAGAAAATTGGTATTAGATTTATGTTGACACTTTAAGTTCTCTGTGGTGACATATCTGGAAATTAAATTTAAAAAATTTTTTTAAAGATCAGGTCCGATATCTCAAACCAGGGTGAAGAGGCCAAAAATAAAAAATTGGAAGTCACTAATCTGGTGGTTGCAAATTGAATCCAGGTATGTAAATGCAAATCGACCTAAGTTGGTTAGTTTCTGTTGCTTAAAATTTACTTTTTTTTTTTTTGCTCTTTGAATACAATGCAGCAGCTTAGGATAAACCAGAAGGTTGGGGGTAAAAGAGACTGGATAAATGCTGGTCAGCAGGACACTGGATAATATCACTTTTTAAAAGAAAAAATAAAGGCATTTTGCCTCAAAATACATCTTTATTGGAATTCAAGAATCAGGGAAGAGAAATGGCTTAATTGCGAAATAAGGAAATAACATCAACAAATAGATTTATTTGCAAGATACTGGGCTCCTAGATAGTTTTGGCTTTGTACTTCTTGACCTTTTCCTCTATTGACAGAAGAAATTCTAAATTCTCCTGACTCTTCTTAAATTGGATTTAAAATAATCATTGAGCCAGAGAAATTAGACAAGAAAAATAAATAGAAGGTATCTAGATTGGAAAGGAAGTAGATTTATTTCTATACAGAGATGACATGATCATATATATATAATATATGTATATATGTGTACACATACACACATACATGTATATATGCATGTGTATATGTGTGTATGTGTGTGTATGCATGTGTGTAAACATGTATACACACAATCCTGAAGTATCTACCAAAATGCTGTTAGAATAAACAAGTTTAGCAAGGTTGCAGCATTCAAGGTTGATATTAAAAAAGCAATTGTATTTCTATGCTCTGACAGCAAACAATACAAAAATGAAATTAAGATCACAATTATAGTTATTATAGCATCAAAATGAATAAAGTACTAAAAAATAAACTTAGCAAAATAAATGAAGATTTATACACTGAAAACTATAAAACAATGTTGAAAACATTAAAGAAGACCTTAATAACTGGAAAGGTATCCCCTCTTTATAAATATAAAGACATTATATTAATAAGGTAACAATACTACCCAAACTGATCTACAGATTCAGTGCAATCCCTGTCAAAAAATCTCAACGGGCTTTTCTATAAAAGTTGACAATCTGACCATAAAATTCATGTGGAAGTGCAAGGAAACCAGAAGAGCTGATCAGTCTTGACACAGAAGGATGGGTTGGAGAACTCATACTTCCCAATCTCATAACTCACTACAAAGCTGTGGTACCAGCATAAGGACAGACATGTACGCCAATGAAATAGATGTCAAAGTTCACTTATGTTCAATTAAATTTCTGTGATAGTGTCAGTCAGTTCAATGGGGAGAAAAAAACAGTCTTTTCAGCAAATCATGCTAGAACAACTGGATATTCACATGTAAGAATAAACTTAGAGCCCCATTTCACACCATACAGAAATTAACTGAAAGTGGCTCATAGGCCTTAATGTAAGAACTAAAACTACACAACTCTTAAAGGGAAACAATATAGTAATTCCAAAAGTAACACAATTCCAAAAGTAACATAAGGGTAAATCTTTGTGACCTTGGATTAGGCAATGGTTTCTTACCAAAAGCACAAGCAACACATGAAAATATAGGTAAATGAGACTTTATCAAAATGTAAAACTTCTGTGCTTTCTTCATTGAAAAAGCAAGTCAACCCACAGAATGAGAGAAAATATTTGCAAATCATATATCTGTCAGTGGACTCGTATCCAGAATACACAAAGAACTCTTACAAGTCAACGGCAAAAAAAAGACAAGTAATCCAATTTAACAATGGGAAAGAGATTTGAGCATACATATTTTCAAAGTACACAAATGGCCAATGAACATATGAAAAGATACTCAACTATTAGGAAAACACAAATCCAAACCACAGTTAGGAAAAGGAGAGAAGAAGGAATTGTTTTTTAATGGGCAGTTTCCATTTGAAATGATGAAAAAGTTCTGGAGGTGGATAATAATGATGGTTGGATAACAATGATAAATTATGGTTGTCCGACATTGTGGATGTACTCAATATTACTCACTTACACACTCAAAAAATGGTTCAAATTGTACATTTTATGCTGTGTATATTTTACGATAAAGTTGAAAACCATAATGAATGCTACTTCACACTGACTGGATGGCTACAGTAAAAAAGACAAATAATAACAAGTGTTGGTGTGGACATGGAGAAATCTGGGAACTTCCAATATCTTGACACAAATGTAAAATGGTACAGTCACTCTGGAAAATAATCTAGCAATTTCTCAAACAGCTAAACATAGAGTTACCATATCCAAGATCATTGAAAACGTATTCTACACGAAAGACTCCACATGAATGTTCACTGAAGTATTATTCATAATAGCCAAAAATGGAAAAAAACAGATGTCTATCAAGTGACGAATGGATAAACCAATGTGGTATATCCACACAATGGAATATTATTCAGGCATAAAAAGAAATGCAATACTGATACATGCTACACACAGACGAACCTTGAAAACATTATGCTAAGTAAGAGAAGCCAGTCCCAAAAGGCCACATATGATATGACTCCATTTATATGAAATGTCCAGAATAGGCAAAGCCAGAGAGACAAAAAGTAGGTTAGTAGTTGCCAGGGGCTGAAGAAAAGGGGGATGGGCATTGATGGCTAATGAATACTAGGTTTCTTATTTTCATTGGTTACGAAAATCTTCTGAAATTCGATAGTGGTGATGATAGCATACTTTCTGAATATGTATATTATATCTCGATAAAGCTGTTAATTTTTTTGGAATGATCATCAAACAGAGTGCTGAGCAGGCGAGACACTTCCAAGGGTTTAACACCCTATAATTACAACCTGACTTAGTACATTCAAAGCAAATAGGTCAGGTTTGGCAAAGCCGCACACCTGACATACCCCTTTCTCTGCCCGAGGCCACAGTTCATCATCTCCGAGTAATTCACAACCCTTTGCTGTGAGCTCTCAATCTACGTAAGAAGGATCAGCTAAAAGAACGGAAACATAACCTGTGGGTTCCCTGGTAAAATGTCAAGAAAACACTGATCGTCATGCCTGTGACTCACCACTTCACTCACCCTCGGCTTTGGTGAGGGCAGAGAGCCCATTGTCCTCTCCGACTGATCTCCCAACCTGCGTGCCTTTCTGATCACAGTTGTTTTTACGGACATTTTATTTTTACTACTACCATACTACAAAATATACTTTTTCTTTTGATGTGCATTTTTTAAATGTTAACACATTTGGATTCATGTAACCACCACCATAATTAAGAGACAAAACAGTTTCACCACCCCAGAAAGTTCCCTTTATAGTTAGCCTTCTTTCCACCGTCACCCCTGCCTTCTGTTTGTGCTGATCTCATTTCCAGGCATGTCCACACACCTCTTGTCTTCAAGCTATATAATAATCATCTTCTAAGATATCACACAAATTCCATTCTCCACGAAACTGTCTCTGATTATACCCCCTCACTGTCCAATCTATCCAGCTATTCATCCATCTACTTATTCATTCATGTATTCAAAGAATGTGTATGAAGCCCTGATTATGTAACAGATGGAAGTCAGGTGGAGGGAATACAAAGGTGGGTCAAAGCAGCCCCCTGTCCCGCAGAGGGAGGCAGTGAATGATTTCTGATCACTGTGCTCTGTGAAGCAGGGATGGTGCCTGCACAAGGCAGAGTGGTAGCCCAGGAAAGGGGAGAGGAGCATCCGGCAAAGGAGCCTCCTGTGCTATAGGAACAGATTCAGTTTGTTGTTATTGTTGTTATTGCTATCAGTGAATTAACTGCCTGAAACAACTCTCTGACACTCCCCCCGTCTACATGTTGGCCTCCTACTCACCGACTAATCCTTCAATATCATTTTCTGTGCACAGACTAGGAGGACAATCTACTCTTTCCTCTGGTTTGGGTTAGAGAAATCTGGTGGTTGTTTTTTGAGGTTTTAGAAGTTTGTTTTAGTTTCACAACTTTGTTATCAGTCATGACTTCTCTGTAACTTCCTCTGCAGCTTCTGGCTCAGGCCACGGAAAGCCTGAGGCTCCGCATCCCCTGATGGTGGCCTGGGTGGGGGTGGAATTGTAGGTGGAGCCTGAGCCATAGTGGCTCCCAAGCAGGGGTGGAGCCACTTCTAGTTCAGATCTTCTCCTGAGGGTCAAAGACAGGGTCCAGATACTCAGTGAAATTTCAGGGGCAGGTCATCACTAGGTCTGGACAGATGGGGAGGTCGTACTGGCAGTCCATGGCCCCACCTACAGGCTCAGGACTACCATCCCTGGGCTCAACAGTGCTCCTCGGCTTGACCCCTAGCTGGGCTGCTGCTTTCTCTGAGTCCTGGAGAACAGGCCACGCCTGGGGAGGTGCATATGCAAACGAGGGACCCTGTAGCACAGCCTTATCTTACCATAAATCTGCCTCTGTGCAAAGCAAGGGTACATAAAATAGCGGGGCACATTAGGAAACTACAGACTGCCTAGTATTATTAGAGGAATGATGATAAATTTAAATTTGGTTCTTCAGGCAAAGAAAAGCCAAATCAAGTTTCAAAGCATGTACAAGAGGTGGTCAGATTTGTCTTTCAGAAAAGGTGCTCAGGTAAAAACTGCAGAATGGGTTGGAGAGGAAAGTGGAGAAGGTGATGGTAATGATCCAGGAAGGAATGACAAAGTCCAGAACAAAAGCAGCAGGAGTACACTTGGAAATCTAATAAGGATAATGATATTATGAACATCAATAAAAACTAACCTTATTGTGCCAAGTGCTTGTGTCTTAACTCACTTAGTCCTCACAGGTCCTCAGACAACAGATGAGGACTCTGTAACTTTCAGAGGGTAAGTAACTTGCATGAGCTCTGTGAGTGAGGGCGATCAGAGTCCAAAGCCTTTGTTTCCAGAGCCGTGGGAAATGATGACAGGCTAGCTCTGGGGGTAGAGGGAGACAAAACGAAACTATGGAAAGGGGAGACTTTAAGGTGGAAAACATGCTATTAAACTGAATCAGGAGATATTATTCCTTCCTCTTGATTCTTACAGCAAATAATTCCTATTGTTCTCTAGATTGTTTCACATGTATTTCTTTCCATTAGGCCATAAAGTAGCTGAGTACGGTGTTATTTCTACTATGTATTATATACCCAATCAACAATTGCTGGGTGTCTGCTGTGAGCCAGACCCTGGGCTAGGCTCCAGGAATTTAAAGATGAAAAGGCAAAATGCCTTTCCTGATTTTCAAGATTTAGAGCCCAGTGTGAATGAGGCGTGGAGGGTTTTGATGTGATGTACAGGGCGACCCTGGAGTCATAAACTGTGATCCAGGAGGATGGGGTAAGGGCTCAGGAAGATCCACCAAAGAGGTCACGAACAGTTCAACAGCAGTGATGCTTCAGCTAGGGATTAACATACACAGATGAGTTTATTTCACGTGGGCCTTGCAGCCTGATGAAACTGCACGTACAGAGGCCAGAGATGTTAGGTTTTTGCGGTAAAAGACGAGAGTGACTCAGGTACAGCCACAGTCAAAAGCTAGTGGCATATGGGTGGAGCAAGTAATTCTGAAAATTACCATTAATGATCAGTCTGTATGGGAGTAACTGATGTATGAGCTGATTCGCCCAGGCTGTTGAGAACAGGGGGAACCAGGTGTGGCTGCATTGGAAGGTTGCAATTCCTTACATGCGTGCCCTTTCAATGTGACTTTGCTGCCCTTCCCATCAAAACCTGAGTCTATTTCTTCATTACTAGAATCTGGGCATGGCCATGTGACATGCTTTGGCAAATGAGTCACTGGCTAATGTGACGTCAAGAGAAGCTTGCAAACTGCTTACACATGGGAGTTCACATCTCTTGATGTTCTATGGGAACTCTTCTGTCACTGTGTGACCAAACCCAGGCTAGCCCGCTGAGAGCTGAGAGACCTAACAGATAGAGGCTCTACTCCAGCCCTTCCTAGATCATCCAGGGATCTGAGTAACACCAACCTGAATCATTTGGCCTCAGATACTCTGGCCTAGATAGGAAAAGCTCATAAAACCCACAGAGGAGTGAGAATTTATGAATGTTTATTTCATTAACCACTAAATTTTGGAGTGCTGTGTTTTATAGCAAAAGCACACTGCCCTGCTTACCCTCCTTATCGTCATCCCAATCAGAACAATGAATATCAAATATCAATTAATCACTTGGATTCTTTCCTTAGATTTCAGGAGGGTAAACCAGTGAGTCCTTTATGATTAGAAGAAAATTAATCTTCCAAATGTAGATGCCAAACCCCTATTTGATTCTAGAATTTCAATGTTCTTATAATACATGAGCAAGTACAGACTTTGCTGGACTACTTATCAGTGATTTCATCTCTAATCACTCCTGTTCTGGAACTGAGTTGGGGTTAGCCTCAGAAGCATAATAACAGCAAAGGAGCCTCATGTTCTAACCATGAGAAGGAGTGAGTCTTGCTTTACTTTCCAATTTTTACTAAAAATTTTTGATGGATATTGAGGGGCTGAGTTTTCCACCTCAAGGGGAAATCGTCAATTCATAAGCCTCTTTTGTGCTGGCTTTTCTACAAAAGAAATTAACAGTCTCTTATTTGTGATCCCAATGGAGTAAAGCAAAAAATTTCTGCTTCATTTTCTATATAGTGAAGTTCATGGGTTACTTTCATTAGCCTATCTGAAATATTTTGGGAAAGTGTTGAAAAGGGTTTCACAACAAATAATTCTCCCAGAGGAAAATCAAGAGCTATGTATTTATTATATATTATATATTATATATTATATATTATATATCATAATAAACTAAATGTGGAGCACACCGTTGTCTACCTGCTCTTTCCCCCATCCCACCCTCAGAGGAATGAGCAGAGGTAAGGATGAAAGAGGGTAATTTTTGACATCTGAAAATGTCAAAGTTAGTTAGTTTTATTAACTAACACAAGTTACTTTTATTAACTAACTTGAGACTTAAAATAAAAAGACACTTCTTAAATTTGTTTGCTTAAACACAGAGGGTGGAGACAGTGAGGGCTACAGAGCAAGGGGCCTAATTTGCATCCCTGTCTCAGGGTTCCCAGCACACTGAGGGTTCCCAGGGCAGAACACCAGGAATCCAATTTGCATGAGAGGAAGAGACACCAATCAAGCAGCAGAGAGAGGAAACAGGTCAAGTCCGGTGTCTACTCTGGGAGGCAGCTCCCCAATTTACACACTGTGGGGCGGGGTTGGGGAGGGGGCATTCATCTCTCAACTCAACTCAGACACCATCCCTTCTAGCAGCTTTCCTGACCACGGCACCCTTAAAGAGGATTCATAATTAATTTGTGCCTCTATTTTTGCACTTATCAGCCAGCTTCATAATATACTTCCTCACGTATCTGCTTCTTCCACCAAAATGAGGATGGCTTCAGATTGCTAGGATAGAGAGGCCATGTCTCATTCACTTAGCAAATTCATCTATCACACAAGAGCTATAAAATAAATACTTGTTGAATTAATGAATCACACATCAGTTAATGGAGAGTGGATAATACAGAGAGGGTAGAGCTACTCAAATACCTTTGGTACAGATACTAAGGAACTTGCTCCAAGTTTCTCCACAGATGGAGTAAACAGAAGGCACACGATAATCTAAGTCCTTGCAATTCAAAGTGTGGTCCACAAACCAGCAACATCAGCCTGATCCAGGAGCTTGTTGCAAATACAGAATGCCAGGTCCCACTCCAGAATTACTGAATCAGAATCTTGATTTTAGCAAGATCCTTTGGTGAGTCAACGCCCTAAAGGACGAGAGTCATGGATCTAAGACAGTGGCTTTCGTAGTTGCTTGTATATTGCAATTAACTGAAAAGCTTTACAAAAAGTATTGGCGATTCTAATTTAAGCAGTCTAGGACTTCTTTCTGACCAAGATGAAAAAAAGAGACCTAGTTTATCTTCCTGCCTTAAATAACAGAACTAAAGCAAAGAGCATATGTGAAGCAATGATTTTCAGACTGTATTAGTTATCTATCACTGAGTAACAAGTTACCCCCAAATATAGCAGCTTAAAAGAAAGCACATTTATCACCTTACAGTTTTGTGGTTCAGGAGTTCAGGCCTGGTTTACCTATTATGACATTACCAATCAAGAACAACTCTCTAGCTCAGGGTTTTTCCCAAGACTGCAGCTGAGGTGTTGGCCAGTGCCATGGTCTCATCTGAATGTTCAGCTAGGAAAGAATCCACTTCTAACATCACTTGGGCTGCAAGACTCAGCTCCTTATGGGCAGTTGGACCCAGGGCTTCTGTTACTCCCTGGGCATTGGCCAGAGGCTGCCCCGAGTTCCTTGCCATGTGGACCACTTTAACTCAGCAGCTTACTCCATCAAAGCCAGCAAGAGAGAATCCTATGAGTTCTGTAGACTTCTGTAATCGTAGATGTGACTTCCTAACACACTTGCCATACCCAATTTGTTAGTCACTAGATCCAGCTCCCACTCACAAGAAGAGGGTTACACAGTATGTGAGTACCAGAAGCTGAGGATCACTAAGGGCCCTCTTAGAAGCTGTCTACTATGCAGACATTGAACAGATATCAAGGGTCTGTGATTCCTGCCTGAAGGGAAACAAACAGTGTCGACCGAATAGTTGTACAAGCTTACAGCCAGGAGGGAATTGACCCCTCAACTCTGGCTGAATACTAACCTGTGTGTGTCTAAGTAGAAACTACCTGAATCCAGAAAAAAATAATCTTTAAGAAGGAATAAGCAAAACAATTTCCAGAGTTCACTCAGGGCAAGCGTAGAAACTCGTGATAAGATACAAGACCCACAGTGGGATCCTCAGCTATTCTTTAGCCTATACTGCAGGCTGCTCTGGACTTGTCCTAACCAATTTTAAAAGAAAGAGTTTTCAACTAATTTCAAGTAAATTAATTATGTGCCAGGGCAAAATCCAACACTATTTATAGGAATACCACAGAATTACAACATCTACCATCCAATAATGAATGAGCAGGCATGCAAAGAAGTAGAAAAATAAGACCTAAGACCAAGAGAGAACTCGACTGGTAGAAACAGATCCAGAAATGACCGAACTAGCAGACCAGAATCTGGAAAGAAAGTTCGATCAGCTATGATAAATATGCTCCATATGTTGAAGGAGGTAGAGGAAAATATAACCATGATGTGGAGAAAAATGGGAGATAGAAACGCCCCCAAATGAACTACTAAAAAAAATCCAACATGTGAAATAAAAGTGCACTGAATGAGATTTATAGAAGACTAAACACTGAAGAAGAAAGTTCAATATTACGAAGACATAAAAATGAAAATACCTAGAATGAAACAGAAGAGCAACTGAAAAAATATGAGGGGAGCATTCCTGATGTGGGGAGCACAATGAAGTGGCCTCATAGGAATCCCAGAAAAAAGGAGAAAGGGAAAAACATACTTAAGGAAATAATGGTCCAAATTTTCCACATTTGATAAAATCTATACACTCAGAGATTCAAGAATCACAATGAATATAAGCAAAATAAGTATTGAAACACACACATTGTAATTAAATGACTCAGGCCAATAATAAAGAGAAGAAATTTGAAAGCAGTTGGAAGAAAATAACATTGTATAAACAGAGGAAAAATAGCAAGAATTATAACAAGCTTCTAAATAGAACCTATACAATCAGAAGACAATGGAAAGTCATTTTTTTAAGTATGAAAAGAACAAAATAGCTGCCCAAAATTCTTGGCCCATTAAAAAAATAACTTTTAAGTTTGAAGGCAAACTAAAGATATTTCAGACAAACAGAACTCGTTGCTGGCCAACATGAATTATAAGCAATGTTAAAAGAAGTTCTTCAGGCAGAAGAAAAGTGATACCAGATGGAAATGCATAAGTAATCAAGAGAGCCAGGAATGGGAATTATGTGGGTAAATAGAAATGATTTTTCTCTTTGAAAAAAATGTCTAAGTAATTGTTGAAAATAAAACAATATTTTCTGACAATGCAAAATATAGCATATGAAGAAGCAAAATTTCAACAATATCACAAAAGATGCGCAGGCAAAAACGAAAGTGCCAGGCATAAGTTTCTTATAGGATATGATGATCTAAGTGTGATTTGCAAGGACTGCCCTCCTCTTCAAGTTCTGTCATGACTATGAGAATGATTAAAAATGGTCACGCTGTGGCAGGATTTGAACCATTGGAAGAAAGGAGGCTGGGAGACTCCCGGCCTTAATTAGGATAAAGGACCGAGCAATTGTTAGTGTGGCCTGATTTTCCCCTAGGGGTAGCCTAGAGATAGAGCTTTCTTACCCTTGAAAAAAAAAAGTATTTTTTATTACATACTCATGATAGCTGCCTTAACTTTTGTTTATGTAAAACTTACAACAACTCAGAGTGAACCCCTAATAAATATGACCAGAATTGCATTCATTAATCAAGCACAATATACACTTTATTTAACTGTGAACTGAATCAATTTGTACAAATGTAATGGCTTCTTTTAATTCATATATTTCTTAAAAATAATGATTAAAGCCTTGGCCAGGTGGTTCAGTTGGTTGGAGCATCGTCCCATACACCAAAATGTAGTGCCTTCAATCTACAGTCAGAGCACAATCCCTAGGTTGTGGGTTTGATCCCTGGCTGGGGTGAGTCAGGGAGGCAGCCAATCGATGTTTCTCTCCAACACTCATGTTTCTCTCCTCTTTCTCTCTCTCTCCCCCTTCCTCTCTCTAAAATCAATAAATATATCCTTGGGTGAAGATTAACTAATAATAATATTATTACTACTGTGAACGAAGCTCTGCACCATGACCACATTCCTCAAACTGATGGGATGTAGCCACAATGCCTTCCCACTTTGCAGGACGAAGACAGCAGAACAAGGCTGGGGGACCCCGGAATCCCAGGGTTAGGAGCCTTCGTGGCCCAGAGCCCAGGTGAGGAGCGTTCACCTGTCAGGAGCCAGGGATTTGAAGTTTTGGTGAAGACTGTAAAAGAAGGGCCTGGAAAAAATAGAGTCTATAGCACAATTATGAACAAATTAAGGAGATTAAAATTAGGATCTATGAGGGAAGCTTTAAATAGGATCAGAGGTAATTTTGCATGAAAAGAAAGAAAAAGATAAAGAGTGACTGTCTTCAAATAAATTAAGAGTAATTACCAGTAGATAATCACCAGTATTGCACATTCCCTACGCAAGATAAACACAAGAAGAAGTGAGGTTAAATTGCAATAATGAAGTTTGGCCAATGAAAGGGTGAATTTATAGATCAGAAGGATAATTAAACACAGAGAAAAATCTAGGTTCCAAAAACATTTCAAGTGAAGCTGTGTTTTCCTGAGAGCAAAGCATCTGTTGATATTGAAATTTATATCCATCTGACCTTTTAAATGTGGATAAAACATCTGTAAGATAACTCACTTTTCTAATGAATTAATTGAGCTGAGTAAATGTTTCACAGCTTTGGGGAAATTTCACCTAAATAATGAAAAGCAAAGGAGTCATATTCTGTCTGACCTTGTTTTGGAGTAATTTATATTATATAATTAGAACAACAATCTCCATCTGACAGCGGACCATCCCTGTGGGCTCATAGAACAGACAGAGCTCCACCTAATTATTCAAGTCTTTTCCCCGAGATTACAGTGAGGCTTTCCTGAAATTACTCAATTCCTCGACTCTGCAGTGAATCACTGCCTTCTACCACCTATATAAACTAAGCCATCCAAAAGCGTATACAAACCTTAAACAAACTGATAATATTTTAGAACTGTGATCGTGTTTCAAACTCTGGTTGGATTCAGGCGAGAAAGGTCTTTTTACCGATTAATGCTTTGGGGCGTTCAAAACCTAAGATGAAGTGAAGTTAACCGACTGTCACGCATCTGGAAGTTGCTCTTCCAGAGAGCTCGCCTTCACGGAATGACTAAGGCTGTGGTTCCCCGAGTGTGTTTTCCAGACCAGCGTTAGCATCACCTGGGAATTTGTTGAAAATGCAAATTCTTGAGTCCCACCCCAAACCTACTAAATCAGAAACTCTGCAGGTGGAGCCCAGCAACCTGTGGTTCAATAAGCCCTCCAGGTGATTCGGATACAGGTCTGACAACTCCTGGATTAAAGAATGATTTATAATTATTCCCAGCTGAGCTCAAGTTGGGTTTCAACGTCTGGCTGCTTGTGTAACTGGTGATTCTTATGGGCCTCTTGCTCCATGAACTGAGATGCACAGGAGTTTCAGGATTTCTAGATGAAGGAGCGTGATGGCGAAGAAGGGGGTGTGGCAAGATGCCTGGATATTAAACATTACGGTGTATATTCAGCACGTATGGATTTTTTAAAATAGAAGCTTTATACATAATAAAATCCACAAGTGTTTGTTGATTATTTAATTCAGCTTAGTCCTTCTACCTAATGAACTGGTTTTGATCCCCAAAGGAGTGTGGAGGGCCAAAAGCTGAAAGCTCAATGTTCCCTGAAACACAACAAAACAAAACAAAACAAAACCCATAATGGGACTCAGAGCACACGCGGCTGCCCCAGGAACAAATGTGGAGGTCAGCCCCGGACTACATGGGAGGCTAGACTTTCCCAGGGCTTAGAGGAGCCCCCAGGGGAAGCTGGATGAGCCCAGTTGGAGTATGTTGTCTCACAGAGCAGCAACAGTAGGGGAAAAAGGTAAGAACACCAGAGAGACCCAGAAAGGTTCTGAAGTGCTACTGAAACTGCTGTGATTTGAATATCAAATACCTGTTTTCAGGCATTATCATGCATCCAGAAGTTGTTTTTCCAGAGAGCTAGACCACGAACGATTAAGGTTGTGGTTCTAGTCTGTTTTCCAGACCAGCATGAGCATCACCTGGGAACTTGTTGAAAAGGCAAACTCTTGGGTCCCACCCAAGACTTACTAAATCAGAAACTCTGCAGGTGGAGCCCAGCAACCTGTGTTTCTCTTTATCCACATGTTGGCAAGGCCTGGGACAATCAGGTTACAAACATAACAGAAAACAACACTAAACTCAGCTGGGAGAACTGAAAATATTACCCAAGTTCCCTTCAGGGTATTACAGACAGAGAAATTTGAAGCCCTGGCAAGCTCCATCTAGGTGCTTTCAGATTCCAATCAGTGCAGTGATTGTCAGGCCCAACAGCTAGCTATCTGTTGATGGTGATGGTTTGAGAATTATGCACCCTAAGAAAATCAATTCCTATAAAGTTTTTTCAATGGAATGAGCTGCAGGAGCTTCTATATGATCAGTAGAACAGAGAACACTGACGCTAAGAGGCTTCAGGTCTGTGTTCAACCAGTGATCAATATGTATTTACTGTTTTTATAGTGTGTCATTAGCTTACCCCAGAAATATTTTTTGAGCACTTATTATGTGTCAGAAATGGTGTAGACCCTGTGAGTCATGGAATCAGACAGCCTGTGGTCAGGTGCTTTAGAGCCTCTCTCTTCAATCCAGTAGCCACTAACTGCATGCAGCTGTTGAAATCCAATTCTGAAGTCATTTGCTACATTTCCAGTACTTACAAGTCACATGTGGCCAGTGGCTACCATCCTGGCCAGCACAGATACAGTATGTAAGGTAACAAAGAGGAGTTTCCATTGTCTGTCCTCCCGAGTCTCAGTGCTGGGCTCTTCCTCTGCCACTTCCGTCTCCCCCAGGGGATCCAAGCCCTCCACCCTTTTTCAGGGCTGGTGTCTGTTATGGGAATCTTGGACCATGGTATTGGCTGCAAGTGCCTGCGTGGATCATTTTGACTGGGTCTCAGAAAAATCTGGAGACAGATGGCTTCCGTCAGCTGAGTGAACCACAGGCAATTGCACTTTCTCTTTCTCATTCCATTGTTACGCTATAAACCTGAGGTTTGGGAGAAAGCCCTCAGACTTCCCCTTTTAATTCTCAAAATCTCTCTTTCAAAAGTTAAGGGAAAAAGAGACCTGCAAGTTGAACAGTTTCTCGCTTTTTCTCGCACTCCCATTTCTCTCCCCGAGGTGTTGGGAATGCCTCTGCCCGAGAGGGGAAGTCACTGGCAAGGGTGAGAGGAAGACAAAAGCATGTAGATTAATATTTTAAGACCCTATCTTACTACATCAAAATACTTAGAAACATGATTCTTGCCCACATAACTACGAAAACATGAAAATTGGGGAAATGCATGACAAGTTAATAAGCATAAAGAGTGAAGTGACAGTATGGAACCAACATGAAAGCGGTGTCATTGAGTCACATGATTAATAGCCCAGGGCTGACGTAGACCCAGACTCAGCTTTTCACAGGAAAGGGAGATCTCAGCTTCACAAATTTAGGTGGAGAGGGGAGAGAAGAGGGCAAAACATCTGGTGGGAAAGCATGATGAGCAGAAGTGAGAAGGCGGAGTGCAGGCGTTGTTCCAAGTACAAAGAATGTAGGGGAGTTGGCCTGTCACGCAGGCTGATGGGAATTCCAAGGGGAGGCTGAGGACTACCATGGAAGACCTTGAGTGGCCGGCTGAAGGGCTTGGTCCTTGTCCTGCAGCAGGATGGGGGTGTCACTGGATGATTCAAACAGTGACCTCATATAGCTCAAGCAGGGTTACGACAATGAATCTCACATTGAACCCCAGGGGCGACGTTTGGATAGATGGAAGCCAAGGCAGGCTGGGGACAGGAGCATGTTTAGGAGCTACTGCAGAGGTGAAGAGCGAAGAGACATGGTGGAAACAGGGCGGTAGCAGCAAAATGAATAGGGAACAATGAGGGTGAGTAGCATGTTGAAGGAAAATTCAACAGGGTTTTGATTCTCTGAAGCTGAGGGAGTGGGAGAGAAGTCAAATATTCTATCAACTTGGGCAAATTTCTTCGCATCTATAAAATATGATCATTGCTAGGTTTTACAGGTTTGCTGTGTGAATTAATAAGAAGACTGTTGTAAAATACAAGAAGTCCCCAGCACACAAATGCAACTTGCATCCATTATTTGGAACTTAAATGGCCCACCCGTGCCCTCCCCATTCCAGCCTTGGGGCCCCGGGACGCAGACCCAGCTGGAGAGGCACGACCAGTGCACGCTCTTTCCTGTGGTCTGAGACACGTCAAGATCACACACAGACCCACAATTCTTGACACTTCTTGTTCAAATGGGCTTTCCATCCTCTTAGTCCAAACCTCAACGACGGTCTCAGGCCAGAACCACTGGAATGTGACAGAACGTGCTAGAGCCTACTAGAGCCCTCTGTTCTATTTTCAAGCACATGCCCGGTTTCAGGTCTGTCTTAAAGATTTCTGAAGCTCTTCCCCGTAACAAATAAAGGACCATTGCTGGGCAGCCAGATGTGCTTCTGTCTTTATCATCTCAAACATCTAGTCTCATTCTAGAAAGAATGAGATTGACACCTGCTTCCTCTCTGTTTCCAATTCTGTCTAAAAAAACAGTGCCTACATTTCCACATAGGTCACGAAACCTTATTTAACACATCACATTGCTGCCTTAGACTTACAATGAAAAGTAGGAATGGGGGCCACTACAGTGCTAGCTATCACTTAAAATTAAAAAAATGGGGAAAATGAGCAGGAAATTATTTTCCTCTATTTATTTTAAACACACGTGCTTGAGAAAAGCTGGTTGAATTAGTGGCGAATATAGGGGCAGATGGAGATTTCTGTAAAAATTGTGAAGGAAATTTTCTGAGCACTTTTAAATGCTCTAGAAATTGAAGATCCTAAGTCTTTATGTTTAATTTCAAATCTCTGCCCCTCTGTTTTGCTTGAAACAGGCATATACAGGCAGGCTGCAAGAATATGGACAAAGATGTACGTATACCCCTATGCATCATACATACATATGAATATATATACTCATAAAATTAGCACAGGAAGGGAAAGAGAAGATAGAAAGATTTTTCTGAATAACCCTTAATAAGGGGAAAGGGGTAAAGAACTTAAAAAGACCAGATGTGTATAAAAGAAATGAATTGATCTGTGAATAGCAAAAACAGAAGGAAGAGAGAAAAGAAGATAAAAATAAGCCTGCTAGCAGGAGATGTCCAGTGGCAGTCTAATAAACGAGACCCAAGTGCAGGGGCAATACAGTCGTGTAGCAGCGAGAGGAAAATCAGATTTCAACTAATCATCTGAATGTTCAAGGTCTAAGTTGATAACTTAAGAGTGTCTCTATTCTGGAACCCAAAGAGGAGTCAACATAAATCATAAGGTGCATTATAAATAATTGGTGACTCTCTTCCAAGGGACCCAATGTCTCTTTACTGCTCTGGCTGGACAGCAAGTACCACTGAGGCATGGAGTAAAGCACCGTTCCCAGATGGTCTTGTTGCCAGGGCCCCATTAGAATTTTTCTATCTGCTGTCTTCTAATTTCGGAACACGTTTCTAAGTGATGGTTCAGTAAACTCACCCACACAGATGGGAAAGGGAATACTAACGAGTTAATTTGCAGTGGCACTTATATTTAAAGGTGAGTTTCTAGGAGTAATTATTTAGTCTGCAAAGGTCTTTGCCAAGTTGAAGGGTCAGGAGGGAGGACGAGACTGCAGAGGGAAGTTATTTTGTCATGACTTCTTAGATCCTGCCATGTAGAACTTGGGTTCGTCTCGAACAGAAAAGGCAGAGAAGGAAATGTCCTTTTGCCCCTGACAGGCCACTGCCAAGGGGCATGGCCAGCACACCAACAGACATCCGGGGAGCTGGGGCTAATGCACCCTCTATCAATATAATTCTCAGAGAATTCAGTTAAGCCGCTGGTAGTTTTTGTACAAAAGTGTGTAGCTGTCCCAGTTTGTCTGGGACTGCAGGGTTCATGGAACGTGAAACTTCCAGTATTAAAACCAGGAGAGTCCTAGGCAAACTCAGACAGTTCATCACTCCAATATTCCTTCTTAACCAAGTCAGTCCCTGACCAAGGGAGGAATATCAGGAAAGGTTATTTATCTTCCCTCTGTACCCTACTAGCTCCTTAGTAAAGAAGAAATAGAGTTCAATATTTATATTATCAAGTTTTTATTATTTCCCACTCTTCTCCCCACCACCCTACCCCAGGCCCTGTGGACATTTCTGTAGTAATGTCAAAGGCAAGTTCTGTTGTTTGGTAGTGTTAGCCCAAGCTAAAGAGGCAAGTCAGAAAATACAGGTCACAAAGCATCCCATACATTTGAATGCAGGATCTACGAGCCCTACAAGTTCCAAGTCTCTGTGGTTAGTTACAGCACTAATAGTGTGGGTGTACAAAGTCCACAGCTGGCCCTGGGCAAAATTGTAAGGTGCCTTCTTTAGCTGTCCCAAGTCCATCACTGTCTTTTCCTAAAGAGGACCAGAGTGCTTCTCACCAACCCACTCATGGTAAAAACTGTGCCTAGGGAAATATGTAATACCAGCAATTTGCTCATTAGTGTAAATGAAGTAGTCTCTTCCCCGGGCTGATTTTAGTTGTGAAGTCTTTAATTATATTCTTTCATTCCTTCTACTAATAAGTATTCGCTGAGAGCTTTCCATGACGAAGTTGAAATACAGCAAGTGAAAGTGACATAGAGGCTGCCCGAGGAGCTTGAGCAATGTGGCCTCCATTCATTGTAGACCCCAGCCAGCCGGGAAGACACCGGTGTGCGGGGGCAGGGGTGGCTTTCCTAACTGCTCCGAAATGGGAGCTCTTCCGCTGACCCTGAGAGAGGCTACTGTGTCAGGCTGATGCAGTTATGAACTCAATGTAGTTATGAACTCAATGGATAGTAAAGCTTCGAGTCTCAGAGTCTTGTCTACTTCTCCATTATAACTGCTATGGACTGAAAGGTGTTAAAAGCAAAGGGAGGGAAACTGGAGAAGCGGTACAACAAAAGTCTGGACCAGGAATAAAACTAAAAAGGAAGAAAAATAATATTTTTAATCCTCACCAGAGGATATGTTTACTGATCTTAGAGAGAGAAGAAGGGAGAAAGGGAGGGAGGGAGGGAGGGAGAGAGCGGGTAGGTAGAGAGAGTCAGAGAGAGAGAAGAAGAGAGAGAGAAACACAGATGTGACAGAGAAACAATTGGTTGCCTCCCTTATGTGCAGATGCCCCAGTTAGGGATGGAAACTGCATGGGGCCCTGACAGGCAATTGAACCTGCAATTTGCAATGTGTGTGTGTGTGTGTGTGTGTGTGTGTGGGACGACACTCCAATGAACTGAGCCACCTGGCTGGGGGAGAAATTTAAAATAGAGAAAGATAAAATCCTAATTTAGGTTTCAAAAGTCACTTGATTTCAAGGACTATATAAAAATCTCCCAAAAGTAAAACACTGTATGCACGATGTCTAAGACAGGGAATGGTTGAATAAATATAGTACATCTTACTGTGGAATTCAATGCAGCTATTTAAAAGGTTACAGTCAAATGCCACATAACAAAAGACTGCATATATGACGGTGGTCCCACAAGAAAATAATAGAGCTGAAAAATGCTAATCACCTCATGATATTATAGCTCTCCTAATGCCATAGAGAACTGCATTACTCAGGTGTTTGTGGTAATGGTGGTGTAAACAAACCTACTGGTCTTCCAGTCATATGAAAGCACAGCACATACACTTATGTACACAGTATACTATACTTGATAATAAATGACTATGTTACCGGTTTATATACTTACTATAGTTGTGATAATTATTTTAGGGTATATGCTTTATATTCATGAAAAAAATTATCTTTTTCCCAGAGTAATCTGATATTGTTTTGTATAGTAACATGTGTGCAGGCAGGTAGCCTAGGAACACAGGTTGTACGGTATAGCCTAGACATGTGGGGGTCTGTAGCACCACAGTCTGTGTAAGGGCACTCTATGTTGTTCACACAATAATGAGGTAGCCTAACAACACATTGCTCGGAAGGCATTCCTATCATTCAGTGGCACATAACTGTAACTGTAAATAAATAATGTGGTAGCTTAGGAATATGTTAACATGTTAAACTTAAAGTCAGGATATGAAAAGCTGTCTAGGTTATGCTGAAAACTATACAAACTTTGTATAAGCTGATGAGCAAGGACTATAAAGGAACATGGATGATTGAAAATTGCTGATGTCAGAGTAGTAAGATCCTGGGTGGCTTATTTAATTTTTACCTAATTATGACACTGTTTGTACAACAAACATTATGATAAATCAATTGAACAGGTAAGGATGGGGAAAAACAAATGCTATTTACAAAGCCCCTGGTGATCTGATTGACTGCAAGCTTGGAATAAGCCAAAATGACAGCGTTATGAGACCACTTCTTTAAAAACTAACAAAATCAAATTTCACCAATGAAAACAGAATATAGACCCAACAGAAATATAAGTCTCAGCATACCTTACGCTCATTCAAGCATATCTGGAATATTCTGTTTAGTTCTAGGTGACTCCTTTTAGGAGAAACATTGATAAACTATGGTTGTAGAAACTGTGCAATTGTAAGTTAGAAAAGAGAGAGAGAGAACAAAAGAAAGAATCAAAGCTGGTGCATCTGTAAAATTGTTACGATTGTCGTAGGTTTTTGTAAGTTCAGTAGATAGAATTAGAAGCAAAAGGTTTCTTTTGCTTTAGGGGAAGCAATTTGCTGGTTAAAAATAAGGAGGGACTCTCTAATTAGAACAGGCCAACAATGCGATGGACTATTTCAAAACAGTGAACGCTCCTTGTGAGAAGTGTTTAAGCAACAGCAGGAGTGCTGACATTTATTGGGAGGATGCTCTGGATGGTACCTAAAGATCCAATGAATCCTTAGGTACATGTTTCTGTCTAATTTAAAAATGAGGGAAATTCCCTTGATTTCTACAATTCTTTAGGCATAGGCATGAGACAAGTCAAGCCTTCCCTTACACATCCTCATTCAATTTAGAGACATAAAATGTAATTAGACTAAAGCCAAATGAGAAGAAATAGATTTTGTCAGTTCCCTTTGGATTGTGTTGATGAATCCTCTGAGTTTATTTTGAAATTCCATTGCTCAACATTTATTTGATCACTATCGACCTAATTATTTTTGGCCACACTGACATTCACATTCTTGGCCTTTTGTCTAAACAGTAAGGAAAGGGTGAAGAACTTTCTGAAAGTTCTTTCTTTCAGAAAGAACTTTTATGAAGCATCCTCTATGTGCCAGGCACAATACTAAGCACATTACATACATTTTTTTACTCACCCAACTCTATGAGGGAAGAATTACCATCTATGTGTTAAGATTAAGCAAACAGAGATAGGCTTCAAATTAAACAAATATACCCAAGGCCCATAGCAAGTGTCAGCACTGGACTTCAAACCTTGAGTCTGGTCTATTTCAAAGATCTACTTGACCATGTTGCTGCTACAGTTTTCCCCAAACCAAACCAATGTGAGACTGAAATTCATCCAAAAGCAACTAAAAGCCTATCTCTAAGCAAGACCCTCCCTGCGTATTTTATTAGTTTTGTTTTTTGAAACTGAGATCCTTCCCACAAGAGGTCCTAATGCTACTTAGTCTTTGAATGAGAATGTTCAAGCCAGTAACTTGCTTCTGGGATCACTTGCTTCCCAGCTATGCTAGAAAGAATAATGTCTCCTAAATATGTCCATGTGAAATGGCAAAAGAGACTCTTCAGATACAATTAAGTCCAAGAGCTTGAGATGGGGAGATTATCCTGGTTTATCCATGTGGACCCAAGCTAATCACAAAGGTCCCTATAAGAATGAAGCAGGAAGGTTGGAGTCAGAGAAGGAGATGTTGTGATGAAAGCACAAGTGTGTGTGTGAGAAAAAGAGATCAGATAGGTGCATATGGAGAGGCTGTGCTACTTACTGGCTTTGAAGATGGAAGGCAGGTGACCTCTAGAAGCTGGAAAAGGCCAGAGAACAGATTCTCCAGAAGGAACTCACCCTTCTGATACCTTTATTTTTCAGGCCTTCTTTACTTCCAGGAATGAGAAAATTAAGTTTGTGTTTGTCTTAGTCCCCTGAGGTTGTCGTAATCTGTGACAGAAGCAATAGGAAACTATAGACTTGAATATTCTCTTTCTTTGAATAAAGAGAAATTGCAACATTGAAGAACATCTTGACAACTGTATTAGTGGAGAGGCCGGGAACTTCTTTCAGTCCTGTGTGCGGATGAGAAAATGAAGATGCCTGTGCATGTCCCTGGCAGGCCTAAGACCTAGGGGAGAGAGTGAGGGGGAGAAAGAAGGCACAGAAGAAGGTGAGATAAGAGAAAAGGATGGATAAAAGAGTGGCTGCAGGAGAGAGAAAAGCTAACACACAGGTGGTAATGAGCAGCTCTTTGCCACTATCTCCACCCCCCCACTAACAACTCTATGTTGTCAAGTAGTCTATTCCGAATGGACTTAGGATGTCAAAGTTAGTATGTCCATGATGCACTAGGCACAGAGTATCAACCTGGTTCAAGTTGTTGGAACGAAGGTTTTAATTTGTTTCTAAACCTCTTGGATTCACTCCAGTGTTCTTGTTGGTCCACAGGCACAGCCTCCGAGGAGATGAGGTCAGAAGCTGTCCCACAAGCAGGGATCCCCACGAGTCAGAGCAGAGAAGGAGAGCATTGGGTGAAGTGCACAGCCTTCCTCCCTTGCTCCTTGTCCGGAAGCAGCACTTGTGCTGTGAGCCTGGTAGGAAGTACCAGATTCTTAAACTTTCAAAAGAGAGCCAGAGCGAAGGCCCTGACAAGCCCTAGCCAGGGTGACACTTTGAGGACTCACAGGCCCCGGCAATCCTAGTCTCTACGGGAACAGGTGAAGTCATACCCAGGTGCTCTGTAATATTACAGAATTTTGTCTTCCTGAGATGCTTCCCTCACTTACGTAAACACAGGTACTACCTGGTTGAAATGAATGTGCCTAGAATCTGTACAAAATGCTGTCATTTTTTGTGATCACGGATGGTAAGACCAGCTAAGATACTCTTGGGATTCTGAGAAACCACGGAAGCTTAGTAAATGTGGAATCTCTGTAAGTTTATTTTAAAGTAAACACTTTTTGAGGATGACTTAGTATTCCACACTGACCGGAAGTCAGCTCAGACATCATTTAGCTGCACAACTTTTGAGCAGATTATGTCACATCTCCGCACCCCAGGTTCCTCACCTCGAATCCTGCTTGTGCGGAGTCTAAGGAGATGCAAAGTGGCCCAGTCCCAACTGGCATTTCAGTGCCACTCGGCCTGCTCCTCTGTCAGGTGGTACACATTCTTGTCCTTCAGTATGAAAAGCTCTCTTCAATGTCAGGAAACATATCTTTGCTAAATATGAGATTCAGATGATATTTCTGTCTTCCTTCATCTATTCTCCATTTAATAAATGAGAATCCATCTATTCTCCATCCTCCATTCTCCATCATCTCTATAAGCCCCAAAGTCATCAGTTGTGAGCTCTTATTTAGTCACTGAGAGGGGAAAAGAAAAATCAGAACAGAGTAATTAGAAAACCAGCCCCCAACAACCCATACTAATATATAATATATACGTATCTCACACACACACACACACACACACATCACATCACATCACATCACATCACATACACACATCTCCAGGCATTTACTGAACTTCTCCTATAAACATTGATTCTTTTCTTCAGTGAATGCTTATTGAGGATCTCCTATGTGCCAGGCCCTATACCAGGCACTTGGGATGTAGCAATAAGCAAAGCAGAAAAAGTGTCTGCCTTTAAGGAACTTATACTCTGATGGGGAAGACACCCACTGAGCAATAAGCATGATCAGGAAAAGATGCTACATAAAGAGATAGAGAGGGATGAAGTAGGTGGAGATGGGCATGCATTGTGCCCTGCCAGGCTGTGCTGTGAATAATGGCATAAATTGTAAAATACCATCCCTGTGATTAAAAGCTTACAATTTGGGCAAAGACATTGAACACCACAGGTTGACAAGGGACCAAATAAGACAGTTTATATGTTTGAGCTTAATTCAAAAAGGAATTGGGATGCACTGGAGGATTAAAGGAACCGTAAGAGAAGAGAAAAACAAACAGAAATCCCTCCAGAAGGTACCGTGGCCCCACTGTGTGAATCAGAAAGAGGGGGCCCACTGAAATAAAGGAGCTACCCCCACTACACGGTGTCTCAGGTGTGGGAGCCCCACTCAGGAGTCTGCGTTCCATTGTGAATTGGGACTCACACCTCTGAGTTTCATTTCTAAAAAAAAGTCTGTTTTCTGCTTTCTCTTCTCCAAAATGCTTCTCCCCTCTCTCCCAAAGGACCACAGGAGGAATGATGAGGTAATGTCTCCAAAGGGTTAGTGCTCTGCTGCCTCTTTCAGTAAAATGCAAATTACAACCAGGTGAAGTCACACAGTCAAGAATGGAAATCCTGGAGTTAAATATTCAAAACATAACACTGAATATATAATCTCTCCCTAATCAGACAGTTCAAAGTACATAGGATGTGGCAGGTTTTCTGTCTTTCCTCACCGCTTATAACACCCCAGCCTTTGGCCAGTGGTATGTGGGTCTGGGGATGCAAAATGGAAAAAGTACAACGGACTTCTTGTGAGCCATGGAATGGCGTTCCAAAGTAAATCAGGACACACATATATCAGATGTGTTCATTTCCTTGCCTCTGCGTTTGGCCAGATGATGCGTTTGGCCAGAGCCATTAAATAAGCCATCATAGTGGTTTCTTATAGGAACTCAACTCCCCAGTCACCGCATGGATTTGCCTGTGCTCCCAGCTAGCACTAAAGGCTTACTCGTTCTTTAATGAAAATGGTACTTTTTAAAATAATATCTTTTCTCTATTTGTCTTCCCTATTTTTAATTTCTATGAATACTTAAAATGATATATTTGTTTTTAAGTGCTCATTGGGTCAGCTACAGACTCTTCACTGCAGGCATAATGTTCTTCCAGTGTTGGCCTGTATAATTGGACATGGACGTGGGAAAATGAACTTTATTTTTAAAGTCCTATTTTCTATTTTTCCAAGTAACACTCTCCCTTTCTCTGTCGTATCGTTCTAGGTGGACCAGTTTCTATATGTTTTCTCAGAAACTAGCCTCATCCCAACCATAAGCCACGGTGGGGACTTATGTTTCCATCCCTGGATCAGTCCCAGAAGGGGACCTGTGTAGTCTCCCCACTGAACACTATGGTCAGAAGGATGGGCTGGTAAACTGGTGCCCTTATGAGGAAAAGCCCCAATGTGTAGCATTTGCCGATTTCTGTGCTATAAATATGACCACTAGGCCTGATTTCAAGGCATCAACATTATGTCACTGACCATGGCCTTGTGATGAGAGGCAGGCAGACGGCTCAGGTGCAAGCCAGCCTCAGTACCACTGCACTGAGCTCTTCGGAGGAATGTTTTCACCCTTCTCCAGGATGGCACTGCGGGGCAAGCTCCGGCAATATCACACAGCGCAGTATCCCAAGATGTCCCCTCATCAATCTTTTGCCAAATGTGTGGACGCAAGGATTGTACTGTGTTCCGGATGAGCTCCCAGATACACTAAGGACAACCCTTTTCACAAGGTCTTCCAGGTGAGCCTTGGTACCCAAAGTGTGATCTCAGGATCCGTAGTGTTGGCCCCACCTAGGAGCTTGTCAAAAATGCAGAATCTCAATGTATAATAAAGCAAAGCGTGTGAGAGATATGCCTGTCCTATCTTATAGCCAGGCGTTGCTCAATAGTTATTTTAGATCATGTAGAGATAAGTTGTGTTCTTTGAACCTTGCTATTCGGTTGAGCTATAAACATCACAAACCTTCTGAATCCAAATCCGAATTTTAACGACATTCCCGGTTGGAGATCCCCGATCTGCTGCACATCATCCGGTCTTAAAGATATGGTGCAAATTAAGACCTGGGAACAATACTGGATACCCCATAATTCCCCAAAGTAGATATTAAACAGAGTCTAAAATCCACCAGAGACTGCAAATGAAAACGAGTCCCTTGAAGTTAAAATATGTATATATAAGCCAACTGACTAGACCTGCTGGATTTTAGGATCCCAAAGTTGCTAAGGGGAGAAAGTCTTTTTTATAGTAGGGGGGTCGTTTCCGACCAAACACCACAGACTCAGAGGAAATATGTAATCAACAGAGGGCCACTTCTTTTGTCTGATTTTGTCTACCTGCTTTTAGGTCTGTTGAGGTGTTTTTTTTCCCCAATGTTTAGAATGCTTCATTAAAGTATAAAATTGTTGGAATTAAGGTAAATAGAAAAACAAAGTAAATATTTACAAAAACATTGGTAACACCACTCAAGTCATACACCTGTTAAGTCTTAAACATTCTATCGCTTCATTTTGATGAGATAAAAGGAAATAGAAACTCTGGCCATGTTGGTATATGTAAGTAGCTTGTTCTGTCCGACTGCTGTATAATGTTTCATTGTGTGCATGTAACATACTAGAGTGGTCCAGTTCTCTGGAAAAGGACAAGAAAGGGTGCTTCCTACTCTTTGCAACCACAGACGATGCTTCAGTGGATGTCTACATATACTTCCTTTTTTGAATCGGTGTGAGAGTTATTCCGGGTGGGATCGTGGGAGTTGCAGGATATATGCACACTTTATTTCACTGACTGCTTTCAGATGGCTCCCCAGAATGGCTGCTCCAATTTATCCTCCCACCAGCAGTGCCTGGAGGTTTCCACTTGCCCAGGCTTCTGATATCAAATTGTGGTCAATCTGACAGATAGAGAATGTTATCTCATACTTTTTATTTATACTTTTCTGATGTGAGATTAACCATGTATTTATTAGCCATGAAGATTTCCCTTTCTGGTAATTGCCTACTCATCTCCACTGATGCTCTTCTATGGGATTCTGCTGTTTTTCACGTCCATTTGCAGGAGTTCTTGCACCACTCATTCATTCACTTAACGAATTTTTATTGAGCATCTACTCTGTGTCAGGAAGACAGTAAAGTAAACAAAACAGACAAAAAGTCCTGACTTCATAGAGCTTAGAATATAATGAGGAAAAGAACACTGAACAAATAATCATCTGTTGGTTTTGATAAATGTTATAAAGAAAAATAAAGTAAGGGAATAAATAGTAAGCAGGCAGTAGTATTTCAGAAAGAAAGTGAGGGAAGTCCTCTTTGAGGTGGTAGTATGTTGTGTCTACTATGTAACCTCTGTCTGTTTTAGATGCTGTAAATAACTTTTCCCAGAAGGTTACCCATCTGCTAACTTTGCTAATGGTTCCCTTTGTTATTCAGCAGTCTTTAATATGGATGCAAACTCATTATTTTTTTCCTTTTATAGTCTGTGCTTTTTTTGAGTCTTAGAAATTCTCATTCAAGGTCACAAAAATGTTCTCCACCATTTTGTTCCATTAACTTTATCATTTTACCTTTAACACTTAGGTTTTTACTTGGTGGGGAGGATCAATTTTCTTTTTTCAAACAGAAAGCCATTTGTCTCAGAGTGACCTATTAACTAACCTTTCTTTCTGCATTGATTTGGGGTGTCACCTCATTATATACCAAGTTTTCAGGTACTCACGTGTCTTCTATTTGGGCTTTCTTTTATTTCTTTGGAGCATTTGCCTGCTTCTGACAGTCGCCACACTTTTTTCTTGTCATACTATAGATATGGCAAGTAACCTAAAACTGCATCAGGGAGCAATCTGGTTTGGGTAACAGATAATTATCAGTTTCTAGAAACAAAAGTAAGTCTAAAGGAAAGCCTATGACTCGTTCATTTGTTTTTGTGTCTCCTGACACAAAAACAGAGATTTATGTGTCAGGAGAGACTGTGGGTCCAGTTCTGGATCACTTCAATAAAGTGAATACCACAATAAAACAAGTCACATATTTTTTGGCTTTCCAATGCATATAAAAAATATGTTTTTATTATACTGTAGTCTTTTAAATGTGTAATAACATAATGTCTAAAAATATAGAGATAACTTAATTTAAAATCTTTTATTGTTAAAAAAGGCTAATCATCATCCGAGCTGATTTGAAAACAGCATCAATAAACCTGTGCAGTAGAGGGTTGTCATAAACCTTCAATTGTTTTTTTTGTTTGTTGTTTTTTTTTAAAGCCCTGGCTCAAGCCCTGGCTGGTGTAGCTCAGTGGATTGAGCGCGGGCCTGCGAACCACACGATCACGGTGTGATTCCCAGGCAGGGCACATGCCTGGGTTGCAGGCCAGTTCCCAGCAGGGGACTCACGAGAGGCAACCATACATTGATACTTCTCTCCTTCTCTCCTTCCCTTCTCCTCTATAGATAAATAAATAAAGTCTTTAAATTTTTTTTAAATTAAAAAAATAAATAAATAAATAAAAATAAAAGCCCTGGCTCGTGCATCTCAGTGGATTGAGTACTGGCCTACGAACCAAGGGGTCATGGTTCAGTTTTTAGTCAGGGCACATGCCTCGGTTATAGGCCAAACTCACAGTAGGGGGTGCAAAAGGCAACGACACATTAACGTTTCTCTCCCTCTCTCCCTCCCTTCCCCTCTCCAAACATAAATAAAATAAAAAAAATAAATTTTAAATGCAATCACTACAAGGTGTAATAAAGCAAAGTGCAATATAACATTTGTCTGTACTAACTTATAGCCAGATGTTCAAAATTATCTTAGACTGTATAGAGATAAATTGTGTTCTTCAGATTTTGCTATTCACTTGGGCTGTGAATATTGCAGTTATCAACTATTGTCCATTCCTTTGGTAGTGCTGAATTTACCTTTTCTAAATTAGGAAACTGATTTTCCACTTCTATCCTCAACCATAAAAGTTCATTTTGAAAAGTAGGTTTATTTTATTATGTAAGTCAGAAGATTTACATGGTGAGTAACTAGGTATAAAAACTTAAATTGAATTACTCCCTTTATTATTAACAGTTTTTAGTTACTTTGCATTTTTTGAAAATTAAGACATACTATCATGTTTAAAAAAAACTTAAAATTGGCAAATATTTCATTATTCTCAGTATTTTTCCTGAATCAATTCCAGTTCCAGTGAGGATGAAATAAAACTCAGTTTACTTTATAAATATTACATTATTTTGAGAACAAGCCTCTTTTTGAGGAACATTCAGAGCACAGGGAACTAATAAGACAGTAAAAATGTGTGGGGCAAAGATACACAAAAAGAAGAGAAAAAACAGCTCAGCAATTTAAATCTGCTTCTCCCTAGAAGCCTCTGGAAATAAAAGAATCATCTGAGAGACTGAGAGATTAAACATAGATTTTGTCAGTCTCTCCAAGGGAATAAAATTTAGAGCATAGGACCCACCAAGCAGGGAGAACCCTGATGAAATCTCATGCTTTGGGTTGGAACCCCTAAGGGCTACACTGTAGGAACAAAGTGGACAGAATAGTCTGGCCATCACTTGGACTAAGGTCAGCATTAAATAATAGCAATACCAGTATTAGTATTGAAGTGATCTGGGGTAGCCACGTTCCTATTGCCCACCAGAAATAAATGTAAATTTTCTTATACTTCAAATTATTTCTACATTTTTAAAAAGCTAATGACCAGTGATAAAAAATAATCAGGCACATGAATGGACAAGACAATATGTTTTAAAACCAAGAGAATAAGTAAACATTATTCCATGTGAAATCTGGACACTATATTTTAAAAGAGCAAAATGTAAATTCTAAAACTGAAAAAAAATGTAATAATTGAAATGATGAGCTCATAGAATGTTTAGTTGCATATAAGATACTGTTAAAGAAAGAATTAATGAACAAGAAGAAAATGTCCAAAATAAAACATAAAAACAAAAAAGGATGAAAAAACTAGGAAAGAGTATAACAGACATAGGAGTTTAGTGAAAAATGTCTAATATATATGTAATGGAAGCACCAGAAGATAAAATAGAGGTGAAGACACAATAGCAATATTTAAGCATATAATGGCTGAGAATTTTCTAAAACCATAGTAAAATCATGAAAATCATTAAGCTTTTTCAACAAGCTCTACAAATGTGAAGTAGAAGACTTCAATAGAAAATCACAACAAGGTACATCATGATAGAATTGCTGAAAGCAAGTAAACAAAAAACAAAAATGTCCTAAAGCAGACAAAAGAGTCTGCTTTTAAAGAAGTAACAAATAGATTTCCAAAACAATTATTTTTAGAAACAATGAAAGTTAAAACACAATTGCCTGATACCTTCAAACAAAATACTTGCAAAATAGAATTCTAAATCAAGAAAAAAATATGCGGAGAAAAGGGAGCCCTGTTGCGCTGTTGGTGGGAATGCAGATTGGTGCAGCCTCTGTGGAAAGCAGAGTGGAGAAACCTTTAAAAATTATTTATGAAACTGCTTTATGACCCAGAGATTCTACTTCTAGGAATTTATTCGAGGAGACACCAATTCCAAAGAATATATGCACCCCTGTGTTCATTGCACCATTATTTATTTACTATAGCCAAGATTTGAAAGCAGCCTAAGTAGCCATCAGCAGATGAATAGATAAAAAAGCTCTGGTACATTTACACAGTGAAGTACTACTCAGACATAAAAAAAAGGGGAGGGAGGAATATTACCTTTTACAACCGTGTGGATGGACCTGGAGAGTATTATCCTACATGAGATAAACCAGTCAGAGAAAGACAAGTACCGTATGATTTCACTTATACATGGAATCTAATGAACAAAATAAACTAAGAAACAAAACAGAAACAGACTCAAAGCTGTCAGAGGAAAGGGAGTAAGGAGGCTGGGAAAAGAAGGTGAGGGGATGAAGCAAAACCATCATCATCATCGTCATCTCATAGACAACGGTGTGGTTATTGCCAGGGGAAATGGGGGTGGGGGGTGCGTGAGAGGGTAAGAGAGGGGTAAATGGTGATAAAAAACACAAACATAAAAGAGGATGGAAAAACTAGGACAGGGTGTAAGAGATATGTCTCAGACACGACTTGGGGCAGTGAACACACAAAACAATATACAGAGGATGTATTATAGAATTGTACACCTTAATCCTATATAATTTTATTAACCAATGTCATCCCAATAAATTCAATAAAAGTAAAATTAAAAAATAAAAAGTGAAATATAGACATTTTCACAAAAAAGAAAAAGAGAAGAGGAAGAAGGAAGATGATAAGAAAGAGAATTTGTTACTGGAAGAGAATTTGCATGACAGGAAGCACTAAAGGATACACAGGGAAAATGATCTCAGTTAGAAAGTTGAAGATATAGGAAGGAATGAAAAAGCAACCAAAGAGGAAGTTGGGGCAATATATAAATGAACACTGACTATATGAAACAGTGATAATAATTTCTAGCATGATTTAAAATAGATATAGAATTAAAATATATGACAACAATAGCATGTATAAAAGAATGGAGGGATTTAAAGTTTCTAAGTTCTTTGCATTACCCAGGAAGAGATGAAAGTATTAATTACTAAACCACGATAAGTCAGTATATATATGTTTTCATTTTCAAGTAAGCAGTAAAACAAACAAAAACAGTAGAGGAATGTACCCCTGTTTATAATGTATACGCTGTAGAAGACTGATTTCTCTAAAGATGACCACAGAAATATCTGTCTTCCCACATGATTTTTTGCAATGTGATCTTGTCCTTCCCCTGATAAGTGATAGACTTTTCTTCTACATTCTCTTGAATCTAGTTGGGCTCTGTGACTCCTATGACTAGTAGGATATGATAAAAGTGATAATGTGTCAGTTCCAGGAAAGCTGTGAACTAGCCTGACAGCTTCCACATAGAAGTCAGTTTTCATGAAAGAAGGGAGATTATCCTGAACAACTATGCAGTGAGAATCACAAAGTGGGGAAACTCTACAGAATGAGACCCCATGCCCCATGTGTAGAGAAGGAAGGAAGGGAAGGAAAGGGAAGGAAAGGGAAGGAAAGGGAAGGAAAGGGAAGGAAAGGGAAGGGAAGGAAAGGAAAGGAAAGGAAAGGAAAGGAAAGGAAAGGAAAGGAAAGGAAAGGAAAGGAAAGGAAGGAGCCAAGGAACACCATGGCATTGGATACATGAGTAAAGAAGTCATCTTACAAGTTGATCCTACAGTCATATCATGTGAATCAGAAATGAGCTGCTCAGCTAAGTCCTTTCTGAGTCCCCAACTTTCAAAATTATGACCAAACTAAAATGGTTACTATATGCTATTATGTTTGGGGGTGCTTTGTTACGTAACGATGGACAATCAGAACAGCTCCCAAGCTAGGAAGTGGGATGAGACGTCGAACAATGAAAACTACTCTAATCAACTCCAAAAGTGGCAAGAAAGATGAGAATCAAAAAAATATAGTAAGATGTTACATTTAAATCTCATTATACCAGAAATTACATTAAATGAACCAAATGTCTCAGGGACAAAGATCACCAGCCAAGGAATTAAAAAAACAACATAGGATGCTTATTAGAGATAACATTAAAAAATATAAAGATATAGAAAGATTGAAACTAAAACAGTTGGAAAATATATAGCATCCAAGTAATAACTGTAATAAAAATACTGTGACATTTTAATATCAGAGAAGGTAAAATTTAAGTCAAAAAGTATCATTAAAGGTAAAGAGGTTTACTTTATAATGATAAAATGTTCAATTCACCAAAAAGAAAAATTATTTGAAAGTTGTATGCACATAATAATACCACATGAAAACATACAAAGCAAAAATTTTAAGTATTTCAAGAAGTAATGTATGAGTCCACAGTCAGATTGGGAGATTTTAAAATACTGTGAGAATAAATTAGTTAGCTCACTTATTCTTCTACCCTCTCTTTCGGGTTCTCATTCAACAAGCAGGAAGGATGCTAGATGGCTGCTGTAGGTGTTACATATTCTCTATCGAAGAAATTATTCTAAGTAATGATTCACCATTATCTCTTTGTTCAAGCCAAAGAAATTAAGGGAGGCCCAAGATCAATCTCAAATTTTAAGATTTCTCACCCATCTTTTACCTAATCTTCATCAACTGATAGATTTTTGAAGGGGTTGGGGAGGGACTGATTAGAGTGTCATGGAGATAACTTTCCACATTAACCTATTTGTGAATTCATTTGTGAACTCTCTCTGTAAAAAAAATCCTAATACTGTATGTATTCAGCAGGAGTGTAGCACTATGTTACACTGAAGTAATCAAGAGATCAGAAACTGAATCATCAGCCAAGACCCACCTACATGTTCTATAGAGCAGATTGGCTGATTTTACTCCTCTGTGGCTCAGTTCCCTTTGTTACCCCATGCTGATCGTTTATTTCCCAATAATAACCACAGAGCTTACACAAATATTCAATTAATAGATAAACTGCCCAGTTGTGCTCTATCCTACTTGTTCATAACCACTATATGACAGTTCAGTTGTGTTTTGAGTCATCAGTTTAATCACACTAGTTGTTCATGATGTTCTATTTCTGTTTACACCATTCTGTTCCTTAGGAATCAAGGATTATTTCAGTTTTGACTATGGGCCATCAGGAATAGTGGCCCTCGTCTTCTCCTCAGCAATAAGAGAATGCTGACTTCAATGTTATAGTCATACATTGGTAAGCATTTGAATTTGACTTTGCTAGGTATGCACATCAACCATACTGCACGAACAGTAGGTTTCATTTTGAGCATTGTTCTAAGTGTTCCAGCACTGGGATGAATATAGACTCCTGGCAGCTAGACAGAGTGCTGGCAGTCTATCACCCTCCATCTCATGCAGGTCTCGAAATAGAGTCTGGACAAATCTATGCAGTTGCTCTTGCCAAGTCTTTCTCCCATGACTGTTACCATTATTCCGTGGCCCTGATTCTCAGCCAACAATACATGTATTTAAGTCTGTTAAATTAAAATTGAAGAACAGGTTTTTTGCTTATCTGCCAGATAAGCAGCAAGGGTTACTCAATGAAGCACAGTCAGAGGAAATCTTCCTATACAGTACTTGCCAGTGGGATGTAGATCCCGTTTGGGTAGAATGGCTCCCCCAACAGGGACGGTGAACTCCAGCCTCTAAGAGCTCCAGCACCTGAGCTCTCTAGAACACCTTTTACAAAGCTAATACACGTTTCCTTAGTTTCTAGCCCCAGTCTATGGGTCAGTGTATCTGCTTTGCTCAGTTTGGTTATCTTTACTCCAAAGCCAGCCTGATCACCATAAAGCAAAGTATCTATTTCACTCAGTAAGTAGGATGCATTTCCCCCGATGATCCCTAATACTCTTCACCAGTCTAGGCCTTATCTTTGATCTGCTGACACAATTGATCTTGAATTTCTATTTGTTCTGATGCATCTTGTTGTGAGTTTCTCTCACAAGGCTGTGTTTAATTCTCCCTTGCTTCTTGTTTAATGTCCAGCCTTTGAACCCCGCAAAGGGCTTGATTCCCACCCCAGCCCCTTTCCTTTTTTCTTATTTTATAAGCTGATTTAGCAAAATCTTCATGTAATGTTTTAGAAATAATGTGTGGTATGTAGAAAGCCACATTAGTAAAAAATTAAAACAGTGGTGTATTCACAACTCAGTTACATTTTAAAATGTGTATCATATCCTCAGGAAGTCTTCTGATGAGGGCAGTTGTGTATTTTCTTTGTCTTAAGAACAAGCAAATAAAACAGTCTTTTAATGTTGTGGTTTAGTTCTGCTGCCTTTATTTTGGCCGCCTGACATTCAAAGAAGCCCGCAGTCCAGGCATGGTGCTACCAAAATTTTACCGCTACAAAGTAAAACAGTGCCTTAACTTTGTCTGATCTTTTACAGAGGAAGATCTGCATTGAAGCTCACGTGACTTTGGGCACAACACTGACTATTAGCAGGCCAGGAATCGACATGGACACACTGATAACTCGAGGAGTCTGTCCAGAAACCAAGCCCTCCTCCTTTGTTTTCCTCCTCAGCAGAAACAGATGATAAGCCGTGCCCTTTGCCTGAAGGAATGTAAAGTTAACTGAAATGAGGAAGCCAAAGTGAAACAATAAAATAAAAGCCTTCCCAGAGCACCAAACACCGTCTTTAGCTTACAAACTACCTTTCTCTACTAGGCAGCAGAAAGGTGAGCCACCTTCTTTGGGTCCGTAAATGAATAATGAGAAGAAAGCTGTGGTTAGATGCACATTCCCAGGGCCTTGATGGGTAATTAGCCAAGTGACTATCATTAAGGGTAATTGACTTCCCCCATTAAATTTCTGTCCATTGTAGACCATTGGAAATAGATCTTTGGGGTCAATGAAGCTATTTTAGGATCTCTGCTGCTATCCAAATGGTACAATCCCATAGCCCCTGTCTGCCTTGGCTTAACTGGTGGATTAACAACAACTTCTAAATTACTCAGGGATAGAGTCCATTTCCTGGACCAGGGTGTAGAAACTAAGTGCTAAGGAGAGTTCATCATCAAGCCAAGTAGACAGCCTGAAAGGAGCTACCACGCAGCCGTGAAAAAAAAAAAAAAAAAAAAAAAAAGCACAGCTCTGGAAACAGCAGGCAGGAAAGGGGAGCCAGCTGTGGGGGGAAGCCTCTCGTGAAGGTGCCTTGAAAAATCACCTGTCTGCCAAAATTACAGCAAAACAGCATGCTGGGGAATTTAAAGAAGATTTTTATGCAGATGGGGATTTACTCTTTTTTTGCACCTGCTGTCAGTAAGCATTGGACCATAAACATCAGCAAACATTGATTAAGCATATTGCCTTGATGAAACTTCAGGCGAAAGAAGAAAGTGGTTTAGCAGCTCTGAGCCCAGAAGACAAATTACTCTTGGTAGAGCAATTAGAATAAGGAAAATTGTCGCACCTTTTGCAAAAGCACTCTGAGCTTGGTTCTGTACATAATTTAATAACAGCTGATATGACTGTAGAAAAAGTACTAGCACTCCTATTAGGGTTTGTAATTTTTTTTAAAGTACTTCAGATATAAAAAATGCCATATATATATATATAAAGGTCAGTCTATTTCTAAGATAGGCCTCCAACTGAGGCCTATGTTAGAAAATGTTTTAACCTAGTTTGCTTCAAGAAATATGTAGTATATGAAATGAAATAAGGAAGACTTTAGGGACCCAGCATTCCTGCACTTCCTGTAATAATGTCCATCCTGAGGTGGGTTTTCTGTCCATTTTCATCCAGCAGGTCGATAACATGAATGTTTCACAAGCAGCTTTAAAATGCTTGAATCATTTTGGGACTCATTTCTTCAGTGTTCCTACTGCTTCTTTTGATCATGCAGCTGCTGTTGGGCTATAAGCACAAAATAATAACATTCTCAGCTGAGAGGACCTGTTATGCTGTGCAACAGTGCTAGCAATGAACCCAAGTAAATTCTAGTTTACTTCCAGCTTCAACACACCAAGCTGAATAGGAGTGTGAATAAAGGTAAGGCTGTAAAGAGTGTGTGTGTTTTGCACTTAGCATATGCTTATACTTATGTTCTAGTACATTGCTTCTTTCCTTGAAGTGGCAGGAAAATAAAATGTAGGTTTCTTGTGCATTTAGTGTGTGTCAGACTCTGTGATGGTCCTAATCAACGCAGCCTAGAGCTTAGGCATGTGGCGCCTGAAGTTACGTAGCCTTGGTTGAAATCCTGACTCTCCCATTACCAGCTATACAACACTGGACAAGTACTTAGCCTCACTAAGCTTCTGCTCTCATACCTGTGAAGCAAGAACATTCACAGAACTTGCTTCACAGGGTTATTGGGATGTTCGGCGAGGTAAGGTATGTGAAGTGTTTAGCTCAGGGCCTGACACATGGTGATGCTCAATAAATGAGATGCTATAATATCTCATTTAGTACAACTATAATCTTATGAGATCAGAGCGTTAGCCCCATTTTATATAAGTGACAATAGAGGCTAAGAAAATGAATTGATGTCTCACAATTTCTTTTTTTAAATTTATTTAATTATTTTTCAAGTACAGTTTTCTGTCCACAATTTCAAAACTAGTGGTGATCTCATCAACAAAAAAAATTAATGAATTTTCAAATGAATAAACAACTATATTCAGAAAGGGAATGCTAACTGCCACAACAAATAGACCTCAAGATTTTAAAAGCTCAAACACAACAGAAATGTATTTGTCCTATGTAACGTTTCACAGTGTGTGTCCTAGTTGTCAAATGACTCTCCTTGCCGTGACTCATATGGCAAGGTTCCTTCCACCTCGGGAAGGAACCTTCCCCTCTGCCATCCCTTGGGGCCTTGAAATCATTATATCAGCACAAGGGGAAAGGGAACGTGGAGGAGGTATAATCACTTCCAAAAAGCCTTGACTCATCAGACATCACTTCTGCTGATATTCCATTGGTAAGAACTAGTCACATGGCCACCTCTAGAGGCAGAGGGTGCTGGGAAATACAGTCCCTGGCCAGGCAGCTGCTCCCCAGTGACAATTCTATTTTATGTAAGGGGGAATACAACATAAAACATAAAACAATCAACATAAAACAGAGTTTATTCCCTGCTTCCAGGGGGTCATATGACAGCATCTGCAAACATGACAGACATTTGATTTTGTGGGTTTCTGTTATTTCTTCCTTATTTCATAAAGTTTCTCCAAATTAAAACTTCATTCCTCCTACCAATCATTGTCCATATTTCTTGCCAAACGAATTTCAGATCGATGCAGTTCAGGGCCTCAAACCACTGTCTTCAGGGGCCAAGGTAACTGTGCTACGCTGAGTCTGATGAAGAAAAGATCAGGAGGAATCTAGCCAGTTCAATTCATAGCCTGAAGCTTGTGGTTTTGTTATGTGTGTGTTTTTCTGTGCTTCAGATATTGACAAGGGCCATCAAATGAGTCTATCTTAATAAAAAATCAAAGCCTTGTACTGATTGTGAACTAGAGGGGTTCTGCATTCAATAGCTAATATTAACCCGCAGGAAAACATACCAAATGCCTGGAAGTGGAATTCACTTAAATGAATAATTAAACAAAACTGCACACACAATCAATGACCCCTGTTTCAGTTCTCTACCACTGTGTAAGAAACCACGTCAAAACAGTGACTTCAAACAGCAACCACGTTATCACCCTCATGACTGGGCTCACCTGGGCAGTTCCGCTCTGTGTGACATCAAGCCAGGGCTGCGGTCATCTGGGGGTGATTCAACTGGAGCACCCAAGCTGGCTCTCTCATCTGACTGGTGCCTTTGTGGAGACAGCTAGAAGATCGTGTACAGCTGGAACACTGAGACAGCTGGGTGCTCTGTCTCCCTCTGCAGTGTCAAAAGCCTCCCCCTTTTCCCATGACCTCTCCCTGAGGTCTCTCCACCTGGTCTCTCAAGCAAAGTAGCTGATGGGGGACTCAAATACTCAGACATTTTAGTTTCAGGTAATAGTTAATAAGCTTAGTAATCAATGTATGCAAGAAGCTATTGTTTCAGGAAATGAAGGTATGAACACCCCCGCCCCCAACTCCAGGAGACCATAAGCAGCTCCACCTTTGTGCCTGCTACAGGAGGACTGCAGGCAATCAAGATGGCATCTGAGCCACTGTCCTCCATTCCAGGGTGAGACGCCCACTTCCCGGGACACAGAAAAAGTCCACTGCCCAGGACACAGATGAAAGGACGTTGCAGCTTTTATCTGACTAACTTCTCCCCTGAACTGCATACTTCTTACCTACACTTTTCTTCTCCTTATAAAAATGATCAGTTTAAAATGGAATTTAAGACTGTCTGTTAGGGTATGTAACTCTATATCTTCTCAGATCACTGGCCATCTGAATAAAGCTCCCATAAAGACTGAATCCCTGTCTCTGCTTATTGGTTCTGGTGGTGACAGGCAGCACGAATGCAGGCTTTTCCAGTTTCATATCCACAATTCTAATAGGGAAGCTTAGGGTTTCCCAAAGCACAGAAATGGAAGCTGCCAAGTCCTCTCAGGACTCAGTCCCATGACTAGTATGAGGTCATTTCTCTCAAATTCTCTAAGCAGAAGTGAGGCTCAGGTTCATTCCAGGTTCAATGAGCTGGAAACATAAAAGGATATATGCTAAGACGAATGGCCCACTGGGTACCCTCTAGGAAGCTATTACATCTCTATCTCAACAATAAGAATAAGCACCATGTCATAGTCAAGGTCTAGAAGAGTCAGGATGAACTGACAAGAAATTTGATGTACTTGGCCTCTCATCCTTTCCTTTCAGTTTACTCTGTCCTGGGAGTCAGTTTTAAAGGGCAGCACTGCGACTCCCTTGCAATTCTGATCTCAAAGGGAGAAAAGACAGATGGAGGTCCTCTGAGTGGAACAACTTCATTTCGTTACTTAGAGATGGCGCTCACTGTTCTGTGCTTACATAACTGGCATCTGTTGATGTCATCAACAGAGCAGAAGAAAGTGCAACTACAGGATGAAGGGATGAAGGGAACTAGAGGGGATGAAGAGGATGAAAAGGATGACAAAGAAGAGGAGGAGGAAGAGGGGCAGTCAAATAACCCCCTAATAAATCCGATGGCAACCGCAACAAGGGCCATGCTACAGTCTAGCACCTGTGCACTCCTGGCTAGAACTGATGAATTTTGGATCTGATGTAAGCACAGTGGGCTTTCAGGGGGAAAAAGAGATTTATTTAAGAAATATTTATAATGTATTATCCAGATGATTTGTTGACCAGTGGCTTTAAGAAGGAAGGGAGAATAACTCCGAATTTAGGAGCTTAAGTGGCTAGGTGAATGAGTTCTATCAGATACCAAGAAAGAGAGTAGGAGGTATAATTTGGGGTAAATGATGGAGATTTCACTTTTGGACAGGCAGAATTTGAGGTGTTTGTAGGCGGTCTAATGAAATACACTCACCAATTGGGCGAATGTACATCTCTATGATGGGCATTTGTTTTACCTTTCCTTTATCTTCCTTTCTTTCTAATTTATTCCCATTGCCCATCTCTCTTGCTTTGTAGATGGGAAATTTCATCTGAATGAGTCCTGATGAGAGACAGCCTGCCTCCCAATACAAAATCTTAAAAGGCCACGTTTTTGCTTTCCTGGCTCCCTTACAGCAAGGATATGTACACATGATCTTGATTTGACCAGTCAAAGGTACCCGTCTGAGACTTTGAATTAGGAATGAATGACTCAAAGAAGCAAGGACAGTAGAGGATGTATTTTGAAGACAGTAGCCACAGCACCCAGTTGCCAAGGAACAACCCTGGTAGTACAGACGGCAGCACCCAGTGCTTGGGGCGGCAGGGACCTCTCTGGACTGAGGCTGTGGCTTACCTTTGCCTCACTTGCTTCCGGCACAGTCTCAAAGTCTTGTTTTCCAACAATTCTGAGAGCTACCTGTTATCTCTTTGATAATTTACATTGCTGCTTAAGTTAGCCTCTATGACTTGCCACTTAGATCCTCGGCCAGCACATACTCTGAAGCCTGGAGGAGGGACTTGGGAGGTCATCAGAGAAAAGATGCAAGTGGAAGCTGTAGAGGTGAATAAGGTTGCCCAAGGAGAGTGCATGGCAGTGAAAAAAGAGGTGGGCTGAGAACAAGGCCCTGAGGAATAGCGTCATTTAAAGGCTGAGCAGAGCAGAATGCCAACACTGTGCCCCTAAGGGCAATTCCTTAAAGGGTTATCGTCTGGTGTGAGTTCATCACAGTGAATAATCCAGGCCATAACGGATTCTGAGGTCAGTGGTTTTCAGGACTCTGAACCCCACCAACAGGTAAGATCTCTTGGTACCTCAGCTCAGAAAACCCACAAAGTACATCAAGAGAAGTAGACAAAATTGGACCCAGGAGATCAACCTCAGCAGTCTGAGAAGTAGCTTTCAGAGACCAGGAAATACAGAAATGGTCAAGTACAGCTGAAAGGTCTAGGCACAGGGACATCTGAGGGTGAGAGGTGGGAAGAATAGCCCTGGCAAGGAGGGCGCACCAAGATGCACGCTGCTCCCAGGCGGGGGCTATTTGCCACGCTGTCCTTTAGCGCTTTATACTCCCTGCTCTGGGCTGCCTGGTCCAGGCCTTTAAGGCATGTACTTATAGCCAGCAAAGGAATAAGAGCCCTCCGAGGCATGCAATTAATAACTGAAGCAGGCTAGGTATGCAAGGACTCCATGGGAGTTCTTACTCCAGGCAACACAAATGACTGGGGGTTTAAAGTCTCTATCTACATGAGAACCAAACACACACAACATTTCTGGATGTGAGTTCATCCCTTGTGTCAGTAACAACTGAAAGGTGGGGTTGGTCAGCATCTCATAGTTCCCCAATATCTGCTGTAGTCACTCACTGCCTCTTATGCCTAATTGGTACTCCACCGTGCAGAAAGCACTTACTCCTAAACAGCTGGTACTGCATGATTTAGCCCTATAATGCACACTGTCTTGGGCTTCAATTGTCATAGGCTTAAGGCTTTTCAGGTAGGCTGAAGCATCGCATAGTATGATATTTAATACCTAATTTGTTCTCCCCCAGAGTAGCCAGCAAAGCACTAACATGTACCAGTATTCAGTAAGTACTTGACCTAGATGGCTTATAAATATAGAACCAGTGCTAAGTTTTTATACCTAAAGCTTCAGACCAGTTCTTACCATAGGTCATAGTATATTTGCTGTACCATAGCTTTTTCTTTTTTTTGCTCTAGTTCTTCTCAGAAAAAAACTAGGACACTGAAATTTGAGGACTTAATGGGGTTTAGCAACTTTAGTTATCTGATGCCTGCGGAGCCTGACTAGTCTCCTTCCAGTCTATAAGATCATATGGAAGTTTCAGTGACAAGTTTCTACTCTGCCAGTGATTTTCTGATCCTGTTACCCATTGTAATTGCTTAAATGGAGTTTTAATTAGCTGCTTTAAATGACTTTCTTTCCCACTAAAAGCAATGTGTGTTTTCGTTTAAAATATGGGTCATTTGTATTTCCTTTTAGAAGACAATTGTGCTTCATACAAGGGGAAATGAGTATATATTTAAGAAGTTTAACTCAATCATTTCTGTATTCAGGTTGATTCCTGGAATATGAATGCTTCAATACTTTTGTGGATTCAGTGGTGCCATTTATTACCTTTTCCCTGGTTTTTAAACACTGTTAATTCTTTCATGGGCTTTCCACAGTTTCAGTTTATTTCTGGTAACTGCAACAAGTTAATCAGCTGTGTTTATGATTACGTACAGTTTTAGAAAGGAGAACTGACTTAGTACATTATGTGCCAGGAGAAAAAAAATAGAGGCACCCTGGGTACAGATTTGCTTTTCCTATAAGCAGCGCTTCTGCCAAAACTACCCTCCGGGCACTTGGAGAATGCCTTATTCACACTCATACTGGTCTAAGCAGCCTTGCTTCTGATCAAGAAAACCACTTCACAGCAAATGAAGTGTGGCAATGAGCCCACACTCATGGAATTTACTGGTCTACCATGTTCCCCACCATGCTGAAGCAGCTGGCTTGAGGGAACAATGGAATGGCCTTTGGAAGACTCAGGGGCAGCACCAGCTAGATGGCAATGCTTTGTGGGGCTGGGCAGAGCTCTCCATGAGGTGTTTTAAGCTCTGAATCAGTGTCTGATATACGGTTCCTTTTCTCCTACAGCCAGGGTTCAGGGGTCCAGGAATCAAGGGGTGGAAACGTGAGTGGTACCACTCACCACTACCCCTAGTGACTGACTAGCACAATTTTTCTTTCCTGTCTCTATGACCTTATCCTCTGGTGGTCTAGATGTCCTAGTTCCAAAATGAGGAATACTTCTACCAGAATACAAAATAATGATTCCAATGAACAAGAAGTGAACACTGCCATGTAGTCACTCTGGGCTCCTTTTGCCTTTAAATCAGCAGGTGAAAAGGGGTTACTGTGCTGGGGTGATTGATCCTGACCACCAAGGAGAAACTGGACTGCTCCACCCCAGTGGAGGTAAGGGAGAGTGTCCGGAACACTGAAGATCGCTTAGGACATCCCTTAGTGTTACCAGGTCCTATGACTCAACTCAGTGGAAAACTACTACAGCCCAATTCAAGAAGGGACTACCAATGGCCCAGGTCCTCAGGAAAGAAGGTTTGGGTCATTCCACCAAGACAAAACCAATGACCAGATGAGGTCATTGAGGGAGAAAGGAATATGGAATGGACAGTGGAAGGCAATAGTCATAAATACTAGCTACAACCACATTGAAAAAACAAGGACTGCAACCAACGTATTTCTTCTTTACTCTGGTATGAATGTGTTTGTGTGTGTGTACATGTACAGAAAATATCTTTTTCTTCTTCCCTCTCTTATTTCCTAGTCACACAGCATATAATGTATTAACATTATATCATAGTTTTTAAGTATTTTTTAAATTTACACTATAGTATTTCATTTAAACAATAAGAAGGAGAATAAACATCACCAAGGACTTTAAATCCTTTTCTGGGGAAAGGGTTAGTGCCTTTGGGTTGTCTACAGGATAATTGGATCACGTTACATGTAAGACCTTATTATCTTTATTTAAAAATTAAGTATGACTTAAGGTGGATATGGGTGTCAAGTCAACAAGGGGTAAACTTGTGATAAGGGTTAAGTTTATGTGGCACCTTGGTTACGTTTATGAACCACAGCACCCAGATAGCTCAACAGACATTATTCTGGATGCTTCTGTGAGGGCATTTTGGGGTGATATTAACATTTAGATTAGTGGACCTTGAGTAAAGCAAATGGCCTGATGTGGGTGAGTGGGCCTTCTCACACTGGCTAAACGCCCGATTAGAGTAAGGCTAGTGTCCCTGGAGAAGAGGGACTGCTGCAGCAGACTGCCTTTGTGGTCAGCCTGCAGCATGGCCTTGTCCCTGGGTATCTACACTCCACCCAGTGGATTCTGGATTTACCAATCTCCATAACTGTGGGAGCCAGTGTCTCAAAATAAATACATCTGTCCTACTGGTTCTGTTTATCAGAAGAACCCCAAGTAACTGATGATCAGATCACTTGTTAATAACTGCCATACGTGTTTTGATTAAGATGATATGTTAAAGGAATAGACAGACCAAACCTCTGGTTCTGAAAACATGGCAAACTGAGGTAACGAGCTCTCACTTCTGATAAATCTATACAGAAATGCTACACAAAATATAACAGAAAAAAATGGTCAACTTAAAAAAATACCAAGAATGCAGCACAGTGAAATAAAATAATATAAAACTAGAACTAGAGATAAATAGGCACAAGGGATAGAATGAAAAGTTCACTTAGGTTTAATATAAATTCCAGCATGAAAGTCTAGGACAGAGATTGGCAGATTTAATCTGCAAAGAAACAAATAGTAAATCTATTTGTTTTAGGCTTTGTAGGACATATAATCTGTCACAAGGACACTCAGCTCTGCAGGAGTAATGCAGAAGTGGCCACAGACAGATATATAAACAAACAGACATGGCTGTGTTCCAATAAAACTTTATTTGCAAAAACAGACAGTGGTTAGATTTGACCAACGGGTTATAGTTTACTGACCCCTGGTCCAGAGATAATGAATGAAAGCCAATATTTGAGGAAAAAAGAAGAAAATTTTCCTGAATTTTTAAATGCTTAATCTTTAAGTTGAAGAAGCATACTAAATCTCAAGCAAGATAAATATAAATATAGCATACTAAGTCAGATTTCAATGAAATTCAGAATGCCCGGATCAAGAGAAAAATTTTATAAAAACCAGAGAGAACAGGATATTTAGAAAGCAGTGGTCCCCAACCATTTTGGCACCAGGGACCAGTTTTGTGGAAGACAGTTTTTGCACAGACAGGGGTGGCAGATGATTTCAGGATAATTTGAGCACATCACATTTCAGCTCACCTCCTGTCGTGTGGCCCGGTCCTAGCAGGCCCAAATCGGTACAAGTCTGTGGCATGGAGGTTGGGGACTCCTGCTATAAAAACCCATTTCTCATTGGTAACAAATAGAATGCACAAAAAAATGACAAAAGCAAATCTTCACAGGGCTGAGGGAAAATCACAGGCAACCCACAATTCTATACCCCCAAAAATTACCACTAAAGAGTGAGGCCAAAATAAAAACATTTTGAAATAAATACTGAAACTGTTTACAACTCATATACTCTCATTGAAAGGTGTAGTGGACAACATACTTCAAAAAGAAGGAAATTCGGCCCAAAGGAAAGAATTGAGTGTAATGCTGAACAAAGAGACATTATTTGTCGATAAATTAAATGTTTCAATAATAATAACTGATGTTGGTGGTCTTAAAAATAAGATGAGGCTACAACACTAGGCAACAATGATTTATATTTTGTAAAGTTGGTATGCATGACTAAAATTAAAAAGTAACTAAATAAAAATTAAAGATAAAAATAAAATACAATATTTAACTTTAAAAACCAGTAAAAAGTAGCACCTCAGTCTTGGACTTGCTATCCTCCAGAATTGGGAAAAAAATGATCTCTTGTTTAAGCCACCCAATCTGGTATTTTATAATAGCAGCCTAAACCAAGACAACTGGAAAGAGCTAATTATTTCAGAAAGATTTTACCAGTTAGTAGTCTCTTCATGGGATCACTGTTCGTCAAGAATTTAATTTTTTTCCATTCAAGAAGGGTGCTAGGAAACTGATTAATAATGCATGAGGACAAATACAATACATCAACATACAGCAATTGGTGAAGGTGTATTTGCTATCGTGCAATCTCCACCCGTATTTCCATATCTGTTCTATTTAGTCTACCACCACCCAAAGACTGAGCTGTATGAGGCCTTCACTTGTAATTGGATTATATTTGTATGCTAAGGGAAACTAGCTAATAAAGTAGAAAAAGCAAAAATTCATGAGTGAGGGACTGATTAAGGGAGAAAATCCCATGAGGAGTCAGGAAATAATAGGAAATATCTAAGGTAGCAAAGTTAGCCTTGGAAACATAGAGGAAGAGCTTCTCCACCCTGAAGTGGGGAAGGATGTAGTGAATACAAAGATGTTTATCTGTGGAATAGGGTGGGGCAATTAGTTGAGAGCCTTCCTACCTGCCATTCTGCATTTGCTTTCAAGTTATTCAGAGAATAGAAACTCTAAAAAGGCAGATACTTATCTGTCTTGTCATCATTACATCCTCAGTATCCAAAACAGGGTCAGGTACATGTAAATGTACAGTAATAATTTATTACTATGTTAACTGAGCTATTGGATGCTGTGATGTCATGGGGAGTGGGAGAGGGTGGAACAGAGAGTCTGAGGATGTGAGTGAGCAGTCACGGAATAATGAGGCTGTACAAATGAGCTCAAGAACTGACTGCATCTCTCAAGTCAAACCTTGGTAGTAGGGTTAGCGGGGAGGGAGTATCTGTTTCCAATAGGAAGCACAATCTTTCAAACAAGTATTGCTAGAAGACTCTTTCAAGGACCCTTATAGACATGTTATCACAAAACCAGAGAGGAAGAAGCAGCACTTCAGGGAGAGTGGAGCTACCTTAACCGCCAGCTAATGCAGTTGTCTGATAAAGCCAATGAAACATGAAGCAGCGGCTCAGTGGAGCCTACAGAAGTCGGGAGAGTGTGTTAGGCCACTTATTGGAGCCTGGGATTCCAACCTTAGACAGCATCTTTATCCCCTGTGCAGGTCTGGGTTACTACTCAACAACCTTCATTTTTAAATATTCTGTAGTGAATCATTAAGACCTGTCCTTACATCTCCCCGCTTCCGAGATTATAGAGTATCTGTAGACCACAGCTGTTGTGCTTAGGTTGATGGCCTCCTTTTAAGTGAATCACCTAAAACCCCTCTCTGAACAGGATAAAGCATCCTACACTCCGTAGTAGTGCACCAACAAATCATTTCCTAGGTGGGCTAACTCCTGGGATGATTTTTCTACATTAAAGATCTATCGCTAATGAGCAATTTCAAATAGTGACATTCTTTTACCTTAGCAGAAAAAAGTACAGCATTTTAGAGAGTGGGTTATGATCTAACACCTGCATTTTCAGTTTTTCTCAGACCCTGAGAAAACCAGTTAGTGTTGCTACCCAATGGTTATATTTTAATTATTTTTCTCTCATGTACAGCTTTTTACAAAACTTAGATAATTCCCAGACAGAATATGCTAACTCTATGTCAGAATGAGTATTATGGAATTTGGCAAATCTAAGAAAAGCTGCTGGGGTTTTTTTTGTTCACATACAAGATTCTAATTAGTTTCTTGTTAAGAAATATTGAGTAAATGGTATTAGGCCAGTCCTATTAGAAACAGATGTTTTATTTTTCAAAAGAATCACATTCGTTTTTGATTAGCAGTGGAATATTTTTCAGAGTCAGTGTCAGTTTTAGTACCAAGATAAATTCGGGCAAGCTGTATTGTATTAGTTGAATTACATATAGATGGTAAATAGCAGGGACCCAAGTCAAAACAGCACAAAGAAACAAATAAGACTTGTCCTTACCTCTCCCTTACACATTTTAAGTACATAAAGTACATACAGGTGCTTACATATCTAAAGTATTCTCAGATTATTTCATCACAATGGCTTTATCCTCAGACAGGCTCTCTCCAAATGATAGGAAAGATGCTTCCCCCACCCCAGTAGCTTCAGATTTACACCAACTTGTGGCTTCCAACCCCAACAAGAAGAAAGAGAAGCCTCTCCCCCAACATCTATATTAATCCCAAAAAATACCTACCACCCCCCAATGAGTTACATGTTCTCCCAGAGGATTCTGAGAAATCTCAGTAACTAATCCGAGTCCTGCCACTTCCTTTCTACCCCCACCCCCATGACGGGGAAGGCAGGACCACATGGTCAACTGGCCATTTCCAAAGGCTGAAGGCTCTCTTCCAGGTTGCAGACTCTTAACTTTTCATGGTATCCTCACATAATAAAAGGTTCAAGGTAGCTCTCTTGGGCCTCTTTAATAGGGGGTTAATGTTATTCATAAGGGCAAAGATCCCCAAAGCCCTCATCTCCTAATACCACCACATTGGGGGTGAGGATTTCAATAAATGAATTCTGGGGAGACACAGACATTCAAATCACAGCACGTGGTCACTGACTCGCTAGTCTGTGCAGTGTAGTCCCTCCCTTCCCCAGCTTTGTGACTTCCTCCCTCCGTAGCACGGCGGTGGCAGATATTGAGAAAGAGAAGTACAAAAGTTTTACTGGGGAGTAACACCTGTGAGAGAGAATGGGAAGAAACAGGATTGGGCACAGAGAACTCTCGCACTGTGATGCACACATGACAGGCGCTCTGCCATCCCAACAGGAAGCTACTTTTAGAGAGCTACAACCTTGGGCAGAAATCCCTAGGCCCTGGCTCCATCCTCTCCCTCAGTCACTGGCTGAGGGCCACCCAGAAAATAGTATGCCCTCAACTACCCTCCATTTGCTGAGGCATTGGCCCAAGAAGATTATGATCTTGGCTCAAAAGCTAAGGCAGACCTGGAGGGAATGTCAGGAAGCAGCTAGGAATGAGAAGCTGGAGGGGAAAGGAAGCAGGGCCCCTGCCCAGTGCCCTCTAATAAAGAACTTAGAGCAGGAGGCTAGAAACAAAAGGGACACGTGCCTCCCCTGTTCATTCAGCAGTCCTGAGCTCAGTCCAATAGGATCGCAAGGCGTTCCAAACATCACAAGCAAAACTATGATAGCCAAAACCATAAAAACGGAGAAGGAGGGGAGCCCTTGAAGTTCTGTATGTATCGTCTCCACTAGCTGGGGGGAAAAAAAACCTTTGAAATTGTGTATTAATCCTAAGGTCTGTCTGGAAGGGAAAGAAGGAGAGGGAACCTAGAAGCTAGCTAAAGAATATAACTCCTGAACACCAATAGTTGGCGCACTCAGATTAGCTGGGTGCCCAGCTGCAGCTCTTTGCTCAGGCATGTAGACAAACTGTAGCCTCATTTCCTACATGCACGAGGTACTCAAATTAGCTGAGCCAGGTGCTCAAGTGTGTAGGACAAACTTACTAACAACTTCACTNCTTGGCTCAAAAGCTAAGGCAGACCTGGAGGGAATGTCAGGAAGCAGCTAGGAATGAGAAGCTGGAGGGGAAAGGAAGCAGGGCCCCTGCCCAGTGCCCTCTAATAAAGAACTTAGAGCAGGAGGCTAGAAACAAAAGGGACACGTGCCTCCCCTGTTCATTCAGCAGTCCTGAGCTCAGTCCAATAGGATCGCAAGGCGTTCCAAACATCACAAGCAAAACTATGATAGCCAAAACCATAAAAACGGAGGAGGAGGGGAGCCCTTGAAGTTCTGTATGTATCGTCTCCACTAGCTGGGGGGAAAAAAACCTTTGAAATTGTGTATTAATCCCAAGGTCTGTCTGGAAGGGAAAGAAGGAGAGGGAACCTTGAAGCTAGCTAAAGAATATAACTCCTGAACCCCAATAGTTGGCGCACTCAGATTAGCTGGGTGCCCACCTGCAGCTCTTTGCTCAGGCATGTAGACAAACTGTAGCCTCATTTCCTACATGCACGAGGTACTCAGATTAGCTGAGCCAGGTGCTCAAGTGTGTAGGACAAACTTACTAACAACTTCATTTCCTCTATAAGTGGGGCATTCAAACGAGCTGGGTGCCTGCCTGTAGTTTTGTGCTTGTGTTTCATAAATAAACTTGCTATTTCATTTCCACTATATATGTCTGGATGGAAGACCCCCCCCCCCCGACTCGGGTCTCCCTGGTAGCAGGAAGAACTAGAGTCTGCAACAAATTATACTCCTTGAAACTTGGCAGTGAGACCTTCCTCAAAGGGGAATCTGTGTGGCATATGCCACATCCTCCAAGATCCCGCTTAAGAGGAAATTTCTAAAGAATTAATGCCTGACCTTGAAGGAAGCATCCTGATTATTAGGTAGATGGGAAAGAGTGGGGCTGGGAGAACCTTCTCAACCATATTACACAGTGCTGCCTACTCAGCCCTCAGAGCCATCCCTCCCCTAACCCCCTTATTCCCTCTAGGACCTCTCAAACCAGGGATCTTCCAACTCAGCCAAGGGCATCCTTCTAGCCTTTCTGTTAACCTTCCAGATATTGGGATTTTTTCAGACCATGTCTAACATATGGAAGACTGGAACAGGCTGGTGGCCTAAGAGAAGGCAACTGTGAGTACTTTCCATTTGGTACAATTAACCAGTATTTGCTATATAGCACAACTATGCCCATTTTACAGGTTAAGAAACTGAGGTTCATTAAGGATAATAAAAGCAAGGGCACTCAGTTAGTAAATGGGGCTGTAGGTATTCCAGCTCTATTGTCCCCCAAAGTCTATAATCTTTCGATAGAACAATCAGGAGAGTGTGTAAAACATTTTCCAGAAAGTTTTTTACTCACCATGATTTTTAAAATATCTTGTGTTTAACTAGATGAATTCCTGTCTATACAGAATGCTTGACTATTTGGAATGGCTCATTCATTCCAAAAGGGTACTAGAAAGCTGAGCTTTTACTCTCCAACAATTTCCATGCAAGGATTCAGCATGAGAACCATTCAAAGTGAGCTTTTTTTAATAAAAATAGTTAACACATGCCAGTTAACTCTCAATGCCTAATCCCCTTCGAACTTTGAAGGCTCTTTCTCTTCTCCCTCTGCCAAGTGGTATTACAGCTTCAATTGACCTTGGCTATGACATTGAACAGTGTTCTTTGTGAAGGTTCTGTTGACCGGAAGCATCTGATCCTCGATTTGTTATTCACACCATATCCTCCTGCCTTTGTGTGAGGAGTTAATATATTGTACATACAAGGACAGCAAGGTCCAAACCTTACTCATTAAAATGAGCAAGCCAGAATTACCACAGGGACCAGCATCAAAAGCATCACATGTGCATAAATAGTTCTTAGTTACTTTTACTTGTTTATATTTAAGAGAGTCTGACAGCCTTCTTTATGGGAAAGCACCCTTCAAGCCATGCTGCTTTTTTCCATCAATGCCAGGGGAAGGGCGGAGAGAAGTGAAGTGCTTGGCTAATAAGGACAGAGACATATGCATTAGGTGTTTGAAGAAGACAAAGGGAATTGGGAACATATTTATTTAACCACATTACTTATTGCTTTATTATATTCCTGCTGAATGTCTGACTGTTCTCATGAACATTCAGAGCTGGACTCCACAGTATGAGATCCATAATTCCTTACTACAGAACAAACATGCGTGACTGTCTGCGGAACTGGGAGATGTGATCGGAAAGTCAACACCAGACCTGCGGGACACAGAGATTACTACCGAGAGAGAAAGGCATGGGGTCTTCATGCATCTGCTGGCTTTGTTTTCTGCCCTAGACCCTTGCCCCTCATCTAAGGCAAACTGAAGAGTTAACAAATATACTTCAAGCCAAATTACCTAAAATTAAGTTACTCAACCAAACAAGGGTGTAAAGATCTGAGGCTTTCTGGCCAGGGAAACCTGAGGTATTGCTTGTCATTCATTTGTTGTTTTTTTTAATACAAACTGCTGCTTTTGAAAAGGCAAGTGAGGAAGCTGGACGGTTCTCAAGGCAAAGCTCTGAACAGCCAGGACACAGCAGAGCCGATCTCTGTCTTAGTGTGTTCGGTCTTTCCTGTCATTGTCACTCTGGCTCAGTTGAGATGGTGCCGGCGGCGTTATGTACAATCTCCAAGATCTGGAAACAGCCCAAGTGCCCATCCATAGAGGAGTGGATACAAATGCTGTGGTATGTTTACATGATAGAATACTGCTTGGCCATTAAAAAGAAAAAAGAAAAAATGTTTACCTTTTGTAACAGCATGGTTGGACCTGGAGAACAATATGCTAAGTGAAATAAGCCAGTCAGAGAAAGACAAAGGCATGGATAGATGCAACAGACTGACAGCTGTCAGAGGGGAGAAGGATGGAGAGACTGGATGAAAGAAAGTGAAGGGATTAAGCAAAAAGACAAATATTATAAAACACATAGACAAAGACAACAGTACGGTGATAGCCAGAGGGAAAACAGGGTGGGGGGAGAGGGAGGTGGGCAAAGGGTGTGAAAATGGGATGGAGAGAGTCTTTGCTTGGGGTGGTTGGCATGAGATGCAGCGAACAGATGATGTTTAGTTGAGTTGTACACTTGAAATCTGTATGGTTTTGTAAACCAGTGTCACCATAATAAATTTAGTTTTTAAAAAAGATGGTATGAGAGCTGGTTCCAGCAAGATCAGTTCTATATGTAATGCCCATGTCTTCATAAAAGTCAGTTCACATTTAGAAAATTATCAATAGATATCTTATTTGTAAAACTTTTTATACAGAAATAAAGAACATCTCATGAATAAATGTATAGCTTAATGAATAATCAAGGCAAATGTTCTCATAACAATCACTCAGATTTAAAAGTGTTTTATGCAAATATACAGAAAACCTTATGAAACAAATGCATAGCTTAATGAATGATCAAGGCAAACCCCCTTCTAACTATCATTCAGGTCAATAAACAGGATTTTGCCAGCTACTCCAGAAGCCCCTTCATGTGCCCTGGACATAGCCCATATCTTCTTCCCCAAAGTAATTACTGTTCCGATTTTTATAGAAATCTTTCTTGTATTCCTTTACAGTTCTTTACCCAAGTAATAAAAACTGTGGATTAGTCTTGCCTATTCAAAAAATACGTATTTTACGTTTTTTTAAACCTGCAAAAAAAAACCCAGGAGGTGAAGTGGATTTCTTGAAGGACCAGTAGTTTGCAGTGTATTTGTTGAAGGACCAGTATTTTGCCACAGTCTGGATTCTGCTGATGGCACATAGATGGCTCACCCAACACGTTCTCCTGCCCCTGGGATTCCCTACAAAGTAGAAGCTGGATTCATTAAACCCCTTGGCTTTAACAAGTCTGGGAACCAAAATTTCTTCCTTCTCTTCCCCCACCCAGAAGGAAGGGCCTTTCCTGCATGGCACAGATTTAGCCTTTGTGGCCATAACCCGCCTTTCACACGTCTGTGTTTTCTTACCAGCTTGCCCTACCTCCTGAAATGCCCACCTTGCTTTCTCCACCTAGAAAATGACTACTCAGTCTTCAGAGCCCAATTCGAAAGTCAAAGGTCACTCGCCAAGTCTGTGAAGTCTTCACGCACCCTCTAGGCAGAACATGCCACTGGGAACCCACCATGTTCTCACACCTCCCTGTCACTGCACTCACTACAGCCTATCATGTTTGCCTGAACTCCTGGCTCTTTCCACCACCCAGCACCCCCACCCCACCCCTACTCCTTACCAGTGACCATCTCATCTGAGTAGAAGGAGGTGTGGGCAATTTCTTTTCAGTGCCCCCTGTAGGGAACACCTGGATTCCCATCCCTCCCTCATCCCTCCCCACCTGTGGTCCAGAGAAGGGTGCTCCCGCCCTCCCCCAAGGGCCTTTCTTCCTCTCCTGGTGCCTCCAAGTTTGGTCTTAAGCAACTCTCTTGTTTAAAAATGCACTGCATGCTTTCCTGCCCTCAATTGCCACTTCTTTTTTTAAGATTTTATTTATCTTTAGAGGGGAAAGGAAGGAGAGAAGGAGAGAAATATCAATGTATGGTTGCTTCTCATGAGTCCCTTGCTGGGAACTGGCCTGCAACCCAGGCATATGCCCTGACTGGGAATCGAACTGTGATCTTCTGGTTCGCAGGCCCGAGATCAATACACCAGCCAGGGCCAATTGCCTCTTCTTAAGAAGGATCCGTACACTCCTCTGATCTGCAATTGGCTTGGAATTTGGCTTTCAATGGGAAGGATCATAGAATATCAACCCTCTTCCCATTATACTGCAGATACTTGAGAAGCATCTGCAGAACAGTGCCATCTCCCTTCAGTCAGGCCATTAACCAATACAAGTAACATTGGCTGTAGTATGAGACCCAAACTGCACCTGTCCTCAAGCAGGGATGGACAGGCAATGAGGAACGTATTCGCTCACACCGATCCATTAAACTCTCACTCACCTTTCAAGTTTGGTTTCAAAATCACTTCCTAAGAAAGTTTCCTGATTAACTTGGCCCAGTTCTCTTAATTCCTCTACTCACTGAGCCCTCATTAATTATGTACCTAGAGATTTTACTCTACTTATATGCTCTTGTGGTATTATTCCATGAAGATGTTTTTCATTTCTTTTCATATGCAGTTTGAGAGGAAGATCTGCAGTTCTTTTGAATGTCTCCCAACATGTCAGTTCCCACGTCTGCACAGAGGGCAGACCCAGTAAATGTCACTGCCAAACATATGTTACCTGGATGCTTGTAATTTTCTAGTATAAGAACTGAAAGAGCTGAGGAAGATGCTAACATTTTTAGCCTTTCTGAAGGGAAATTTTATCCCAACTGTCAGTTTTTCTTTTCCTGAATGGTGCTCTTTTGGGTTTTTTTTCTCCCTCACTAATCTGCAGAAATTTGCTAACCTGCCAATCTCTTCAGCCATTTAAATAAAGACTTGTGGAGCAAGTTTGACTTTTGACTTTTCGGAACCCAATTTAAAGTCTTAAATATAATGAAGTATATTACTCTGAGTATGGCTGTAGCTCTTTGTGTGTTTTGTTTTGTTTTTTGTAAATAAACACCACTGAGTCCGCGTTGTCTCATCAGGCTGAGCAGCTCTCACCAATTCCTCCACAGTCCCTGCGACACGGGGATGGTGTCTCTGAGGCAATGAGCCCTGGGAACACCGTTGTGAGTCAAATTAGAATGGCTTCAATATTTTACTAAAGTTTACTTTCCAAAGAGAGTATCTTTCAGGTACTGGACTTACAGATCTATGAGAGTTTATAGTAAATGTCGATGCTGTTCTGAAGGCAAAAATCATTTGGCCAAATCTCGACCAAGGAAACGATATTTCTTCTGAGAGAAAGGTTTGTGAAAAAACTGAGCAGCACGTGTGTGTGTGTGTTGTGTATGTGTATAAAATGTGTTCAAGTTGTACACTGCAGGTTAGGGTCCCTTACTGCCAAGCTGAGGGAAGGACATCATGCATTCTAGAGAAATGACAGGAGGTTCCTCGGGATCTTTGCTCATATTTTTTCAGTCAGTAAATTAAGGAGAGATCTAGGTAATTTACTGAAGAAATATTGGGTAAGATTGCCAGTGTGTATGCACATGTTTTGGTGTTCAAATCTTCATTAGTAAATGCCTTCACCAGACTTCACCTATTAATTTCAAAAAGAATTACAGCCTTGATTATGCTAAGCAAGGTGAAACACCTTGCATTTACTTATGGTAATTTAAGTATTTAAATGGGGAGATATTACTTAAAATAAGTGTGGGGTTACTTTTGATCAAATACACGAAAGAATTGACTTCATGCCATTGGTAGTGTGATCTCCCAGTGGCCAGGGTCCCCTAGCAATGGACAGCCTGCAGTCCCCAGGCTCAGTCATTCATCCCCGACCGGTTTCCCAAGCTCCCTTCCTTACTCCTGCCCTCTCTCTTCTTCCAAAGATAGTTAGTGCTTTTGCCTTCCTTTTTTCTAGCTGCTTCCATTGCTACCCCCAGGTTATTTAATTCTCTAAGCCTATTTCTACTCTCCTTTTCACTCTCCCCCAAATAATTAAGCTGTCTCTTGTAATTCCAGGCTCTTGTTATTAGTCCCTAAAGGGAAGGAAATAATGAGTTCAGAAAAATCCTTTAAAATTATATCCATAAATCATTGAACAAGAAACACAGCCTCTTTCTAAACCTGCATTGTCCAATATGGTAACCACTAACCACATGTGGCTATTTAAACATAAATTTAATAAATTAAAATTAAATGAAATTAAAATTCCAGTTCCTTGGTCTCACTAACCATGTCTCAAGTACTCAGTAGCCATAGCGAAAATATTGGATGACACAAAATATTTTCATCATCACAGAAAGTCCTATTGGAAATAGCATTATTCTAGATTCCCTTCTTGAAAGGAGAGGCCAAATGTTTTTATTCTGTCCATTTTCCTTTCAGCAAATGTCCCATCTCTTCTTGGGAAGGTCATACACCTTCAGGGCTCCTCGGACCTCCTTCCACAGGTGTGTTCAAGCAGAACAGACATCCTGACTTTGAATCAAGTGGTCTGTGGATGCCTCGGTGAGAGGCTATCATGGGTGCTCCACAGGAGCATTCCACAGGAATGAGTCTTAGGGAACACTGGTATGCAGAGACACCCGAGGAAATCAGCAAGCCTGGGAAGCTTAGTCTTCTTCCAGAAGATAAGTCTAGAGTAGGGAAGCGACAGTGAAGCTATTCAGGGAGCACATTAAAGATCCAAAGACATGGTAAGGTCATATACCAGATGACAGTTCCATCAACAGTGGACCACACATGTGACCATAATCCTATTAGATTATAATGAAGCTGAATTTCCTGTGAGAAATGGAAAGCACTCTGGCTCAGGAGGATTTTTTTTTCTGATAGAATCAATATCTGTTGATCTTAGCAACAGATTCCCTCATTCACAGCACTTCAATTTTGAGGGCACAGATTACATCCCAGTGAGCTGCTGACCTGTTTCAGCACAGAGGAGCCTACCTATCTCCCCAGCAAAACATATTAAGAGGGTGCTACAGCCCCCCACCCCCCAGATCTAGCCTGGTGGTCTTCAGAGTACACTGCAATACCTTCTTTGTTGAGAACCTAAGATCCTGTTTAAGGGCCCAGCTCCCCAGGAGCCACCTTAACAAGTATTAAGTGCCACTGTCACTTGAGTAATAGCTTTCTCTGTAATGTGGAGCCGGGCTGTCCCTGGACTTTGGAAATATTTTCAAGTTGTAATGATGTAGAACATAAGTAAGTTTTATTTCTTCCATCGATTCAATGCCAGAGAGAGGCCTTTGTGCCAGAGAGAGGCTTTTGTGCCAGCTAGAGCCAATGAAAACAAAAACAAATTTCCGAAGTTAAAACACTGTACCTCAGTTTTTTACCCTCTCTCTGTTAAACAGCCTCTTTTTTAAAAATGAATACCACACAGGCCCTTAATCTGACTGCTCCAACATATAATAGCCAAAACCACATTGCCATGACAATCCACCAGCTCCCATTGTTTTTAAAAAATATATATTTATTGATGTTAAGAGAGAGGAAGGGAGAGAGAGAGAAAAACACTGATTTGTTGTTCTACTTATTTATGCATTCATTGGTTGATTTTTGCATTTGCCCTGACCAGGGATTGAACCCTCACCCTTAGCATATCAGAACAACACTCTACCAACTAAGCTACCCAGCCAGGGTCTATCTCTCCATAGTGATTTCTTATTCTCATTGCTGCCCAGGCCATCTTTCACCCCCTCCTGACAGCCACTATCATGACGATCCTCTCCTTACCCAGCCAGTCTCTCATATTTCTAATCAAGCCAGCGCACGTCCCTGTTCATGGAGCAGCACCGACAGCGTTGATGCTCTATTTCTAACCCTGTCAGAAGGAAGCAGTGGGAAGGGCTTGTGGGACGGTATTTACAAAGTCTACAGTCGTGCACAGTAATGTCCTAGGCCCTCACATCACTCACCACTCACTCACTGGCTCATCCAGAGCATGTTCCAGTCATGGGAAGTGCCGTTTTACAAGTGTACCATTTTTTATCTTTTCTATGTTTGGAAACACAAATACTTAGAATTGTTATAATTGCCCACAGTTCTCAGTACAGTAATACTTGGTACAGGCCTGTAACCTAAGAGCAATAGGCTGTACCATATAGCCTAGGCATGTAGTAGGCTGAGCCACCTAGGTTTGTGTAAACGCACTCTGATGTTCACACAAAATGACAAAATTGCCTAACAACACATTTCTCAGGAAGTCTGTCCTTCGTAAAAGGAAACACGATTGCTTATTAAAAGAAATTTAGAATTCCAGGGAAACCTCACTTTATGCAACACTTAATGGTGTGCAAACAAATAGGGAGAGAAGACAGCTCACAACTGAAAAAGACCCCTGCAGTGAAAAGATCACAAATCTAAGAATCCTTTTTCAAGTGTAAATTGCCATCCATTTAAAGGATCAAGGCTTTCAGAAAGGAACAGGGGCACCTGTAAGCAAGGCCTCAGGGAGTTTGCTGGAAGCATCTTATTGACAATAATTACTTTCCAGTCTCTCCCTTCAGACTGTGCAGGCCTCTCAGGCGTGCCTTCTCCACGTGCCATCTGCCACCTCACTCGGAGCTGGATACACCACAGGAGCCAGGAAAGTGTTTACAAACAGATTCACTTATATCTTGATTCCTCTCTACTGTCATCTCCCGGCATAGTTAAATCACAACTTCCGGCCTAATTAATATTAAGGTTTACACAATTATCGTTGTACAAACACTGTGCATTGCTGAGCCAAGTAACTTGCGTGATTTTCTTTCACTGATGCCATTGTCTTTCCATTTCTTTATCTTGACATGCCTTTCACCGATCCTTTCTACAGTTCGAATGCTCTGCAGACCCAGTACTCTTCTTCACTAAGTCAAACTTGCGTATCACCTGTTGGGCCCATTTCTCTCCGGGATGCCTCCCTCCTGTCATCAGCTGTCCTTCTGTCCCAGTTGGACCTGGTTCACAGGGAGGCCTCGGTGACGTGGTCCTGGGGTTCCTCTTTCACTGCTGTCCTGGGACCCATTTCCTGGACTCTTGTCCTCGCCTGTCTTGATTTACTCCCTTGTTTGGCTAGAGAACATTTTCTAGTTGTTGTTTTTTATATTTTTTTAAAAAGAAAGGGTGTATAAGATGTAAATGCCTAAAATTATTCTACATTCACATCTAGGTTGGCAGTCACTTTTACTCAGGTTTTGAAGGCCCTGCTCCATCGCCTTCAAGCTTTCTAGGATGCGGATGAGAAGCTTGATGTCATTGGATCCCTGACCTTTTGTATGTGACTTATGATAAACTTAATTCATATATTGGGACTCAGAGATGGAGGCCACGCCGGGGGTCTCACCCCATGTCACAAATCTAAACCTGACTTAGCCTGCACTTAATAGAAATGCCTCACTGTCAAAGAGAACTAAGAGCAATCACAACCCTTCAACTCAGCTTTAGTTGATTTCCTTTACCCAAGAAAATAGGACCTGCAGGCCTTAGAAGGACACCCCCGCCCCTCCTGGCCAATCCCACCCTGTTCCCAGCACCCCTTCCCCATAAAACTCGCTCCTGCCCCGGATCCCCCAGGGACAGTGCCCTGCTGCGGGTGAGGCACTGCGCCCGCCTGACCCTCGGGCTGCTTTCCCTCAAATCAAGGGCATCAAACTCGTTATTAACTTGCTTTGGTTTTGTCATTTGACACCTACTTTTTTCCCTTTTTAATGTGCATTAATGTGAATTTTTTAAATTATCATACTTTAGGAAAGAAATTTGATGGATGCTTTATGCCTGAATATGTGAGGTTCTTCAGTCCTGAAAATTATATGCATAACAATTTCCTCTCCATTTTATCTGTTTTATCTTTCTAAAATTCTTCTTAGCTAGGTGTAAGATCCTTTCATTCATTCCCTAACTTTCTTATTTTTCTTCTATTTTCCTTTACTTTTTTACTACTTCCAAGGAGATTTCATCAATTTCATCTTCCAAATGTTCTTCTGAAACTACTTCTGCTGTTATTTCTCAAGTTTTGATATATTTATGGTCCCTTTGGTTTTATGAATGCAATATTTTCTCTTACCTCCCCAAAGTATCAACTAAGAGTTAAAGTCTGCCCTGACCTAGCTCAGTTGGTTGGGCATCACCCTGCAAAGCAAAACGTCTCTAGTTCAATGCCCAGTCAGGGCACATGGCTGGGTTGTGGGTATGGTCCCAGATTAGGGCTCTGTAAGAGGCAACCAACTGATCAATGTTTCTCTTCCTCTCTCTGCCTTCTTTTCCCCTCTCTCTAAAAATAAATAAAATCTTTTTTAAAAGGGTTAAAGTTTGTCATTTCACATTATCTGTTTCGTCAGGTTCCTTCTTTAATTTGTTTATAATGGCCTCTGTCTTTCACACACAGGGCTTCCTTCAACCCTCTGGCAATCCTTGGTTGACTATTGTGATGGTTAATGTTATGTGTCAGCTTGACCAAGCCATCAGGTGCCCAGGCATTTGTTCAAACACTATTCTGGGTGTTTCGACATAAGATAAACATTTGAATCGGTAGCCTGAGTAAAACGGGTTGACCTCCCTAGTGTGGGTGGGCCCCATCATCAGGTGAAGGCTTGAATACAAACAAAGTGGCTGTCCCTCCCCCAAGAAAGAGGACATTTTTTCCTGCCTTTGGACTCAAACGGAAACATTGACTCTTCCCCAATCTTGAGCCTGCTGGCCCCAGATGGGAACTATAACATTAATTCCCCTAGTTCTCAGGCATTCAGACTCAGAGTGGAGCTAGACCAATGCCTTTTCTTGGTGTCCAGCTTACCAAGTCACCCTGCAGACCTTGAGACTTGCCCACCTCTGTGATGGTGTGAGCCAGGCCTTTTCCAGTAATTAATTTCAACATTAACACACATACACATCCTATGCTTCTGTTTCTCTGGAGAACCCTGACCAATACAGTTTTCATCTGTGAGAGAGACACATTACAATGTTGATTTGAAAACCCTCGGTCAGGGCAGGGCTTGTGGACTAGAGGATTTCACTGCCAATATTTGTAGGTCTTTTTCCTTTTCTTTTTCCTTTTTTAGTTCTTCAGTCTTTCCAAGGAATCATCTTCTAATCTTCTGCCTCTGAAGGTATAAATGTTTGGTGGGTGAGGAAAAAGGCCAGATGCTCTCTGAAATCAGTGTTCTCAGCAGTGGCTGAGGGTTACAGACGTCCCTGGAGGGTCCAGCTGTTCCTTCTTTGCTGAGTGCTGCAAAAGAAAGTTCCAATGCACTAAGGCATCCAGTGTAAGTGATACCCAAATTTCTCTGTCATCCTTTGAGAATAGCACCAACCGTGTGCCATTCTTGGGAGAATTGAGAGGACAGCCATTCGAACCATTGTCTATAGGGCTTCATCCTACAGAAGCCTGATTGAGAAAGGCAACTGCATGTCCAGACTCTCAGACAGACAATCAGACTGTCCCCCTGTTTTCAGCCCCACGTCTCACCCCATCTGCCTACAAGTCTTGAAGCTGTTGGGCTTGGCAGGTGATGAGCTGGCCCTATGTAGGCACTTAGCTTGAAGCCTCCTTACTCTACTTACCCAGTTACCACCGTCCGTCTGCCTTAAATACTACAGCAATTTGTTGCCATTGTGCATTGTGCATTGTGCTCCTACTCCGACTTTACGGTTTTAAAGCATTTTATTTCCTTGTCATTTTGGTAAGATTTATAAGAGAAAAGATAACAATGTATCAATTTATCAGGATAATCTAGAGATTGTTATTCAGAGTACATGATTAATTATTATAAGTAGGGTTATGTAATTTAGCATTCAAACTTGGACATCACTGAGAATAAAAGGGGCACTTGAAATAATTACAATTATATGACTTCCGGCCAAGTTGGAGGCATAGGTCAACACACTGTGCCTCCTCACACAACCAAGATTAAGGACAACAAAAATTTACAAACAAAAAAACAACCAGATCTGACAGAAAATTGAACTGCACAGAAGTCCGACAACCATTCATCCAGACTGTTAAGAGGGGCGGAGTTGGTGGCCAGCAGAGAGGTTTCCCTGCAGGAAAAAGTGGTGGCTGCCAGACCCCAAACACCAGGAGACAACAGGCAGACCCAGTGAGGCGCGCGAGGTGGCTGGCTGACCAAGGTCACACATTCGCGTACAGATAAACCAGGTGAAAAATGAGCAGTGAGAGAGACCACATAACCCAGGACCCCAGTAACAGGAAATAAAGCCTAAAAGCACTGATTGAAAACACCTGTGGGGGTTGAGGTGCCAGGCAAAACTCCCAGCCTCACAGGAGAGTTTGTTGGAGAGACCCACAGGGTCCTAGAATGTACACAAGCCACCCGCCCAGGAATAAGCACCAGAAGGGCCCAGTTTGCTTGTGGGAAGTGGCAGAAGAAACTGAAATATGAGAGCGGAGCAAGTGCCATTGTTTCTTCTCAGACCCCTGCCCCATATACAGAGTCACAACCCAGGGCCTGGGTTGCCCCACCCTGGTGAACACCTAAGGGTCTGCCCCTCACTACGTAACAGGCATGACCAAATCAAAAAATTATGAATCAAACAGAAGAACAAATCAAAGCCCCAGAGTCAACACTTTTAAGCAACCAACAGATAGCCAACCTATCAGATGCACAGTTCAAAACTCTGGTGATCAGGATGCTCACAGAACTGGTTGATTTTGGTCACAAACTAGATGAAAAGATGAAGGCTACACTAAATGAAATGAAGGAAATTGCACAGGGAACCAATAGTGATAGAAAGAAAACTGGGACTCAGATCAATGGAGTGGACCAGAAGGAAGAAAGAAACAACCAAACAGAAAAGAAGGAAGAAACAAGAATTCAAAGCATGAGGAGAGGCCTGGAACGTCCAGGACATCTTTAAGTGTTCCAACATCCGAATTATAGGGGTACCAGAAGGGGAAGAGGAAGAGCAAGCAGAAAATTTATTTGGACAAATAATAAAGGAGAACTTCCCCAATCTGGCAAAGGCAATAGACTTTTAGGAAGTCCAGGAAGCACAGAGAGTCGCAAAGTAGATGGACCCCAGGAGGAACACACCAAGGCACATCATAATTACATTAGTCAGGATTAAAATGAAGGAGAGAATCCCAGAAGCAGCAAGACATAAGGGGACAGTCACCTACAAAGGAGTTCCCATCAGACTGTCAGCTGATTTCTCAAAAGAGACCTTATAGGCAAGAAGGGGCTGGAAAGAAGTATTCCAAGTCACGAAATGCAAGAACCTACATCCAAGCTTGCTCTATCCAGCAAAGCTTTCATTTAGAATGGAAGGGCAGATACAGTGCTTCTCAGATAAGGTCAAGTTCAAGGAGTTCAACATCACCAAGCCCTTATTTTATGAAATGTTAAAGGGACTTATCTAAGAAAAAGAAGATAAAAAATATGAACAGTGAAAGGACAGCAAACTCACAGTTATTAACAACCACACCTAAAACAAAAGCAAACTAAGCAGACAGCTAGAACAGGAGCAGAGCCACAGAAATGTAGATCACATGGAGGGTCAGCAACAGGGGAGTGGGAGGAGGAGAAGAGGGGAGAAGGTACAGAGAATAAGTAGCATAGACAGTGGGGAGAAAATAGACAGGGGGAGGGCAAAAATAGTATGGGAAAGGTAGAAGCTAAAGAACTTACGACACATGGACATGAACTAAGGAGGGGGAATGTGGGTGGGAGGGGGTGTGCAGGATGGAGGGAAATAAAGGGGGGGAAATGGGACAACTATAATAGCATAATCAATAAAATATATTTAAAAACAATTATATAATTTTACAAACATTTTTCTAACAAATGGCATCATGATACTAGTGGATCTACAAAAAAAGTTGCATTCAAACTATTTAGGTATAAAACCTTTCTATAAAATTAACATAATTACAAGATTTAAGGGGATCCCTTACAGAATAACATCGCGTCAAAGGTCAGTTAGGTGGATTTGTAGTTCTTCAAAGGCTCAAATTTTTCTAAATTCCAATGAATGATGGACCATGAAAAGAGAATACAGATCTGGCCAGGCTGAAATATTTTTCTGAATTCGGCATTAGAATTTTGTACTTTAATCACTCTATGCATATAGGAAAATGTCTGTGAACCTTACCAAGTACAACTTCTACTTTGACTGGCAGGGTGCCACAGCTTGTCTGAACACGCAGTTCTGAACTTTGCATGCACGCAACCAATCCAAATACATGGCTGCGCCTCAGCGTCCTCGTTTAGTAACCCTGTTTCTGCTCTGATTCTGTGCCTGACTACAATTTGTATTTGTGTTATGAATACAAAAACAACTCATCTTATCTTCAATGTGAAACTTTTGAATTGTTTGTACACTGAAATTCACCATGTCACAGATTTCAAAGTCAATGCAGTGAACTCCCAAAAGCTTTACTTTGATTTCATTAACTTGATTTTTTCAAATGAATTATTATTGGTATTAACTCAATTGATATCTGTCTGAAGTATCTGACATCACAGATATAAAACAGGCATCAGTTATTTTTTTGTGAATTCTTTCTTTGCTACTAGAGATAGCATTGCCAGTTACTATTTCATTTTTTCTACATGTACAAAAGAATTTAGGATTAAAATGACAGAAATTAATTTAGCACACTAGTCATTTTATCCGGAGAAAAGTCATACTTCACAGAGTGATGTGAAAACACACTTTTTGTACCTGTACATGTTAAATTGCATTTAAATACAGTAGTTATTCTCAGAATAGCTATCAACTTTTCGAGTAGATGTTGATAGTTGTTCAGCAAATTTTTATCTCCTGTTTTCGAGAGGTCAGAGATGTCCACAATGACTGCATGCCATGGTGAATGGAAAACTGAAAAAACAAATTGCTCAGATTATACATTTACCATTAATTCTGTTGAGAAATTAAAATTCAGTTCTTAATCTTTCATTAAACATGTGTGCTCTTAAAAAGTTCATTGCCGAGACAACATGGGGCGATAAAAAACTGCAGAAGCCAACTCCGCCCCAGAAAAGAAAACCTGACCACAACAGTAAGAACCAACTTTTTTTTGAACTTCTAGAACTAGCCCAAAGCCAGCAGCAATTGGAGAAGTGCTTATTTAAGAAAAATGGCCAAATGTCAGTAAAAATGGCGAGCTCTGTGGCCTCTTACTTTAGTCCCCCCCACTTTGCAGCTCAATAGTAGCCCTGAAAATAACAGCGCGTGTGTCTGGTATGAGCAGGGGGGAGAGAAAACAGGTGTCCTTTACACACTGTTCTTAGCTGATCTGTCTGGTGGCTTTCAGGAGGAAATTTTCAAAAGGCCTGTCTTTATCTCACCTGACTGGAACTCTTATTTGTGCTAACGCTACATGGGGACAAGGACTTCTTGTCAGAAAATGTTTACAAACAGTTTAGTCCTCACTACCCAATGCAATAAATAACAGTTGGAGCAAACAGTAGACAAAACAAAGAGCCTGGGGAAAAAGTCACAGAGTAGGATACTTTAGAAAACAGTGACTTCAGAAAGCTCTTCCAGATTCCTGGGAATTTAGACAGTCACCCACATGTCCAGAATCATGCTCAGGTTCAGCTATGTTTAAGCTCAGAAAAGACCTGAGAAGGCCCCAAGCTCTCACCTTTAGCTGATTTTGAGGTTCTGCAGAAGCAGGAAGTGAAGGCAAAGGCAGGGTTGTAACCTTCCTGGCTAAGTGTTGAAGGCATGTCCCAACATACAAAGCCCCTCTGCAAAATGGGATTTTTTCGGTTCTAGGCATTAGAGAAAATCTTTAGCCAACCATTAGCTGAACACTAGGCTAAAGCTATTTAGAGAGCTTAAACAACCAAAACAATCATGAAAAATAAGAATGAAACGGGAGGACTCATACTTCCTAATTTCAAAATGTAGTACAAAGCTACAGTAATTAAAACGGTGTAGTACTGGTATAAGATACACAAATAGATCAATAGAACAGAATTGAGAATCCAGCAATAAACTATGACTATGGTCAACTGATTTTCAAAAAAGATGCCAAGATCACTCATGGGGGAAAGAATACGCAACCAATGGTGCTGAAACAACTGGATATCCACATGCAAAAGAATAATATAAATGCTTACCTTACAGCATATACAAAGTTAACTCAAAATGGACAGAAGGTTTAAAGGTAAGAGCTAAAATTATAAATGTTTACCAGAAAACATAGGTCTTTGTGGCCTCAGATTAGGCAATGGTGTTTTAAATATGACACCAAAATCATAAGCAAAAAATAGATAAACTGGTCTTCAACAAAACTAAAAGCATTTGTACATCAAAGGTCACTATCAAGAGGGTACAAAGACATTCTGCACAATGGAAGAGCACATTTGTAAATCTATTAAGGGCTTACTATCCAGAAATATGAGGAGCTCTTACAACTTAACAATAAAGAAATAAAATACCCAGTTAAAAATGGGCAAGAGATTTGAGTACACATTTCACCAAAGAAGAGATACAAATGGGCAATATGCACATAAAAAGATATTCAATACCACTAGTCATTAGGTAAGTGCAAATCAAAACTAAGGTGAGATATTACCTTACATCTCTAGGTCAGCTACAACCTAAATGGTAGATAGTAATAAGCCCTGGCAAGGATGTAAAGTTGGAACTCTCACATATACCTGGTGGAGATGTAAAAGATGTAGGTACTTTGGAAAACTAGCTGGTAGTTTCTCAAAAAGTTACCATAAAAATCTAGCAATTCATTCTTAGGTATATATCCAAGAGAATGGAGAACATATGTTCACACAAATACGTGTATACAAATGTTCAGAGCTGCATTATTCATAATAGCCAAATAGTAGAAATAACATAAATGTTCACTAACTGATATATGGAAAAACAAAGTGTATTAAATCTACACAATGGAATATTACTCATCTATAAAAAGAAATAAGGTACTGATACATGGCACAACATGGATGAACGTTATACTAAGTGAGAGAAGCCAGACACAAAAGACTACATATTCTGCGATTCCATTTATATAAAACATACAGAACAGGCAAATCACTGAAAACAGAACGTAGGTTGATAGTTGCCCGAGAACAGAAGGACAGGCAGATTGTGAGCAACTGCTAACAGGTACAGGGTTTTTTTGGCATGATGAAAATCATCTAGAATTAGATAGTATTTGTGGGTGAATAAAACTGAGAATATACTAAAACCCACTGAATTATATACTTCAAATTGGTTGAAGTGGTACATTTTACATTATGCAAATTTTAACTCAATAATGATAATAAAGTTTGTGCTAATGATTGGATTTCTTTTGCAAAATAAAAAGTGTTGCCAAGTAATAAAATAAATCATTTCTGGTTTGCACCAAATGATAATGAGACAACCATTGCAACAAAAACGTACCAGGAATCTTTGTTCTATGCACTGGGACAGGATTGCTCAGCCTCCATGTTCTGAACTTATTTCATGGTCAAACCTGTGATTCCCTCTTGACTCTCATGCCAAGGGGCCTGCATCCTTAATCCTTGTTCCAAGAGGCCCTGGCATGACTGGCTGGTGCACCAGTGTCCTGCTGGAGTGACAGCATAGGTCACTCCTCCAGCACTATAGGTCGGGATCAGCAAGCTGTCCCTCATTGCTTGTGCTCCCAAGCACTTGCTTTTATCATTGAGCGTCCTGTTTGCTGACCCTGAAAGAGAGATGGAAGTTGACATTATATCTAAGAAAGGTCAGGAAGAGAGAGATGGGTTACTGCTGGTCGTCTTTGTAAATATTTAACTAGGTGTTCAAGTGAGAACTCAATTCAGTGTATTGCGTATCTTACACACTCCTGAATGAGACCCCAGCAGAAGTGCCAAGTGAACCCATCCTGTCTTATTTTACAGTCATCATCAATGATAAGACTTCGTTTAAAAAAAAAAAAAACCTGAAACAAAATGACAGGAAAAAAGCTAATCTGGACTTCCCAGCAAATCAGGACCTATGTCATGTTAACTCTAATGCAAGCCACTGGAAAAGTAAGTGCCAGATACCTGGTCCAGCAATTAAGTCGTACAGAGGTTGAAGGTGGAGATCATGTCTGGCTTCTTAAAGGCTCATGGTTTGTGCTTAATAAAATCATGTAATATTAATAGGTAAAGACAGGGAGAAAAGGTAATCTGGGAGGAATGGAAAAGGGACAGAAAAGCAAAAGGTACATTTAGAAGGGAACAGTGAAGTTTTCTTCAGGTTCATTTGTTACTGAATATTTTCCTAAGACATGTTTTAATTTGATTGCCTGTATTAACTCCATTTTCAGATTGTCTATGTACACCCTATGCTGAGATATTTCTCATGTTATCTAATTTCTGTCACAGGGCCCCTTTTTCAAAATGGTAAGGGGAAGGACAGGAAAAAGAAGAACTAAACAGCTTGTGAATGTAGGGGTGCTTTCTCTGTCTCCCAGTAAACATGTAAAGTCCCCCCAAATACTAAACGAATGAGTAACCATAGCTGTCCTTTATAAACTTTGTAACTTCTGTTAAAATATATAAAGATTTTTTTTAAAAAATTCCTCCATTAGGTTTGATCAAAGATTTAACAGCCACCAGGATGAAGCAACACAATGAAAGAAGCTCAGACGGAGAGCATTTGATGCACTTTCCCACCCTGCCACACAGCAGCTTCCGGCTTTCTAGATTCGGACACAGAGCCAGGACCCCATTCCAGAAAGCACTCAGTGCCCAGAGCCTTTTGTCTTCTCCAGAGCCTTTGCTTCCACAGGAACAAATAGCTTTATGTTCACCAAATACATTTGACCGTATTTTCAGCCTGTAAGTCCTTGCTGCTATAATTTGGCATTTCCAAAGTTTTGCCAGAAATGTGTGCAAAGAATTTTGCAATTTGGGTAAATATAACTCAGTTTCCAGAGTAAGACCAGTCACACAGAGTTTCACACAGCTACTCCTTAAGTCATTTTTGGTCCTCTAAATTATCCTCCATCCTTCTCATTCTATTGTGTTGTCGCTCTTTTAGAAGGGCAGTTCCTAGAGAAATAGAAGTGTTTTGGCACCCATCGCTACTACAGGAAAAGATTAATTGGACATAATAAAGTTGTTTATATTTCAGTGGGTTGTTTATCTTCCCTGCAGTAGAGAACTATTATGGATCCCAAACATATTTTCATCTACTATTCAGTTGATGGATATTCATGGAGACTACAAATCTTTGGAAGATAAATTTAAAATATGAGATGAGCTTCATAATCAGAAAAGTCTGAGCTGAAAAGAGTATTTTAAAATTTATTAGACACAAAAATGAGATTTTTCAAGTATGAAAAAAACGGAGGAACTATATGTTGTGTCTACACAATGTTAAAACACCTGCACTTTTTAAAAGAAATTTTAAGGGGTTTATTGAAAGGAATTGGCTTACATGATTGTTGCGGTTGGAGAGTCAAGTCTGAAACCTGTAGGGCAGGTGGAGCAGGTGGGAAACTGTCTGGCAAGAGGAGCTGAAGCTTCCAGCCACAGTGGGATGTCTTCTTTTTCCTCCCTATCTTCAGGGAAACCTCCGTTCTTTTCTCAAGGCCTTTTAAACTGATTAGATCAGACTGGCCCAAATTACCCTGGGTAATTTCCTTTACATAAAGTCAACTGACTGTAGCTGATAATCACATCTACAGAATACCTTTACAGCAACACCTAGACCACACTTTAATTGAATAACTAGGTACTAGAGCCTAGCCAAATTGACACATAAAACTGACCATCATAAGGAGGATCATGTATAGGCTATGGGAACAGAGCCAAAAGAGTGAGAGGAGATGGGCACACAAAAGAGAAAAAGGAGAGGGAATGGATGGAGCAAGACCCATTATTTATTCAACAACTTGAGCATCAGCTGTTTGCCAGGCACCTCGCCAGGTCTCAGAGGAGATAAGCAGGGATGGGATCAAGTACTTAGGTAGAGGGACAGACTTAAATTTTGGAAAGCTTTTATTCACTGAGCCAGGAAGAAAAATAAAGATAGCTTTAGATATTGATATGCTTGGGGTGGGGTAAGGAATAGATGAGGGAGCCCCAGAAAAGAGCGCTTCTGTGTTGTCAGTGGAGGCGGATCTATGATCATTACAGCAAGTGTAGAGGGCAGGGAGATGGTGTTCCCGGTGAGCGGTGGGTGTTCGAAATCAGGGCCTTCTGGAACGGGGGGTGGGGGGTGGATGTGGAAGAGGCATGGGCTATACACATTAGAAAGAAAGTATGGTATGTAAGACATTTCTGAGAGAGAAAATCCTATTCATTCAATTGCTGTATTACCTCAAATCAGAACATGAAATAGAGGGTTTTTTTTCACCTCAGCAAAGACATAAGACTTGGAATTTTACTGTCAGGAAATTTCAGACATCTGAATTTTCCATGATGAAGCTAACTAAAGAAGGAAAAGACAAATATTTGTTTGAAACTTAGAAGTAATCTATGTAAAAGAGTTTACTCGACCTGTAGGATGAGTCAGACTTCTGCTCCAGGGAGTGGTAGGTGGATGGCCAGCAGGATGCAGAAAACCTATTAGCTCGGAGAGCAACTATTTTATTATCGTTTTGTTGAGAAACAATTTAATTTAAAAATTAGATTTATAAGAGTCATGAAAATTTGAGCAGTTTCTCCCAGGACAAAACAGAGTAGCTCTGTACAAGAACAGGTCTTGTGTACAAGGTCATGGCTGCAGCCAGTGTGGGCTGAGTAGCTGAGTGACCTTGAGTCAGTGTCAAGCTGACAGTGAAGGACTCTAGACCATGCCATGGGTTTGAGAGCTTCCCTCAGAAAATTGAGAGAAGGAAGATTTAAATGAAGCATTTTCTGAAAGAGGGAAGGGACATATTTCTCAGTAGTTAAATCTAAAGGAAATATTATCCTTTATTATCTTAGGAATACTGGATATTAGTCCTCTCTGCAAATATATTTCTCTTAGTTTCTTATTCTGTAAGCTCTTAGGAGCCCAGTGCAAGAGGCTCAAGGCCTGCCTCGCTGCCTGGGGGTTGGTTACAAATGCCTAATGACCAGTATTCCACCAGAAGAAGGGAGAAGAAAGGCTACTGCCCTCTTCTTTAGGAGTCATCAAGAAAGGAAGGTTCACTGACTCCACCATCTTTGAAGGAGACAGAGAGCCCTCTATGGCAGCCTTTGACCTAACACAGTCAAACACCCTTTAGTATGGAGAGGCAGGCCTAGATAATCCCATGTTTCAGTGCTTTGCCAAAGCTTGGTTTGTGATGTTTCACTAGAAATGAGGAGAATTTAAGTCTCAGTTAAACCTTTAAAGCACTTCTGCTCTCAATGGTTTAAGTCCAGCTTCTAATCAAAGCCACTAGACTTCATGCCAGCCCATTCTCGGGCTTACAGCTTAGATTGTGGATGAGTTAGAGCCGGAAACACACAACCACCACAGTCCCTGCATGCACACTGCACAACTTTTCTTTGCAGAAATGGGCCAGGAATATATTCCCCTTGAGCTAACATTCCACACTGATACCCAGAACAGCTCATCTCGTGACAGGCAGCACAATTTGAAAAGGTGAGATTACATAGGCATAAACGCAAATTAGTGCCATATGTTGAAGAGCCTTTGTTATTTATGCCCGAACCAGATGCTTCTATCCTTTACATTATATTTGCAATCAATCATTTTTTAGCTCTTTTTCATGATGCAATGTCAGTATAATAAAAGAATTGTGCTTTCTTTTTCCTTCATGATTGTGAAAGCTCCCATGACCAAATAACCTCACTATTTCATCTCAGAAAGGTTCCCCTTGGAATTAATTACTTTGAAATCAAAGTATTTCTGAACTCACGGGTCCTTTTAAAAACATCATTGGTACTTTTCCCCAACAGATTATCTCCCATAATTGAATCAAATTTTCACCATGATGTCAGAGAGAAGAGCTGAGCAATAAAAATACATGGTGAACCTCTACAAATCAACCTGGATGATTACTCCATGCCAGTTTTCAAGTGATAGTTTTATTCTTTCCCTTATTATTACTTTACATTGTAAAACTGAATTTAAAATGCCCTACTGTGGAATCAAGCCTGAGATTTAAACACAGACATATAAAATCTGTGAAATACCACCTTGAGTGTAACATGAATCATCAACATTGTGCATGTGTATTCTCATTTAAGGAGAAATATTAACTGAAGTATATTCATGTATTGCTCTTTAAAAAGTTTAGAGATAGTTAACTCTCAAATAAGGTGATTCAAATAACAAAACCCATTCCCTAAATTATCCAAGAACACCTCTTTCATTTTTTTTGCCTCCTGATCCTCCCCTTCTCCACATACTACCCCAGCATCTACCTCTTTCCCTGTATTTTGAGTATATAACCAGAAGCGGAATTGCTGTATTGTATGGTAATTCCAGTTTTAATTTGTTGATGACTCACCATACTGTTTCCCACAAGGGCTGCACCATTTTGCATTACTAGCAGCAATGCCCAAAAGTTCAAATTTTCCATCTTCATCTCAATGCTTATTTTCTGCCTGTTTTTTTTATAGCAGCCATCCTAATGGGTGTAAATGGTCTCTCACTGTGGTTCAGATTTGCATTTCCCTAATGACTAGTGGTATTGAGTATCATGTCATGTGCTTATTAACTGGCTGTATATCTTCTCCAGAGAAATGTCTAATCAAGTTTGTTGCCTATTTTTATTCTTTATTTTTTGCAGTTGAGTTGTAGGAGTTCCTTATCTATTATGGGTAGCAATCCCTTGTCAGATATATAACTTACAGATGTTTTCTCCCATTCTGTAGGCTGTCTTTTCACTCCATTGGTACTGTCCATTAATACACAAAAGTTTTTTTATGAAGCCCTATTTTTAATTTCATTGTCTGTGTTGCCAAATCCAATGTTGTGAAAATTTTCACTTGTTCTTTTTTCCCTAAGAATTTTAGAGTTTTAGTCTTATGTGTAGGCTTTTGATCCATTTAACTTTTGTACGTGACAGCGACGAGATCCTCCACTGTCTCTCCAGCCTGTTCTCAGTAACTAAGTTACTGAGTCTGACTTTTTATTTTTGCCTGTGGGTATCCTGGTTTTAATAACCTTCCACTCCACTCAGTTCAGGCATCGAACTCAGTCACTTTCTATATTCTCTTCCCACCTGCCTCACTGATTCTCTACCTCCTTGACCTGTACATAATATTTCAATTTTTGCAACTCATCCTAGATAAATCTGCATATATCATTTGTCATATAGCATAAGCTTCTCAAAGGAAGGAAAAATGTTTTGTTTTTTGTAGTACTCAAAACTAGAGCCCTTCTTTATAAATGCTTTTTATCATAGTGATTATCTCCACCAAATTGCAGTAGCAGCAAACAGAAGTGTCTCCAGCTATTTTCCATAGAGATGGATTTAATAGAGGGATGCAGGTGTTTGCAAATTTATAAGAAAAGCTAGCAAGAGGGGTAGCCTGGGCCTCCAAGAACAACCTTGCAGTCCCAGCTGTCATGAGGAATTGCTACTTCAGTCTCATTCAGGAAGGTGGAGACTCACAAGGCCCCTACTTGAATAAATCTTAATGTCAGAGAAGTGACTTTCTCTGTGGTCCTCAAATCACATCCCAGAGTCAGTCACTGCACACTGTCTCTCCAGGCAGTTCTCAGTAACCAAGTCCTCCATGGTTCTGCTACAGGTAGTACTTCAGAGTTCTTACTCTTATTTTTTTGTCAGGACAAGAAAGCATGTTGGATAAAATAGAGTGTTCTCTATTCCATTCTGTTTCATATTCACATAAAAATCCTCGATGTGTTGTTGGTTACCTTCTATGTATCTTTCATTCTTCAGGCTCATCCTAGGGCTGTTTCTACTTGATTTGGCCCAGTCACTCACACAACAAACCAACTCACTGAAAAAACAGAAGGGGCATTGGTTACTTAGGCCATGCAATTGGAAATCTTGACTGTTTTGTAGTTTTTACTTTTCATCCATTTGGGTCAGCACCAACCTGAAGGTGGAGAGCACACACAGAAAGGAAAGAATCCAACCACTGTTTGTCCATAAATGTGCCTCTATTTCCATTGCTTTCTTTCCACCAGCCTCAATTCTCTTGACCCTGAGCTAATTCAGTTTAAAGTCACACTCAGCTCTGCCTTTTTTCTATATAGATCCACTGAGCATTTTACCCTGATCTGTTAAACTAAAAAATTGCATATGGTGCTAGAAGGTATATGAGATAGAGGGCTGGATTCAGGTGTAATTTGGTTCAGAGATTAAATAATTTGCTGCAATTGTTTTCATTATCCCTTGGCTGAGCTTCCTGCTACAGAGGATTCATGTTCAAGCTCCACAATGACCCTGGCAGCTTGAGCTCTCTCTTTGTGGTAGTCAAATGCATATAGCAACTAATACTGCTCAGGTGGACAAAAGAGCAAGTGTCTTTGCATAGAGCAGAACAAGTAGAGTCTTTTTGGAAAGCTCTCTGAAAAGTCTGAGGTTCATGCTGATTGGACATGATTAAGCCACTCTCATCTCTTAAATCAATCATTGTGGCCAGGTAAATGTGATGATCATTGGCTTAAACCGCAATCATGTTTTCACCCCTAAATCTTGGGGTAAAGGCCTGCAAGACTGCATAGATCCAGTATGGAGGGTGAATTCCTCACCCCTAAAGCCAGAGACTCCCAACCAGAAAAGAAACTGAACTGGGGAGATAAATGACCATGGTCTTTCTACCTGGTCTCTGTAGCCCTAGCTCCTAGTACAGTGCCTGGCAGAGTGTAGACTATTTGAGGAAAGAGTAACTGTGTGGTACAGAAGTGTTATAGCATCCTTAGTGTTTGCTTTCCGGGCTCCAGCCCAACAGCTCCCCAGTGCAAAAAGGCATCTGATGAATTCTTAGCTCATATCCACTGAGTACTCCTTCAACCACATCCCCTTCATTTTTTGCGCAGCTGAGCTCTACCAGATAAGGAGAGAATCAGCTGGGTTTCTTAGAAGCAATCCAGTTGTTCCCAAAGAAATTGGATGCAACTGAGTTGCTTGTTGATCTCTTCAGAGCCAACTGAATAGTGTCTGATAGTGTTGGGAAGAACTCAATTGCATTTGAAAATTTCTTCTCACTATTCAATTGGGCTTAAAAATTATTATGGATTAACTCCATGACATGCAACAATTGTAGCAGTTGTTCTCTGCATGAAAGCCAGTCTAGGGGAAGCCCTTCTAAACAGTTTTTGACCACTAATATTAATCTATTTTCTAGTCACCAAAAATACATTCTTTTAATGTCTATCAAGAAAGCTAAAGAGGATTTTCTAAACAAATAGCTATTGAAACAGGTGGAACCATGAGAGTAGTGGCCAAAGGTGTAAATACTGTTGAGCGTGCAAAAGACAATCCGAAAGTTAAGGAGGCCTTCCAAAAAAGGGTCAAGGAACTACAAAGACTTGCTCTGAGACTTTTTTCCAGCAGACCAAATTATGGATAAGGAAAGTGCTACTCGGGATTTCTCCTCAGATACAGTTCAATTCAGAGATTTGCTTTGCTTTATTACGAGGCTAAGAATAAATGTGATATAACATGAATTAGGTAAACTCACATAAGCAGGTTTTCAATGCCTTGATCTCACCCTACTTTGGCTTCGGAGGCCTCATGAGTTTCACCCTGACTTTTGTTCCCATTATTATTATTTATAACAAATAACTGAAACCACAAAGAGGGAACAGAATGTTCTGGAAAAGAGGCCTCATTACTCTATAGTGTTACTATTACAGCCTGTCCTCTGCAACAGTCTGAGGCAGGAAGTTTGTCTTGGGCAGTCAGAGGTCAGCATCCCCCACCGTGTCTCTCAGAGCTCTCCACCTCATGGTAAATTTTCATCTCTCAATTGCTCACCGGCCCATGCTCTTCATCCCCACATTTACTAGACTGTGTTCTTAAATCATTCACATAGACTTAGCTCAACCTAACTGATGATGGCTTAAAATGACAGGCCACCTTGGATGTTTGAATTTTGATAAGTGTTAGGGCCTTAAAGTCTCTAAACATCAGCAGTGGAATGTTGGACTCCAGTCATGGAGAAGGCAAGGCTCCAAGCAACACTATGCTTCTCTGATCCAGGTGCTGGCCACACGGATGTGTTCAGTTGTACACTAATGGTGTGTGCTCTTTACTGTGTCTATATTATACTTGAATTCCACATTTTTTAAAAATTCAAAAGAGAGGTGTGGAAGTCTGCATTAATGTTCGGACACACAGAAGTCAGATTTGAGAGCTTTCCAACAGAAAATCAATAAGGCTTCATAATAGAATACGAGCAAGAGAGACAGAAGTCATAGTGTTTGGCATGCCAGGCTGATAATGTGGACATTAACCAAGGTAGGGCTTATGGAAGAAAGATATTGGAGGAATAATAGATTGGGGGGGGGAGATAATGGGCTTTATTTTTTAACGTGTTGAGCTTGAGCCATTGAGTCAATAAACAGTTTGAAATAAAGGTCAGTATCTTGGGAGAAAAAGAGATATACTCACAGATCACTGATGTGTCAGTGGTACATGAAGTGATGTCAGTTGAAAGTTAACTAGGAGAATGCATTTGACTGTATTCTTTGAGAAGAGAAGTAAGTTGAGACTGGAACCCTGGGGAGCATCGACATATTATGTTATACATTCTCTCTCTCTGCCTCTCCCTCTCTAAACAGACATGGAGGGAAAGCAGACCAAGAGAGAGAGAATAGCCTAATGGGCGCACCATAATTAAAGGTGGGTAGCTCAGATATCACCTTCACCGGCTGGCTCACTCTTATCGCTCTATATTCAATGATCCCCTTTATTGTTCCCTAATCACGTCCACTTCTCTCCGTTAAAATGTTTAATCAGATTGTCCACTTTCTTGCCAATTGTCTGTTTCTCCAGCAGAATGTAAGTTTATGAGGGCAGGGACTGTTTGATTCCTTATTGTAATGCCATTTCCAGGACACAATAGGATGCCCAATCATTTGTGATGAATGAATGAGAAAATTAATGAATGAATGCAGTTACCATAATGACCATTTTGAATAAACTGTTGTGTAAATGTGGTGCCCTATATACATTATCAGTCACCTGATAATCAGTAACCAATATAAATTGGTCACCTGATCATTCTGATAGATACTTTGATCAAATTAAGCAGTCGAATCAATCAAAAAGTGATCAATCCAGAAATTTCATTTAGAAACTTAGATTCCAAAGTGTCCTCCTGGTACACTTATTCAAAAATGTTATTCTCTAGTTGGTTGCTTCCACAGCCATAACTAATAACAGAAAAACACACAATGTATTAAAATGCAGAACGGTTATGTTGTTGAGGCAAAATGGCTGATCTAGGCAAGTTAAATCAAATCAAGGGCTTAGTGATTGTGAAGGACTTGACCTGTATGCAGTCAGTCTATTGACCCCCGAATCATCTCATTTAGAGCTTAGACAGGGCTCATGACACCGGACCATTCTCTCTGCATCCTTATTTTAAATAAATAAGAGGGACTTTCTAGAGTTTAATAGGTGCTGAATCTTACTGAGTGTTTGAGAAGCATGTAGCCATCATTCATCTCTGTGGGGAAAAAAACTTTAAGCAAAGATAGAAAGGAGGAAAGGAAGGAGGGTGGAAATAAAGCAGACTGGCCTGTAGGTAGTAAAACACACACACACGCGCCACGTCTAAAATGAATAAAGGCAGAACAAAATTCAATGCCCTAAAATCCAAAGCATTTAAAAGGAAAATAAAACAGTGCCTCTAAAGTATATTACCACCAGAAACATACAAATGAGTGACCGGGCCAGTGTCCTGAGTGTTTTTATTAGCACGAAATATAAATGATCTAGCAGCTGGCTCCGCCGGAGGAAAAGTTTTCTCAAAAGAGTCTTTACCAAATGCATTAATTATGTGAGAATGTTTCTTAATATAAAGAAAATGGGACCTATTTTGTTTGCTTGATGTCTCTGTAGTTACAAATGTGAAAACGAAGCATTCCCAAGCCACACGGACAAGGCCCTCCCCTAAAACCCTGAGGGGCTTTCGTTCACACCCCAACAGTGATGATTGTCACGGTTCTTCACCGGCAGAAAACACACTGTTGAGGAAAAGAGATATTTTCTTGTCGGGGTTCGGCAGTGTAGAGTTAAGGCCAGCTCCATCCTGAGTGCTGAAAAAGACGAGCATCCAGAGTCAAAACCCAAAGTTGAGAGTGGAAAAGAAGGGATGTGTAAGTTGACCAGTTCAACTGGTTCAGTACAGAGTGATGAAAAACTAGAGTGGGTGGGTACTTTCAGGTCATAAAAGGAACTCCTTCGCATGCTTTACAGGGACTTGATGACTGAAAGAATTAGTGAATTATAGAAATTATGAGATATCTTACATAAAATATTTTGTTTCAGCCTCACAACCATCCCACGTGGTGCATATCAATTATGCTGTTACGGGTGAGGGGAGAGGGGAACTGAGGTGGCCACATCAGAGTTACAGAGCGGATTACATCCAGGCTCATCTGTGGGACTGACTGCAGAGAACAATGTGGAAACCAGAATTTTAAGGTGGCAAGGAAAATGGGAGGCTCTCCCAGATGCAAAGTAAGGTCTTAAAAGAAGCTGGGGGAGGAAAATGGATGATAAATGGGAAGCAGAGGGTACCCATAACAACAACTACAAAGGACAGAACTGGATGGAGCCACCAGCCTCAGGAGAAGGTCCAAGTGAGTGGTAACTAATTAGATTGAGAGGCATTTGGAGAACATTTATCACTTCCTCCCTTTACATGGAAGTGAATGATCATCTCTTTTCCAGGAAATAAACCAACCCACCCTGTAGGTCTCTGAGTGCCCTTGTATTTGGGCGGCCCTACCCCAGTGGCTTATAACTGATTTCTGAGTCCTCAACCTTGCCACGTGCAATGTGAACGCCTAGCAGGTGGCAGGGGAACAAATGAAAATCAAATGGGAAAAGGCAGCAGAACTCCATGCTGCATGCCAAAAGCCAGGGGAAGCAAAAACATAACCTTTTAATGAAGTGATTGAAAGATTGTTAGACATCCCATGTACAAGATAAATCATTGTTTCAACAATGTGATTGCCTGATTCCCTGGCAGATAGCACTCCAGGCGAACTTCTCCCTTTCTGAATAAAGCAATCTTGCCCTAAGACAAGAACAATTTCCCTGCGTACTGCGGAGGAAGTGAGAAGTGGCACTTCGGACAAGGGATTGAAAGTGCCTGTCAGATGTGTTCACAGGGCTTGCAGTCTTTCCCAGATTCTCTCTGCTTGCTCCAAGGGATCCATCCAACCCTCCAAACTACTGATGCAAATAGGAACCTCCCTGTAACTCACCCAAAGACTGACTGTTCTTAGGAAAACAAAGAAACACTTTGGGTTCCATCGCTGCCCAACGGCACTGGGTGCGTCCAGTGGAACTGCCCCATTTTTGGCCCTGCCCCAGCCACACACTGCTCCAGCCTGGGCTGACGATGTGAAATTCTCTCTCCAGAACTGCAGTGTCTTGGCACTTAAGTGGGGTTTGACTGATGGTGAAATTGAGTGTGAATTTCAAGCAGGCCATTTCCTTTGACTACTTCAGGGAAATGCTATAATAAAGGGAGGTTTTTAAAACCAAAAAGGAGAGTTGGTCATTACCCCTAATGAGTGGCTGATGCCATAGGAGGCATTCACAGACTTGGGCCATAACTATATTATTATTTATACATTTCCATAATAGGAACTTATTTCCGAAGGAGCTCAAATTGTTTTATAAATGAAAGTTCCCTAATCTTTAGAGTATTCCTAAACTACAGATTGGGGATCGGTTTTATTAGCTCTATTTAGAGACAGAGAAAATGAGGGCTTACAAAGTTTAAGTTTCTACCTTCTAGTCACCAAGCGAATGAAGAAGTAAACTGGGGACGGAGCTCAAGCCCCTGCCTTCGATCCAGGGCCGTTTCTACCCCGCTAGCACAAATGAAAACTGCCTAATAACATCTCTGTGGCTGTACGATGGAGTTCAGACTTGGAGGACAAAGCTGACGGTAGGGAGGCAGGGTGTGCACCTACACTTCGAGCAGCATGGCCGTCATGTTCTTGTTCCTGAGCACTGTGACCCCTCGGCTGTGACAACAGGAAGCTGCTGGTTACATGATTCTGGAGGCAAAGGCTTTGCAGCCTGGGAGTGAGTGTCACAGCGGAAATGCTGGAAACCCCTTCCTCTGTCTCTTTTCTGGGTTAACAGGGACAGAAGGGGGGCCAGGGTAGCACGATGTGAAGCATGCTGCTCTATTTAGCATGGGAAACCAGGCCTGGGGCTCTCAGGCAAATCATTCACCTTCTGCCCACAAGCAGCCAGAAGCCTGGAGCAACCCACCAGCTCCATTAGCACCTGGGAGCCTGTTAGACATGCAGAATCCTGGGCCCCACATGAGACCAACAGAATCAGCTTCTGCTATCAACAATATTACTAGGTGATTCATATGCACATTAAAGATGAGACTCATTCTTACAGTGGTTACATTTAGAGACTGGATTTCTAGACTTTGAATTAGAGGCCCTGGTCCTCCATTTAAACCACCATGGGACCCCGGCCACATTCCTTCACCCATGTATAACAAAACGGTCTACACCAGAGGATTATTAGAAGGATTGACTGAGATAATCCATTGTATTAAGGAAGAGGAGAGACACTTCACACAGTACGTAAAGAAAAACCTACCACATAACAAGTGCTTGATACCTGTTACCTTCAAGCCCTCCATCGTAATTCATTCTAACCTCTATTTCATGGAACTTTCCTCCAACCAACTTCCCGTCAACTGCCCCCCACACCAACATTTTGTTCGGGAGGGGCAGTTTCCACGTCAAGGGTGCCTGTGGAGGCACAAGACCCCCCAAGAGCCTGAGTCAGGCCCTGCCCCACGATGCAGTTACATCTTACCCACCCCAGCTCCCACCAGGACCCTGAACGTCGTGCAGGAAAACAACTGTAAATAGAACAGTGAGGCAGCCCTACCACCCAGAGCCCTGTGGCAGAGCCAGCCTCAAAGCCTTGTATTGTCAGGAAGGTTTGGAAGCCAAACAGCATTGTGACGAGATAAGGACACAGTGGGATGAAATAGGCTGCCCACTGTTCCCCTGACCTTTCGCACACAGAGGTTTTGTATAAAAACACATGCTATCAGGACAATTCTGCCAACCAGGTAAAGGCCAACCCAGATTGGTCTATTCACAAAAGATTGTCCTTTCTTTAACTACCCGAGAGAGGTTTATAGGAAGAGGCCTACTTCCATCCTTAAACCCGGAATTACTTCATACAGATGGTCAACACGCATTCATTCAGCGGCAGGACAAGGGCCGGTCCCTCACCTGGCCCCAAGCACCCTGGGCAGGCAAAAAGAGGGGAGTACACGGCAAACTTGCACATTGAATTTTCCAATGAGAACATCTATTCAAGACCCCATGATTAGCGTGTATGAACATAACATCTAAATTTTTGTGTTCTTCCCCCTTTCGTCCCTCTCTCCTTCCTTCAGACCACAGGAAAGAAAGCAGAGACTCCAGGGCGAAGGTCTGAAATCAGCTGCCATCCATGAGAAGGGAAACAGACTTCATTGACTAGTTAACCATCTGCTAACCAGACCGCCACCTGGAGCACAACCCTTCAGAGCACAGATATTTTTTACACAGGTGGGATCCAGAAGTATCAGTGACTTCTCTCCAAGAATCACAGACTGCTCCATGAGGGAGCCTTGCTACCAGGCTGCTCGTGCGAATTTGGGGGCTTCCCTTCTCCCACGCTTTTCCTGGGCATCTCTCAGCGGTCTCTGCTTATTTACACTGTGTATCTGCCCCATAAATACACCGATAATAGAAGCACTGAGTGGCTGGGGTCATGTGCTCTACGGAAGGACCTGCCTCGGCCTGGCCTCTTCCTGGAATGTGGCAACTGCTCAGCTTCCAGGTGCGGACTCTGTAAATGTTACTTGTCATAAGTGAGCACACACATTTACAGCCGGGATAGGATGAAACAGGAAGAAATAGGCTTCCTGCTGTTGCCCTGACATTTATTCAGTTGGAGTGGGGTGGGTGTTTATATCAATACAAAACAGCTGTCGCATAAACACAGCCTGCCATAAAGAAGAAAGACATGAACCCACTGGCGAAGGGAGGAGGGAAATGACTGAGACTGAACTATTTACTAGGTGAAAATTCACGCAGAGTGTTTGTTATTTCAGTTATTGAACATTTAATTTGGTAAAGTTCTAGTAATAAAAGATACGACTCATAAATGGCCGAGCTTTCTCAGGTAAAATCAGAGCTGGCGAAAGTGCTGTGTCAACAACTTTGCAGGTAGAAATATGCAAAAAGCAGCTGGTTTGGGGGTCTCCGCGCAATTTCCACAAACTGAACCACTGCTCACGGCTTACCATGGGTGTGCTGACATCTCCATTTTCCATTTCTGAAAAACCCGGGTGCCACTTAAACCTGGGCGAGGCCACAGGGAGCCAAACTCAAAGCATCTAACAGGGCTTTCTACTTACTGCACTGGGTTCCAGGAAATCCCAGCACAGCCTGTCGCTTCTGGACGCAGACAGAGATCACAGCTGGCTTCCGTGAGCACTCTCTTCAGGGGAGCAGGAGGCTGAGGGTCAAGGTTGGACATGAAACCTGCCATTAAACCCAACTCACTCTTCCTGATCTCACCCGCCTTCTATCTTTTCTCAAACTCCAGCAAGCATCAGCATCACTGGCAGGCAGCGCATGTTAAAACACTAATTGCCAAGATGCCTTCTACCTCCCAGTTTTCAATTCAGTGCCTCTGGGGGAAGGGAGATTGGAAATTTGCATTTCTAACAAGTTCCCAAGAAATGCAGATTCGCCAGTCCAGGGGGTGCCCTCTGAGAACTTCTACATTAGGGGAACTCGGGGATCTGGGGATGTCTCCTGAAAGTCCTGCTCTGTCGTCACTATTTAAGTCTGGACTGCCTTCGTATGCTAGGGAAAGCAGTGGTTGCCTCTGCAACCGCGCCCTCAGGCCTATTCCTCAGAAAGAGAGGTAGAACCGTCCTGGACTTGGAGGGGTTTTTTGGTATCACACCAACCGGGAACACTTAAGACCCACGGGGCCAGGCTCTCCCGTTGCCTGTGCAGACCCGTAGGGAAGCCACAGATCAGGGGGCACTGCTCAGTCCCTGCCCCGCACTCCTTACCTGCACAGGAAGGCTTCTTTAGGAGTCCTTTCTCCTTCCTCATGACCAGTGTCACTCCAATCATTTAGAGCAAAAGATTGAGGGAGCCGGTGGAAAGGAGTTGATTGAGTACAGAATAGTCTTTTTCTTCTTGAACATTTCCCCAAGCAACTGTGGCAGACTGCCAATACTGGAACCTTCACGAAACAATGTCATGTCACAGATTCACGTCGTCACTGACTCTGACGGGCCGCTCAGATTTTTCTGAAACTTACATTTCAAATAGGAGCCCTCAGTCTCTTAGACATCTTTACTTTCTTGCTTGTGACCCTAAACTTTAACTACTTTTCATAATAGAAAAAAAAAAGATGTAATATATGACAAGAATTCTTGTGTCTTCCACAAGCATAGAACTTCAAAGTTCTGTTTGAGATGTGGATATTTGCTGGCTGGCTCAGGGCCTCAGTCCTACCCATGAGCCTTGCAGTGTGTGTTGCATCCAAATTCTAAATTGTAACACATCATGACGCTGTGAGGGTGACAGAACACACGTTAAATCTTCCCACGCCAGGCAGTGACTGGCCGAGGCTGACTCACATTCTGGGTGCCGAGCCACACCCCACACTATCTGGCTGCGCACTCTTGCCACACTCACTTCACCTTTCTGGCCCCGTCTTCCTTATCTGTGCTTTGGCAATTCCCTGGACTGGCCGACTGGCAGGAAGTTCACTGTTGTGCAAGGCAGTGGATTCCATTGTCGGTCAGCTCATTCCAAAGTCAAAAGGTTCTGTAATTTATGCCCAGGCCTGACACCTTTCCCCATCCTCTGGCTTTCTCTAGTCGTGCCCTCTGGAAAACACAGATAAGCCTCCCTCTTCTCACACTTGAAAACAGCTGTCATGTCCTCTTTGTATCTATCTTCTCTTTTGGAAGCGTGTCTGAGGTGCCCTCCAGTCTTTCTCATAGCAGATTATACCCCAAAACACACTGTCCAGCTTTTGGTGAGTAGGAGACATTCAATAGATGTCAGTGAACTAAATAAGGGAATCGATGAATAAGTGCATGGGTGAACACAGGCTTTGACCTTCCCCACCCTCTCAAGTTAGTCAGAGAGCCTTTTTCAGTGCCTGGACCTGGACACTGTACATGGGACTGCCCACAATCACCAAGCTGACATTTGCTGTTTCAACTCTTCATGAATGACTGACTTCAAAGGCCTACACGTTGTAGTAATTTGTCATCTGGTAATAGGGAAAAAAATTTGAATTGATACCACCCAGGTGGTGTGATATTTGTCATTTAAATCACTTAGCCAGTGAGTGAACCTTGCTGATACTCAAACATCTAAATCTCAATTTGACTGTTATTATGTACATGTTTTATAGTGCAAATGATATTCTGACATGGTATCTGGGGACTGGCAAGGGTCTTAGGTGATATCCTTCTCGAATTATGAAGGTGAAAGATTTTCCAAGTGGACCAACAAAGAATCCAGTGGGCTGATGACCTGCCATTGTCTGGTCCCCGTGACTGGAGCCTGAGCTTCCATCAGCCTTCCTTCCTTGGTTGGGTCACACAGTCGTATGGCACAGGGGTTTTTGACGTGAATGCTATTCAGCGTGCTCTCTCTTTCCTTTGTTTACGCTTATCCCATGTAAAGAGGAGACTCGGCTGTCTAAGAGAGAGATTGGCTAACTGCTCCCCTGGCCTCAAGGGAGGCGGGGCCCAAGTGGACTCTGCTCCTCAGTGTTTTGTAGAGAAACTATGTCATGTCGTCATGCCGGGGCGGCCCTTGTTGGCAGGGCTCTCAGACTTCATCCACACAAATCTGACTCCTGGCATGAAAGACTGATGTATATAAACTGAAAATGCCCTGTTAAAGTTTCCGAGGGGGTCGTCAGTTTTACAATGACTGCAATACTTGTATCTAACATCAAAAAGACTGCTTGTAAAAACCTAGAGAAGCTTAATGAGTAATCAAAAGTTTGCTCATTTGACCATGAAATCTAAACTGGGGGAGGGAACTAAATGTTCTTGTGTACTAAAATACTCCTCCCCGGTACTAAAGTATTCATGCCTGCTACACGCTGCCCCTCTCCTTGGTTTAGGTGAACACTGACAAATCCTTACTAATTCCACTTTATCTAGGCTCTAAGCAGACCACTCACCTCATGGAAATCCATTTTCCTCTCTACAGAACAAAATATAGTAAGTTAGGTTACCCCTTTCTTAGGCTATACGAGGTCTGCCCAGAAAGTATCCAGACATGTACTATTCAAGAATAGAGACATTTATTAAAGAAGATACAAGAGACAAGAAACATTATGGGCTAAGAGGTTTTCCATACATCAGCTGTACACTTGGAAACTATCTTTTAACATGGGTGACCTTTCATTTATTTTAATTTTCTAATTGTTTATTTTTTAAAAATAGGTAATGCATGCCCAAGGTAAAAGACATTTTTTTCAAAAGATACCGAAAAAGATACACAGTGAGAAGTTTTCTGCCACTGCTGATCCCCATCTTCAGTGGGTCCCTACTGTTCTCAGTATTTGTATCTTTCTAAAGATAAATATGCATATTCTTTCCTTTTGTATTACATAAATGGTGGTACATTATGAACATTGTTTCATTCCTTGTTTATAGAATCACATTATTCTTTTTAACAGCTGCATAGAATTCCATTAAATGGATGTATCATATTTATTTAACTGGCCCCAATCACAATACACATTTAGATTGTTTCTAGTCTGCCGTAATAAACAACGCTGCAATAAACAGAATTGTTTAATTAATATGTCACACCAGTGCAAGTATATCTTTGGATGTATTTCCAGATGTGGAATTACATTTTCACTGTAATAGATATTGCCTAATATGTCTCCGAAGCATTGATTCAATTTATATTCCTACCCAGAATTTATGAGGGTGCCTATTCCCACACACGCACCACAGAGGGAGTTTATTAGTTATCTATTGCTGTGTAACAAATTAGCACAACACTTCAAAGCTAAAAACAACATGTATTATCTCAGTTTCTGTGAGACAGGGATTTTAAAGGAATATAGCTAGGTGGTTCTGCCTTACCGACTCTCAGAGGCTTAAATGGGGCTGGACGACCGACTGCCAGAACACCTCCCTGACGCGTCTGTTGGCAGTAAGCCTCACGTCCCTGCTGACCGCCGGCAGGATGCCTCCGTTTCTCGCCATGTGGACTTCTCCACAGGACTCCTTGTGTGTCTTCATGACGTAGCCATCGGCTTTCCCCAGAGCGAGTGAACTAGGAAAGAGGGCAAGCAGGAAACAGTGATGCCGTTCATGGCCTTTCTCAATCTAGTCTCAGAAGTCACAAACCGCCATGCCTACCATGTCTTATTCACTAAAAGTGAGCCACTAAGTCCCACCCATACTCAGAGGGAGAAAATTAAGTTCACTCTCTTAAAAAGGAAGAACATCAAAGAATATGTGCATGTATTTTTAAACTAGCACAATGTTAGCAAACTTTTTTTTGCCATTCTAATGGGTAGAAATGGTATCTACTATGGTTTTAATGTGCATTTCCTTATTATGAGAGAGATGAAGTATTTTTAACAACTTCACTTAAGTATAATTAATATAAAAGGAACTGCACATATTTAATGTGTACAATTTGATGAGTGTGGACATATGCAAACACCCACGATGCCATTATCACAATCAAGGTAATAGACATACCCACACCTTCCAAAATAAACAAAACTGGTGAAACGTTAACTAGAATAATTAAGAAAAAAAGAGAAAACGCTATAATTAATAAATGCAGAAGTGAAAGAATACATTATAACTCATACCAGAGAAATAAAAAGAATTACAAGAAACTACCATTCCCTGACCAGGTGGCTTTGTTGGTTGGGGATGTTGCAGGTTCGAATCCCATTCAGGACACATACCTAGGTTGCAGATTCAATCACTGGTCAGGGTGGGTACATCGATGTTTCTCTCTCTCCCTTCCTCTGTCTCTAAAATCAATAACCATATCCCTGGGTGAGGATTGAGAGAGAGAGAGAGAGAGAGAGAAAGGAAGGGAGGGAGGGAAGGAAGGAAAGAAACTACTAAGAACAATTGTTTGCCAACAAATTGGATAACCTAGAAGAAATGAATAAATTCCTAGATACATACAACCCATCAAAACTGTATCAGAAAGAAATGGAAATTTTTAACCTCCCGGCAAAGAAAAGCCGAGGACCAGATGTTTCACTACTGAATTCTGAGTATTTTTCAAAAATCATTTACATATCCTTTCTGTAAACTTTGTTTATGACCTTTGTTAATTTTTTGATTGGGGTTTTGGTATTTACCTCTGGACATGCATTGTAAACATTTTTTTGTTTGTTGATTTCCTTTCTACTGGCACTGTTTTCTTTCTTTTTTCTTTTTTTTTTTTTGAGGGGGGGCAATGCCAACAGTTTTTATGGAAATAAAATTTTCAAATGCTTCTTATCTGGAGCATCTTAGGAACACCTTCCTTCTCAGATTTTTTTAATACATCATGTTTCCCTCTGTATTTTTATTGGGTTTTTCTACAGTCAAATTTTTGATTTATTTAAAATGTGTTTGGGGATAAGTTTCAATGTAAAAAACCTTTTTCCCCACAAAGGCTGACAACCTAGTTTCACCAATATCATTTATGGAACAAGTGTTATTTTTTCTTTGTATCAGTTACTGTCCTGTCAGCAAATCTGAAATTGCTTTAGATATTTTAAGCGGAAGTAGTGGCAAAAACATTGAATGGGCAAGAAACAAAAAAAGAAAGGGGTGTCACTACTCAGTGATCATGAAGGTGCCAGTGCCCCGTCTGCTGGTAGCCTGGGCATCGCTTTCCTGGGAATCTCTAGGCAGATATTGAGCAGGAACTTAAATTTTAATGATTCTGTGGAAACCACGACCACTCTCATCAATGCTGGCAGAGCCTAAATTACCCACCATTAATGCTACCACTCCTGACCGAAGAGAGAGGAGCCAGCGGCACAAAATGACTTCTTAGGAGCAGTCCAAATCGCCCCTCAGTTTCGATCAGTGCCCCCCATTCACAGAACCTAAGCAAGGGAAGCTGGTGAGGGGCCCTGAGAATGTAGTGCACTGTCTTCCAGCATCTTCGTAACACCCGGGAGCGTGGCAGGTTAGGTGTGAAGCTGAGTGCTAACGGAACGTCAGCCCACCTAGTGATTTGAAAAGCCATGTTTAGCACACAGCAAATTTCTCCTTACCTAAGTGTCTACTTCTAGACTTTCTATTTTATTCTATTAGTCTTTTTAAGGTTCATTGTCACATGATTTCGAATATGCTATTCTCATACCTAGTAGAGACAGTCTTCTCTCATTAGTTTCCATTTTTAGAACTTTTGTAGCTTTCTCAGATTGTTTATTTTTTCCATATAAATTTTGCCTAGTTCCAAAAGACTCCGGTTTGCATTTTATTGAAAGTATATTATAATTTTAGCATATCTCAAAGGGAATTAACATCTTTATGATGATGTAATTTCCCATCTATTAATTCAGTACACAATTTATTTACTCAACTGTCTCTTTGCGATCCTCATTAGTATTTAAAGTTGTTTCCTACAGATCTCGAACGCTTCTCATCAAGTTTATTCATAAGTACTTGACATATTTTGTATCTGCTCTGGGGCAGTCTCTTGTTCTGATTATCATTTATATGTACGAAAGCTGTGGATCCCCACATACGACCTTTGTTCAGTTGTTTTACTGAATGCCCAGACTGTAACAGCACTTCGATCCTGAGGATCCTGAGGCCACTAGTAATCTGCTAATAATTATAGTTTTATGTCCTCTGTTTCAGGTTTTAAACCGCTCACTTCTTCCTCCTCTCTCATGGTGCTGAAGAACACCTCCAGACCATGATAAATAATACTGGCGATAATGTGTCCTTCCCTTGTTCCTGGTTTTGACAGTAATGCTTCTGCTACTTCACTTACACATAATTCTGAGTTTTTGCACAATAGACACATATCTATTGATTCCCATTTTATTGAAACTCCCTATAAAAATGAAGACTAAGTGTTAAATTTCCTCAAAAGCCTTTACAATATTCCTAAAATAATCATATGATTTTTCTATTTATGTCTATTAATGTGAGACATATTAACAAATTACAAGTATTGAAATATCCTTGCCTTCATGGAATAAACATCTCTGGTCATGCAATATTAATCCTTGAACATGCTGTCCCCTCACACACGTTTTATTTGGTGTTGTGGCCTTGACTGTCATGAGTGAAAGTGGTCTGTAGGTGTGTGTGGGCCTGCGGGCACATGTGCGCTCTTTGTCCTCATCCACTTCAGGTCGATTGTTACTAGCTTCACTCTCAGAGTGTGACCTGGCTGCCACTCTCCTTGGGCAGGGTTTTTCCAGTGGCCTCTGATACATTGATTTCAATTAAATTGCTATTTTAAAAATAAATATTGGACTTGATGTTTATTCCTGATGATTTCATCTTATGATTTCATTTTATTGCAGCAATGTAACAACATCTTTTTGATTCCTGAATTCCCTCCTTATATTCTATTCTGCAATTTGAAAAACAATTGGCAGTTACAATAACTGTAATTAACTATTATGGTGCCAGATGGGTACTGGAAATATCAGGGGGATCACTTAGTCAAGTGTATGATTGTCTAGTCACTTTGCTGTACACCTGAAACTAACACAAAATAACATTGAATGCAAACTGTAATTGAATTTTTTTAATTTTTAAGGAATACAGGGAAAATAAACTTAAAAGAACTATTAAAAAAACAGTTGGCAGATGTGTCAAAAGCCACTAGGTACACTGGCCTACAGCTTTGCCCTTTCCTTGTAAGAAAATCCAGAAGAAACGGGAATCAGGTAATGACCTTCCACATCACGAAGGAAGAAAACTCAAGAAATACTTCCTAGTGGAATTGCAGGTGAAGAAGTGCCCATCGAAGCCTGCGGACAATAAGGAGCAGGCTGCAGAAGCCAGGGCTTGAGAGCATCTCTAAGGCCATTCATTGCTCTGGTTTCCAGAGGTATCTTTTTTTTCTTTTTTTTCATTAACTCAGAAGGCAGAGAGTGTGCTGCAGACTGAGACTAAGGGCAATAAGTGTGAGGTCACTTATGATTGCTCACTCCAGGCCTGAGTTACAGCTTCAAACACTCATACGATTTTATGGTCGGAAATCAGGAGCCAGCCTGTCAGAAACCATTGACTCTATTTGCTCAAAATGCCTACCCTGTGTGATGGCAGAGGGACACACATTTCCAGGGGGTGTTTTATTGACTGAGGAACAACTAGGAGTTAGCTTTGGAAGCTATTACAGGAAACAATACATGTGACTTTTTATTTCTGATAATGACTACACATATTTTTTAGGCTCTGTCTACAATCCCGAAGCTGTTAAAGAATACAAAAGTAACCAACTATTAATTTGTCAAACTACAACAAATTCTGAATACACATTTGGAATTGTTATATCTTCTTGGTGAATTGATAGTTCTATCATGGTACCATGTCCCTTTACACTGTTAATATTTCTCGTTCTCGGGTCTGCCTCACCTGATATTAATAGAGCCACCCCAGCTTCCCATTGAGTCCTGTCTGCACAATATATCTTCTAGCCTTTTGCTTCTAATTTAGCTATGTCTGTATTTCAAGTGGGTTTCTTTGTGTATTTAGATAATTTATACTTTAAGTATTGATATGCCTGGATTTAGGTCTATTGTTGCTCTGTTGTTTTAATACTTTTAGTATCCCATTTTAATTTATACGTTGGTCTTTTAGATATATTGTTTCTAAATGTTTTATAGTTTTATGTGTTACATCCATGATCCATTTTAAGTTTTATATTCAACTGCAAGACTTGATCCAAGGCTTTTCTTTCCCTTCCTTCCATCCTTCCCCCCTTTTCTTTCTTTCTTTTTAGCCTATGAATGTCCAGCCTTCAGTGCCATTAGTTGGAAGGACTACATTCCCTCCATCAAATTACTGCTGAAACTTTGTTGGGTCAGCTGGGCGTACTTATGCAGGACTGTTCCTGGGCTCCCTACTTTCTGTTCTGCTGATCTGTGGGTCTGTCCTCCCACCAATGTCCCACAGTCTTGGTGACTAGAGGTATGGAAATCTCGAAATCATGGAGACCAATTCATTCCATTCTATTCTTCTCCAAAATTATTTTACCTATTCTAGTCCTTTTTCTTGCCATATAACATTTAGAATACTTTTGTCTATAATTCCAGAAAAGTTTTTCCAGACTTTTGATAGGAACAGTGTGGAACCTATGTATCCATTTGAGGATAACTGACATCTTTATTATTTTCACTCTTCCAATCAATGAGTACAGTATAGCTCTCTATTTACTTAGAGTCACAGTGTATGTAAATGTCCAGCTCTAGTAGAAACTGTCTGGTTTCCAAGGTGATTGTACTGACTTATACTCACCAGAACTGTGTGAGACTTTCATATCCTCATCAACACTTTTTCATGTTAGCCATTCTGGTGGGTGTGTGGTCGTGTTGTATTGTGGTTTTGCATTTCCTCGATAACTACTTACACATTATTTTTAGGAGACTTCCGCCAAGATGGAGGCATAGGTGGAAACACTGTGCCTTCTCGCACAACCAAGTTTGGATACAACAAAAGTTTTGGAGAACTAAGACACACCCAGAGACCAGAAAACCGAATTATACGGAAGTCCGACAGCTACAAACCGTTCAACGGGGACAGTAAGAGAGGCAGAGCCAGCAGCGGAGCAGGGTTGGGAAGGACAGACCTAGGATCGCAGGCAGCCCGGACCTAGTCGGGGTGCGGGGCAGACTGACCAAGGTCGCACATTCGCGTGCAGTGAGACAGACCACGCAGGCCCCAGGGGGCAAACCCAGTGCTGGAGGGCTGACAGCAGTGGCACACTCGCGTGCAGTGGAGCGGGGTGCGTGGCCCTGGTGACAGTGGTGGCTGCAGTGCTCGTGGGGGTCGAGGAGGCGGGCGCCGGAGGGAAGCCATTGTCCCTCTTTGACCCCGCCCCCACATACAACGTTACAACCCAGCGACTGAGTTGCCCTGCTCTGGTGAAAACCTAGGGCTCCCTTCCTGCTACTTAACAGGCACGAACAGCCCAAAAGATGGTGCAAGAACTCAAAGTCCCAGAGCCAATAACTCTAAGCGACCAACAGATTGCCAGCCTCTCAGAAGCACAATTCAGGACACTATTTATCAGGATGCTCACAGAATTGGTAGAGTACAGTCACAAATTAGAGGAACTTAGTCACAAATTAGAGGAACATATGAAGGCTAAACTAATTGAAATGAAGGGAGAGGTCCAGGAAACCAATAGCGATGGAAAGGAAAATGGGACTCAAATCAAGGGAGTGGACCAGAAGGAAGAACGAAACATCCAACCAGAAAATAGTAAAGAAACAAGAATTCAAAAAAATGAGGAGAGGCTTAGGAACCTCCAGGACATCTTTAAACGTTCCAACATCCGGATTATAGGGGTACCAGAAGGGGGAAAGAAACAGCCACGAGTGGAAAATGTATTTGAACAAATAATAAAGGAGAACTTCCCCAGTCTGGCAAAGGAAATAGACTTCCAGGAAATCCAGGAAGCTCAGAGAGTGCCAAAGAAGTTGGACCCAAGAAGGAACACACCAAGGCACATCATAATTACATTAGCCAAGACTAAAATGAAGGAGAGAATCCTAGAAGCAGCAAGGGATAAGGGGACAGTCACCTACAAAGGAGTACCCATCAGACTGTCAGCGGATTTCTCAAAAGAGACCTTACAGGCAAGAAGGGGCTGGAAAGAAGTATTCCAAGTCATGAAATCCAAAGACCTACAGCCAAGATTGCTTTATCCAGCAAAACTTTCATTTAGAATGGAAGGACAGATCAAGTGCTTCTCAGACAAGGTCAAGTTCAAGGAGTTCATCATCAACAAGCCCTTATTATATGAAATGCTAAAGGAACTTATATAAGAAAGAGATGATGAAAAATATCAACAGTGAAAGGACAGCAAACACACAGTTATTAACAACCACACCTAAAAAAAAGCAAACCAAGAGGACAGCTAGATCAGGAGTGGAACCATAGAAATGAAGAACACAAGGAGGGTTAGAAACAGGGGGGTGGGAGGAGGAGAAGGGGGGAGAAGGCACAGAAAATAGCATAGATGGTAGGTAGAAAATAGATAGGGGGAGGGCGAGAATAGTGGGGGAAATATAGAATCTAAAGAAGTTGAGACATGTGGTTATAAACTAAGGGGGGAGAAGGGTGGGGGAGGGAGTGTGCAGGTGGAGGGGAATGAAGGGGGGAATAGAACAACTGTAATGGTATAATCAATAAACTATATTTAAAAAAAACTACTTACACATTATTTTTAATGTGTACTCATATTTTTCTGTTTATTGCATAATTTTAAAAGTATTTTATAATTTTCTTCTTTTATTTTTATTGACATATAATTTATATAACATTCTATAATTTTAAGGTGTACAATGAATGATTTGCCATATATATATTTTGTAAAATGGTTACCACAATAAGTATAACATAAATCACTTCACAGTTACAAATTCTTTTTGCTTGTGAAAATAACTTTCAAGTTTTATTCCCTCAGTAACTTTCAAATATAGCACACACTATGCTTAACTGTAGTCATTTGGTTGTACATCATATCCACAGAATTAATCTTATAACTGGAAGGTTGTACCTTTTGAACAAACTTTCAATTCCCTGGCTCCTAGCTGCACTCCCTCCCAAATATAGCAATCTCAAATCTGATTTGTGTCTATGAGTTTGGTTTATTATAGATTTTACATATAAGTGAGATCATACAGCATTTGACTTTCTCTGGCTTATTTTACTTAGTATTATGGCTTAAAGATTCATCCATGCTCTTGCAAATAGCAGAATTCCCTTTTTATGACTGAATAGTACTCCATTGTGCATGTGTACATGTGTATAACATAATGTCTTCATCCTTTTATCTGTTGATAAAGACTTAAATTGTTTCTGTGTCTTGGCTATTGTGAATGATGCTTCAATAAACATGGGGATCCAAATATCTCTTTGATACAGTACTTTTGGGGACAAATACCCTGATGTTGAATTGCTGGATCTTATGGTAATTCTATTGTCAACTTTTTGAGAAACCTTCATACTGTTTTCAATAGTGGCTCCACTAATTTATATTCCTGCCAACAGTTGTTCTTTCTTGTCTTTTTGATGATAGCCATTCTAACAGGTGTGAGGTGATCTCTCATTGTGGTTTTGATTTGCATTTCCCTGATGACGAGTGTTGTTAGACCAGGGATTTTTGTTGTACTTGAGCTGTAGAACAGAGAAAGTTCTGTCTACTCCATCTTCATGGATGTGCAGGTCCTTATTTTAGTATTTTTAGCTTGGATTTTATTTGGTTTCCTTTAGGCTTCACACGGTTATCTGCATTCTTTTGCCATTGAGGTGAGGAAGACTTAGTGAAAGTTTTGCCATTGAGGTGAGGAAGACTTAGTGAAATTATTACCCTTCTGGTAATAATTTATATAAATTTGCAGTAGTTTTGGGGGGAAAGACTGGAATCAATAGACTATGAGCCTTTTCTTCATTTATTCTGTTCATGTCAAAGAATCAAATGCCACTCACATTTCTTAATTGCTAATTAAATGCTTACTATAGACCAGCCACCGTGGTTGGCTCTGGGTGTAGAATAGTCAGCAAGGCATTGACTCAGAAGTTGATGGTGTAGAAAACAAACAGGAGTTAAATAATATTTAAATTCATTGTAGTAACTACCATGCTAAGGATAAGCCCATAGGAGAGCCATGGAGTAGTAGATTTTGAAGAACAGAAACCATCAACCACAATTGAAAAACCAAAAGAAATAAAAAAGTAAGAGAAGAAAAAACCAACTCTTCCTAACTGAAAAATAAAGAAATTTAGTGAAAGGGTATTGAGCACAAACAGAATCAGTAGAACAGCGTGGGGAAAGGCCTACAAACAAACAGACAGAAATCAAGGCAGCCGTGAAGCGCTGAGAAACCGGCCCCAGCAGGGTCTCTGAGTCAGAGCAGTCCAGTCCGAGACCGGCCCCCTGGCGTGGAGAAGGTCCAGTTTCTCTCCTCCTGGCACTGCTTACACAAGACCCAACATCCTGGAAGAAAGCATCTGATACCAGCCTAGGTCACAGCTTATGTGCCTGATTGTTCAGGGCATGAGAGCTCACTCCCTCCAGGTTCTGTGACACAGGGCAGACGTTTGGCTTTACTAGCTGCACCGAGGAGGCACAAAAGAAAAAAACAAAGGTTCATTCTCTAGAAGGAAACGCAGCTCAAAAATGACAAAAGCCCGTGGCAACAGCTAAGGGGAGACTGATGCACAGGAAGTGTCAGCTAGTCCTGGAGTGAGAAAGAGGTTTAGGAAGGGAGACCAGCATGTGCAAAGTCTGGGGCAAGAGGAAGCCTGGTGAATTCAGACAACTAAAGTAGTTCCTTATGGCCGGGGCACGGAGTTGGGGCGAGCATGTGGTGGGGATACAGAGGCCAACAACGGGAGGAAGTGATGTCAGGAAAACAGGAACACGGTGACACTGTCTTGAGAATAGTGGAAAGCCTGGAGTCCATTCCTGAGGATGAGGGAGTTATTAAAGTGTTTCACGTGGAGTTCCGACAGTATTATTTCTGAGTAGGCTTCGCTTTGGGCATCACAGTAATTCAAGGAGAGATGAAAATAGCCTGAACCTGGATGATACTGAGTGGATGGGAGGTGTGATTAATTAGACGTAAGGGAGGAGGGGGTGAGGGAGAGTGAGTGGGAGGAGACAGGAGACTCCCAGGTTTCTGGCTCAAGTTGCTGTGTGGATATTAACGCCACAAACAGAGGAAGGAAATCACAGTGGGGGAAAAGATTTTGGTATTGGCCATAATGAGTTTGAAGAAAATTGTTGCATATGTGTGGTTTTGAAAGTTAGGAAAGATATTAAGGCTAAAGATTTAGATTAGGCATTGATCGCTATAAAGCAGGTCAAGTGATAGATGAAAAAGCCCAGCAATAATATATGGAGTAAGAGATGAGACCCTAGGATGGGACCCTCACAGCCTCAACACTTCAGGGTTGAGCTGGAGAAATGCAGCAGCCAGTGAGAATCACAAGGGTGACCCCAGAGGTGAGAGGAAAAACAGATGAGTGGGGTCGGGGAACCAAAACAGGGCACTTTCAGCGTGAGGAAATGGCCCCTGGTGTCAAATGCTGAGGGAGAGTTTAACTCCCTGCTGAGGGAGTAAAAGGAGGGAGAGTTGTCCACTGGATTTGTCAGCCAGAGGGGCTGACGGGAAAGAAGCGGCTCAGAGGAGTGAGGGGAGCAGCGGCCCGGGGGCACTGGGCTGAGGAGCAAGGCCATAAAAACCGTGCAGCCCGTCAGTACTCAGCTTGCTGCACAAGAGCCTCACCTTCAGAGCTTTCAGAACTTACTGACACCTGGGCCCATCCCTCCAAATTCGTGTGTACCTGCACTGGAGTAAATCTGCGTGATGTATTAGTTTCCTCTTCCTACTGTAACAAATGAGCACAAACTTCATGGCTTAAAACAACACAAATCTACCTCATAGTCGTGCAGGTCAGAAGTCGGACACGGGGCTCACTGAGCTAAGGTCAAGGTGTCAGCATAGTGCTGCTCTTTCTAAGGACTCCGGGGAAAACCTGTGTCCTTGTCTTGTTCAGTATCTAGAGGCGTCCTCTGTCCATCTTCAAAGTCAGGAGTGTTTAATCTCTCCATTCCTTTCTTCCATAATTACATCTTCCTCTTTGTTCTTCTGCCTCCCTTTTCCACTTTTAAAGACATTCGTGATTACATTTAGGTTCCACCGGATAATCTGGGACCATCTCTATACCTCAAAGTCTGTAACTTAGTCGCAGCAAAGGTAGCAGGTCCTGGGGATCGTGGACATCTTCAGGAGATCATATTCTGATTACCCCGCACAGGTCAGATTTTAAACACCCAAGGTGATTCTTTCTTAGAGACAAGAATAAGGCAATGTAAGAAAGAGAGAAAGAATGATAATGAAGTTAATAGACAGTTTTTTTAGTTTAGTTTTATTTTCCTTTTTGTTTTTAAATGAGGTGAACAATAGTAGAAATAAAGAAGGCAATCGTTTTGATTCCTCCCCCTTTTTTCCGGTGCAGTCTAAGTGGTCAAATTATGTTGGAGAAGAACAATTTTTACTTGACACCTTTTAAAGTCTGCCCAGACCTGACTCTTTCCCCCTTCTTCTCTTACTCAAAATATGACATATTGTATGATGCTTCCAAACCATCGTTATAATTAAAAAGATGAGCAAAAGATATGCAGTCACATGCTCAAGGTGAGCCTGAAGATATCCAAACATAGATTTAATAGAAAATGAGCTTTCAGAGACAGAAACTGAAGAGGCTCATCTGAAATGAAACTCAATTTTCTCCAACACAGCAGCCCGAGGTTACTTGAGACCAGCCTTTGTCAGCACAGGGGACTCAGAAATGAGAGTGCGGAGATGATCGGATGCCAAGATTGCCATATTGTGCAGAGAAGGCGAGCATGTGTTTTGGTTGGAAGGGGGAAGAGTGTTCAATTAATCCTGAAATGTTTGCAAAAACAAATGATGGGCAAAAGGAAAACGCAACTTGAAAGGGGTGTGATTCTTTATGAAAAAACCATCTCCACCAGTCTGGCAGCCACAAAATAAACATGTCAGCCAGCCAGGCCAGAGTAGATAATTAGAAGGAACAGCAGCGCGTGGAGAGTTTTTGTTAAGACCAAGACGGTATGGCAGATGGACAGGCCTCAGTGGCCTCCTCAGTGACCGACCAATGTGGGCTTGGGGGAGGCTGATCCATGTCTTCCCTGGTCCTCTAGGGGCTGAGGAACCAGCCGCTTCTCCTTCAAACTGGGGCCCAAAAGGGAAGGAACACATTCAGACTGTGCAAGCGTCTGTCCATGCCTTAGCTCCTGGCCAGCAACAGAGGAACACAGGGCCAGGGTAATTAAGCCCCTGGAGGGTTCTCACAGGCTGTCAAAGGGAGGGGACTCCTCCCTGCTCTGCAGACACTCCCCTTTCCAGGCACTCCCAGATTTCCAGGTACTGAACATTGCCTTGCCCTTGACACCTCAAATACAGAAGAGAAAGACACACACACACACGCACACGCACACGCACACGCACACGCACACACACACAATGTGTATTCTGCTTAAGCAGTGGCCCCATTGTTACATTTAAATATGAACATTTACATAATTCAATTAAGGGAGTATGCTGATCTCTGCAGAACAAAGGCTGGGGTTTCCAAGGGCGCCTCTGCCAGGCTCCCCTGGTGGAGTCTGGGTCATGAAATAAGCATGCCTTCGTGGCCGGACTTGTGCCTGCTTGACAGGAGAGCACCAGTTTGACAACAGTGATCATCCAGTTCCCCCAGGCAGGCCGCTTAATGACTGCTCTGCATCGACCCAATAGAATATTTGATTTGTGTGGCTGTAAAAGGCACTGTCGGCTGCCAGGTTGGGGTGAACACATTGGAAATGACAGTCAAATATAAGGATGGCCAAAATATTCTGAGGCTTGCACTCGTGCCCTGCCTCCCTCTTCCTGCCTTCTCCTGAGGAGTGCAGATGGGTTGGGATTTGACACACAGAGAGGGGTGGGTCTGTATCTGACTGTTCCCTCCTTCCCACCCCCCAGGCTCTTGTTCTGGGAAGCCACTTCTCCCCACTCAGCAGATTACCATCTTTGTCTGCCTCCAGCCTTGCCAGCATTGCCATTCTGCTCCTCCTGGGGCAGAATACAGGGTGGCAGGACCCATTTCAACTGAGAGTCTAGTTGCCCCTCACCACTGCCTCTTGCTGGCTGCACCTGCCCGCCTGGAGCTGCCTCTGCTCTGGCCACTCCATGCAAAGGCATGAGTTGCTCCCAATAAGGAGCTGTCTGGAAGTCTCTGAGCCTCCCTAAGAGATGGTGCATAGTTTTTTAATGGAGAATATGCTTCCAGACTCATTTCTGTGCATTTACACATTACTACAGAAAGGTCTGTGTACCAGTCAACTGCCCATTTGTCCTTCCCATGCTCTGCTTCCATATCTATGGGTTCCTGGTCACCTCTACCAGTGGAAGGCACTGGCAGAAGATTGGAAGGTAGGAGGCAGAAAGAAGCCTTTCTCTGCTTCCTACCAGCATCTGCTCCATAGCTTCACAACCCACGTGACAGCCCACCAGGTTCAGTTCCCAGGGTATGACCATGATTCTGAAGGCCTGCCGATGCTGTCTTCTCTGTCCCTCTAACAGAAGGATGATAGCAGCTTCCCACTTTGCTGGTCACTAGTCAACCTCAAGGTCTTCTATTACTTTCCTCTTCTTCCATCTAATGAAACCAATTCTCTGGACTAGATTCACTCATAAACCCATCTTAACCACTTCTAAGTGCACAGTTCCATAGTGTTAAGTACATTCACTTTATTAGAGATAAATCTATCTCAAAAACTAGAGAAATTTCTACTTTCCCCACTGATGTGGCTCTTGGGGTAGTTTTAAAAAACAGAGTCTCAAAACAGAATTTGTTTTGTCTCAAAATAGAATTTGCTCACCTGCTAGAGCCTGAATACAGTGCTGATCTCCCCACAAATGGAAGTAATGCGCGGCATGCCGTGGCAAAGTCTTTACTTAAACTGTCACCTGAAGGTTGCCCAGCATAATGGGCCAGTAAAGACAGGGCTTTGGGAATTCGTGTAACTGCTGCACTCTGTTAGTGTGAGCTGTGATGTGGCCTATTGCTTCTAAAGGTGCTGAGGGCTCACAGACAGGAAGAGATTGTACAAACTTGGGCACAGATGCCAAACCAGAGTTGCTTTGGTGTCTTTAAAAGAGTCTCTTAGTTCTCATAGCTGTCAGGTATATGTGTCTGAAGGTTTGCCCCCAAAATCTAACAGTGAATGTTACAGAATAACATTGTAAGCTGAATACAAAACATAACCGTGTTTTATACGTTAACATCAGCGCATTATTTGAGGAGTGGGATCTCGAGCCTTGAGAGGGGAACATTTGGATGGTCTGACGATGCTTAGAACCTTGAACCAGCAAATCCCCAGAGCCCCCCTTGCTGTGGAGCAGTCCGTCTTCCCCTCTCTCTGTACTAGCCTTCCCTTGCTTAAAGTCTCTGGAATGTAATGATCTTACCTTAGACAGTCCTTGCAATGCAACACTGTTCTCCTTGAGACCCACTGTTACTAGTTCTTATTGCCTCTGGACCCATAAGTAGAATCCCATGTCACCATACTCTACGGGGAGAAATGCAAGGTGTGCTCTGGGAAAAGGTATCTTTTACACCAAAGGAAATGGAAGATCTTGCTACTTGAATGGGCATGCCCCTGGAGAAGAGCTGTGCAAGCAGATTCAAAGGTCACAGACTAAGAATAGAAGATAACGTTAGATGAGGCTGCTTATGTCAATAAGGATACACTTACTCAAGATTCTAGACAATGTTCTAGCGCATGTAGTTGGAAAGAGTTCCAACAGTTTCCTTGACTGGTTGACTGAACCTTGGATCCAACTGCCTACATTCAATTACATGAAGATTCTAAAAACCTGCCGGCCATAATGAGCTTTGCATACTTCTGTCAGCATCACTGTCCATGGATTTAGGCAATACCACGTTTACCATCATTCACACACAACATTCTAAGCAAGTGGTATATTTCATAATAAAGAAGGTATAGCAGTGGCTTCACACCCATGGAATCACTGGCCTCACCATATGCCTCAATTGCCCAGAAGCAGCTGGCCAGAGAGGATGGCTTGTTACAGACTTAGTCACCGATGAGAGACAATGTCCTCTAAGGTCGAGTACTGTCCTACAGGATGCAATAAAGATTTAAACTGAAAAAAGAAAGATTGATGCTTTTTCTCCTATAGCCAGAGTATATGGGATTAGGAACCAAAGTGGAAGGACTGGCTCCATTCACTGTTATACCTGTTCTCAGAGATTTGCTTTCTGTCCCTACAATCTCAGAGTCGTTCACAAGGACTGACTGACTACTTTAACAAGGAAGAAGAAAAGGAGACTGTAGCTAATTGTCTGGATTTCCTCACATCACTGGATCAACAGACAGAGGATGTGGTTGATTTTAATAATCAAGAGAAACTGGGTTACTACAGTGCTACACAACAGAGGCTAAGAGGCCATCGCAGGGAATAGTCTCAGATGCCTCTTAGTACTTCCAAATAAAACTCGGTAGAAGAATATAACAGTCCAAAAAGAAGCATGGCCACTCAGAGCCTCCAGGGACTGTGATTTCAGTCACCCCACAGGGTCAAGAACCCAAGCAGGTGGAGCGCTGGCTAAGGGCAGTGACAGGGAATGGGTGGTGGAAGGGGGAGGTGGCAAATATTGACAGTGCTCTCATGAACATGTACAGAGATGTTGACTTTAGAAGCCATGACTATTTTGTTATGTGTATATTATTCGGTTCTTTCTTTTTCCTTTCCTCTTTCCCTATTTTTTATTTTTTTAATAAATTTTTTTAGATTTTATTTATTTATTTATATTTAGAGGGGAAGGAGAGAGGGAGAGAAACATCAATGTATGGTTGCCTTTCGTGCATCCCCTGCTGGGAGTTGGCCTGCAGGGAACCGGCCTGCAACCCAGGCATGTGCCCTGACTGGGAATTGAATCGCCATCCTCTGGTTCGCAGGCCCGCGCTCAATCCACTGAGCTACACCAGCCAGGGCCCTATTTTTTATGATAAGTGCCAGTGGTATTTAACTTCATAGTTAAGTTGATAGACCACAAGACTATGAGAAGCCACATCCAGACCTTTGGAAAGGATCCTATCAACTGGAAAGCATGTGTTGAAATCGATAATGTCAACTGATGGGACCTGCAGTCTCTACTGGTTGAGAAGGTGAGAAAATTTTTGGCTCACATGGCACATGCCTCATGTCAGGCAGATGAGAATGGATACCAGGCTGCAGAGGGGATGCACTGTGCAGGTCAACTGTCAATTTGCTCTTATATTCACTTTGCTCCTCTTTTGTTCTATTTTGTATGGAGGGAACTACATTTTCCAGGTCCTCTTTCCCCTGGGCTTTGGAATATACAGGGTCTACCAGAAGTAACACCTGCTGGAGTGGGGTTGGTAGGGTAATCATATGGGTGTAATAATTTATAGTTTTAATTTGAACATTTCATCTAAAATGTCATATGGTGTGCTTAAGTGTGATATTTTTATGTTACAGAATTACATGCTTATGATTTTATAATAAAAGATTTTGTAATAAAAAAAGGTGCTTTACTTGCACTGGACCTTGTGTATGGCCCATAGGTTATGATGGGGGAAGACTGGCCATTGGGAGGAGGGGAGAAGATGGAATTTCTCCCTCTCCTCCTCGCCCTATGGCATCTCTGTAGTGACTGCAATGCCTCCGTGGCTTCAGCTCCCATGGGACAGGCCCTCCATGCAAGTAAGTGACCTCCCAGCTGGGCTCTGATAATACTGTCTCCTCACTTTGTCTCTCCAGTGCCTTTCCTCTTCATAATCAAGTCCCTGCATTAAATTCCCCCTCTTTTAAATACTTACAGGGCTCTGTGTTTTCCTGGTTTGATCATAACTAATGCAGTCTGTTTTGTCACGCTATAAAACTTGGCTACACGTTGTCCAACAACTTGTCCTTCAACCCTGCACTGTACCAGGGAGCTCTTCTAGTGCAGACAGACGGGTCTCTCTCTTTTGAGGTCAAGTTCACATATCACAACATTTGCCTTTTTAAAATTTACATTTTGGTGGATTTTAGTATATTGTTCCCAAATTTGTGCAACCATCACCACTGTATGGAGCCTAGGAGAACATGCCAGTGTGCCCAGGAGAGGCACAAGTTAGCACTACCAAGGGGATAAGAGCAAGTTTTGATTGAAATCAGGGAACTGCTATCTGAGGAGAGAGAGGCAGGAAGATTTTAGGACAAAATTGACCAGCTTTTCATTTTTACGTAAAGCCAACTATTTCTCAGAGGGGAGTTTATATCGTAATGGAGTGGGCCTCAAATACAGAGTCTAGAAATTTAGAGTCTAGTCCTAACTCAGACACTCATGTGAGGTCTTGGGTCATTTCCATACCTCACTCTTCCAGTCTCTTAAATGGTAGCATTCCCTATTACACCAAATTTTTATAAAGTTCAAATCAGAGAACAGGTAAAAATGCAATGAAAAAAAAAGATTGTGTTCTACCTAAAAGATAGTGCTTTTGGTTTTTCTCTGTCATATCCAGTACTCACAGAAGCTGCATAACCTGGCCAGTAGTCCAGATGGAAGTGCCTGGCAAATATACTCATCCACTTGGCCAGAATTTGAAAGCAACTCTTAGAAGCACACAGATTATGGAGACAGACTCATAGATGGAGAATAGAAGGACAGCTAGTAAGGGAGGGGTAAGGCTAGGGGGAGGAAGGATTGAGCAAAAAGGACTTATGGATGTGGACAACAATGTGGTGATTGCTGGAAGGAGAGGGGTATAAGGAGATTAAATAGTAATGGAAAAAACACAGTAAAGATTTTTAAAAGTCACACACACACACACACACAAGAAGCACATAGATTATAAGAGCCACACTCCATCCATGCTTCCCCATTCCAGAATTCGGCATACCTGGGCTCCAGGACCTATACTACACCTTTCTTCATCTCCCCAAAAGATTAAGACAGTAATTTAGGAACCTAGATGTGCTTTGTTTATGTTTCACTTATTTTTCAGATTATCTTATTCCACTGTTTCCTCTGTTGTTCCAATTACTCCCCAAACTCTCCCTCATTTCTTTGTAAATCAAGTTCAGTGGTGACTAACCCTGGAAGACAGCTGGGGGGCTGCCCCTGCCGTGTGCCAGAGCCATGCAGCCGCAGTCCACGCTCTCTGATCCATGCTTCAAAATTGTGATGAGACGCACCCAGGGATCCCAGTCCCCTGACATCTAATGTGGCCGTGTGACTAGTGTTCACCCATCGACTGTGAGTTGGAATCATCCCTGTCATTTTCTGGCTCGAGTTTTTAAAAAATGGGCGTATCTCTTTCACGTTCTGTTTTATCTTCTTCCGGCTGGATGCAGCTGATGACAGGACTTAGAGAATGGCTGAGCCACATGAGGGAAGGGGCCTTGTTCCGGGGTAATCACAGTGAGGAAAGCTGACCTGCCTTGACTATTATATAAGCGAGAAATATATTTCTATTATTTAATGTGAGGTCTATTTGTTTCAGCAGCTACCATTATATTACCATCCTGCCTGAAAACGTTTTGCCAACATGATCATTTTCATAAACCAGGTAATTGCAAGCCTCGTGACACTCCCAAAAGGCATCTTCATTGCAAGCTAGGAGTTTCTTCGAACAGAAGGCTTATTAAATTACCCCCACGTCATAGGATAGCTCAATTATGCTATATCTGGCCATTCTTTTCTTGCTTTAAAAAGCTCTGAAGCATGAAAAACAGATGTTTTACCCAAAAGTTACAACAAATACATTGATTATATGTCACTGAAAATTCTCAGGAAGTATGAAAGATTTAAAGGAATATCGTAAGAATAAGATCAGTCTTGTCCACCTGAAATGGGAAGGCAATCTGCTTAGACAAATACTCAGCTCCAAGATGGTCTGCCTGGTTCATACCAGGAACAGCTACTCTAAGACGTTTAAAGAGAGTGAGATCATTTTTATCTGGGGGCAATGAGCCAAAGCTTCATAAAGAAAATGGATTTGAGCTGTGGTTTATAAATTGGGTGGAATTAAGTGGTGGGATTATGCATAGAGAGGCCAACAGAAATTAAACTAGCAGGTTAAGTTACTATTAGATGCTAAACATCTAGGTCTTAAATGCCAACCTCAGAAAATTGGACATCTTTATAAAGGTTACAAGGAGCTGGTGATTTTAGGTTGCACTTAAATCATAAAAATTTTTTAACGTTGTACCAAATGATTTTTATTTGTGAAGAAACAAAGTACAAAAATTGCCCATGTAACCCCCACTGTTTTGTATGTTATAACATTGTGGGAAAGTAAAACAATCAATTACCTTTGCTGAATCCTTTTGGAAGCTGAGAAATGAAGCCATGCCTCTGATCTGCCCTTTGAGGCTAACATGCGGCCATTGTGTTTTTGTTTTGTTTTTAGTTCATTTCTTTGCTAGTTAAAGCTAGCTCATAATTTTTACAGAACTTATGATCAGTGGCTCAAGAGCTAAACATGTCATGTACCCATATCAAAACCACGGCAGCTAATGTGCTTTTCACAGATACACTTCCCACCTCCTTTAATTTTTTATGACCCTAAATTTTAGTTATTCAAATGCCACCTCCACAGTTTATTCCAGTCCTATGTGCCACTGTGTACTTCTATGCGATGTTTTTCTTTAAGTCTATTCCTAATTGACTTCTAAGCAAAAAAAAAAAAAAAAAAAGTGTGAAATTTCTGGGTAGACATACATGCAGGGTAAAATTTTTTCCCTATATACAGTCAAATCAATGCATGCCTACAATAATTTTAAAAGTGTTCTTCAGCCCTGGCTGGTGTAGCTTAGTGGATTGAACACAGGACTGAAAACCAGTATCACTGGTTCAATTCCCAGTCAGGGCACACGCCTGCATTGCAAGCCAGGTCCCCAGCTGGGCACACGAGGGGCAACCACACATTGTCTCTCATCCTCTCTTTCTCCCTCCCTTCCCCTCTCTCTAAAAATAAATAAATAAAATCTTTAAAAATAAATGAATAAAAAATAAAAGTGTTCTTCCACTTGCTACCTACATATGTTCAATTCCCATTAATGGTTTACAGATGACACTTGGAAAACCATGGTCCTACTCTGAACCACCCGACATATCTTCCCTCCTGGGTTCCCAACTTGCTTCTCTTTCTACATTCACTCCCCCATCTTGCTTTGTCATTTTTAGACTCAGTAACTGATAAGTAAGTAATGTTGCCATAGGCAATCCTAAAATCTTAGTGGTTCAACAAAATAAAAGTTTATTTCTTGCTCATGGAAGAGGTGGCACAATCCCACTCCTCCTGTATCTAAATCATCTGGAACACAAGGTCTCCAGGGCCACCATGGTGGGGAGAGAGAAGAGAGCTGGAGAGCGTATGGGCTTATGGAAGGGCCAGGCCTGGATGTGTTCTATGTCACTCCTGCTCACACCCCATTCACCATGTGGCCCCAACCCAACTGCAAGGCAGGTTGAGAAATATAGCCAATCCCATAGCCGCTGGTAATCACTGAGGTTCTCTGCTGTGATAAACAAGGTGCTAACGTCCTACAGGTCCTCTGAGACACTGCTCCAAAACTGCTCCCAAGACAGGGCTGGCGTCTCAGAATTAAAAGATCAGATGCATCTGCTTTGCAGAACAGATATTTTTATCAAAATGGCCTCTAAGGAATCTAAGCAGCCACGCCTCACACTCATTCGCTCCATCTGTCCCCGCAGTGCTTTCTATTTTCACTGACTGTCTCCCCTGGACCTCCGGACCTCCGTCTCTAGATTGGAGTTTGAAACGATTTCCTTTTGCTACGGTAACAAATTACCACAAATGAAATGGCTTAAACAATGTAAAGTTATCATTTTACAAATCTGTACTTGAGATATTCAAAACAGGTCTTACTGAACTAAAATCAAAATATCAGCCTGGCTGCTTTCCTTTCCGGAGGCCCTAAGATACGGTCTGCTCCCTGCCGTGTCCAGCTCCCAGAGGCCACCCACTGCCCTGGCCTCCCGGCCCACTTCCCTGCCAAGTCCACCGTGACACACTGATTCTTCCTCACATCTTATCACTTCCACACTGACCCCTCCGTCTCTCTTGTCCACTTTTAAGGACCATTGAGATTACATTGGGACACAGGATAATACAACACGATCTCCCCATCTAAAGGTCAGATGATTAGCCACTCAGTTCTGTCTGCAGCCCTTTATCCTCCTTGGCTGTGCAACAGGCTCTGGGAACAGATGTCTTCGGGAGGCCATTGCTCTGCTTACCACAGAGAGCCATGGGCCAGACCCAGGCTGCGGACATGTTTTGTTCCATCACCCTGGTGTTTTGTGGGGTTTTTTCCCCTTGCTTTTTTAATATTAAAAAAATTAACTAAGTTAAATGTTCTTAAATTGGGAGATTTTATACATTTTACATACAGCTTCTCTGGATGCCTCAGGAGATCTAGGAACAAGGGCCTGGTCTCCTCATCTAAACAATGGGCTGGTGCCAGGCAGTGGCTGCCCCCTTAAAATGGGGCCTGGGGCCTCAGGGTGCATGCTCTCCACCACTGCCTATGACCACGTACCCCTGGCCCTCTCCAAGCTAGTTACCTGCCTTGCCCCCTTGAAATATGCAAAATGTGTACCAGGTATCTTACTGACATCTAGATGCCAAACTCTCATTTTACTCTCTGTCACTGGACTTTCGAGACCTTCATCCTTTGTTGGCAGCACGTCTCCCCCATTCATAATTCTACCATCTGCACAGAGATGTCATGACAGCCCTCTCTTCTGGCTCTAGAAAGCAAATGGGCCCATACTTGGGAGCGGGCGTGGTGTGGCTGGATGAGCTCGGCCCCCAGTGCCATAAATCTCCTCAAGAAGTAGGGACCTCAGGGCATCCTGGAGCAAGAAACAAAGTTTTAATTTGCTGTTGCTAGATCAACCCCTGCCCCCTCTCTCTTTCTCTCCTCAGCCCTTGTTATGAGATCCCCTCTAATGAATTTCCTTCCTCTGACAACAGGCCCAATTCTGGCTCCCATCCAAGCGGCACGCTGGCTTTCATTGTCCTCTTGGGCTTAAGTGAAGGGCATCTCACTTTGTTTCACTTGCAGATGCTCACAGACCCGGCGCTGGCATTAATAACACTGCAGGCCTGGCCATTCCATCTTCATCAGTGGCTGCGCATCACTCGCTGCACCGAGGATGAGAAGCTGCCTCTGCTGCCGGGGAGATGAACTCCTCATTACCCAGGTCGGGCTGTGGGGCCTCCTCACCAAATACCTGAAAATCACATTAGCCAGGCAGAACTGCTCCTGTCACCCCGCCGTGGGTAGGCAAAGGAAAGAGACCTTAAACATCTCAATTGTGTTAGATCCCTCACAAAGGTCGCGGGAGCGAGAGACAAGGGCAGGGGCCTATCGCTGAGTCCAGCACCTCCGCAGCCTCCTTCATCTTGCCCCACCTTTGAGAATTTTGCAATTTCTGCATAATATCTATTATTTTATTCATTTACTAGTTTCCTTAAATCAACTGTATATTGATTCACTTCCATGTAGTCCTATTCTGGGCAATAATAACCAGAAAATTAGAGTCTTGTTATACTTGTTTTTTTCTAATACACATTAATATTGGGATACTTATTAGTTAGAACTAGGATACTAAAATTAAGATAAGAAATGTTGATCCACATATCACCTAAAGGTGTCATATGTTCTTGATGAATGCAAACCACATCATGTTTGGAAAACACAGATCTAACCTACACTCCCAGCTCAGAACAGAATCGCACGTGAACTATACAACATAGGCTGCTCTGTGCCATTTGTCAAAGTTCTGAGTAGCGTTCCCAAAATTCTGAGGGTACTGAGGGCTATGGGTACCAATATCATTGATAAGTTCTTTCAGATATCTCACTTAAGTCTCTCAGCTCACTCAAAGTCTGTTTCCTTATGTTTCAATCTATAGTTGATAGTGGCAGAACCAAGAATTCTAGACCACTCAGTGAATTGTTCTAGAAATAGTCCATCTACCCCAATGCAGCAGTTTCTAAGTGGCATGGTGGGAGCCAGCCTGGAACTAAAGGCTCCGAGTTCAGAGATGGACATAGCCCACTTTTTTCTAGATGATAGAGAAAAAAAGCAAATCAAGAAGAAAAGAAGCATAAGTGGATGAGGTAGACTAAATAACTATGTCATTGAGCAGAGGTCAGCCAACTTTTTTCTGAAAAGAAAACCAGATAGTAAATATTTTAGGCTTTGCAGGATGGACGATCTCTGTTATAACTACTCATGTCTGTCACTAGAGTGTGAAGCTGTGAAGGCAGCCACAGACAGTACATAAATGTATGGGCATACATTTATGTGTGTTCTGGTAAAACTTTATTTACAAGAATGGGCAGGGGGCCACAGCTTGCCAACCCTGTATTAGCGTGTTGATTGATGAAATTCAGACACTACAGATGGCAACCTCTCCTGGTGTTTTAGTCAGGATTCTCCAAAGTAACAAAATCAATAGGAGACATGCGAGGTCAGACCAGGAAAAGTCCAGCCATTGTTAATATAACGAGAATTGTTTGTGTGACATCGGTGTAACCTGGTAGCCAAGGAGGGTGGACTGGAACGCATATTCATGAGCAATGATGACATCACTGTACTAGTCAGTGGGGGTGGTAGACACCATTGTGTGAGCATGTGTACTGTGTGGCCATTGCATTCAAAATGACTGAGCAAGTAGAGCAATGAATCTGCATCGCATTTTGCATTAAGCTTAAACATTCCTCTGTGGAAAGAATGCTTCAGAAAGCTGCAGCTATGGGCAACTGGTGATTAGCGGCTTCATGGCAGCCTGCTCATGCATCATGTCTCATGCAGTTGTTTTGAGAAACATCAAATCACCCAGGTGACTCAGACATCCTACAGCCCAAATTTGGTGACCTGTGACTTCTGGCTTTTCCCAAAACTAAAATAACTTTTGAAAGGGAAGAGATTTCAGACCATCACTGAGATTCAGGAAAATATGACAGGGTAGCTGATGGGGACTGGGAGAACTGTGCGAGGTCCCAAGGTGCCTACTTTGAAGGGGACTGAGGCATCATTGTCCTGTGTACAATGTTTCTTGTGTATTGTATCTTCTTCAATAAATTTCTCTACTTTTTAATAGTACATAGCTGGACACTTTCTGGACAGACTTCTTATATACAGTGGTGAGCAAAAGTAGTTTTACAGTTGTTTGCATGGAAAATATAATAATAATAACATAAAAATAAACTCTGTGTTTCCTGTGCTCACAACTGTAAGCCCACTTTGCTCACTCCATGTCTGTGTACACGCACACACACATCCACAGAGAAATTTGTTATAAGGAGCTGACACACATCATCACAGAAGTCACAAGTCTCAAGATGTGCAGCATGATTCAGCAGGCTGGAGACTCTGGAGAACTGGTGACTTCGTTCTATCAGAGTCTGAAGGACTGAGAACCAAAGGAGCCATTGGTATAGTACCAGTGTACAGGCCAACAGGCTTGAGCCCAGGAAAAGCCAGCGTTGCCACTGGAGTCCAAAGGCAGGAGAAGAGCCAACATCCCAGCCTGAAGGCATTTAGGCAAGAAAAAGTTTCTTACTCAGGGGAGGGTCAGCCTTTTTTTTCTATTCAGGTCATCAGCTGATTGGATGAAGCCCACCCACATTGGAAGGGCAACCTGCTTTACTCAATCTACAGATTTCAGTGTTAATCTCTTCCAAAAACATCCTCACAGAAACACCCAGAATAATACTTGACCAAATACTCGGGTACCTCCTGGCCCAATCAAGTCAACACATTAAACACCATCTCTGACAAAGTTCTGTCCTTGGTCCTAAGGCTAGAGGCTGTCAGACAAGGAGAAGTCCCAGCTTCACAGAGGAGGCAGAACTGAGAAACAGGTAGAATGTGAGAGATCTGTTTACTTTCTGAAAGATTCTACGGATGAACACCAACTTTTGAAATATGAGCTGAACAAGGCCTTAAGAATCGTTAAGCCCAAGTCTTTCATTTTTCAGATAAAAAAAGCTAAGGTGCTGAGAGCTCTAAAACAAAATTACATAAAGGTTAAAAATAAAATTATGCATCATAAGTTTGAAACTTAATTGCAGAAGTATGATCTGGAGAGACCTGCCTAAACTGTAAGTGGTTCAGACACAAAAATAACTCTTAAGAGTTTAGTTTATGACAGCTCACTGTCGGTTAACAGTATGACGCATATCCCAACAATGGTTTTGCAGCCTCAACATGATTCAGTGAAAGTAGGGTGCTCTAATTAAGGGAAATTATATTTCCACATCACTTTGCCCAGGCAAACCACGTCTGCAGTCTGGCGCTCCATTTGGGACCACACACTTACCAGTGGCAGAATTACTGCTAAGGAGGATATCGGCCATCACTCAGAGCATCCTCCGTGGCCAGGCCAGGCTGTGTGCTGGGCATTTCTGGTACCACACTGCTGACCTTCATAATATCCTGCTAAGGTGGCTGCTGTGGGCAGGGATGAAACTTCAGACTATTTTAATACAGGAATATAGCTTTGTTTTTCTGCCCTTTTTTTCACTACACCAGGTAGGTTTGAAGTTAAAACCCACCCCATCCCACTTACTGAGGGAAGATGACCTCGCTCTCCATTACTTTGAACTCTTATGCCCAGGAACCTGGGAGATGATCAAAGAGGAGCTGTCCAAGAAGACAAAGGCACCCCTACCTGGGAATAGCAGGGGGATGGAGCACCATGAGAAGAACCAGGTGAGCATTCAGAGTGGGAATGTCCACTCAAGAAAGCAGTACCCACCACCGTCCTGAGAGACTATGCTGGCCATCTTGAGAGAGATCCCAGGGGAACTTCAGCTCGCTGGAAACCACCCAGCACTTGATCAAGGTCATTCTTGCTTTTTCCTGATTCACACTGGAACCACGGAGCCCACATGTGCCTGCACAGCCTGGGAACAGTCTGAGCCAGTCCAGAAAGCCTAAGCTTGTACGGTAATGATCGCCCCATCACGCTGCTTTATTCCCATTTTCAGATGACGCCGCCGAGGTTCCAAGGTTATGTGCAGAGCCTAGATCTGAACTGTTGTTTGATCCAAAGCCTATGTTTTATCCACTTTCTAACACTCTCTTGACAAAGCAGAACGTGTCAAAATGAAAATGTCTAAGAAAACTAAGATGCAGAGTCTAAACAAAACTTGGGAAACTGGTTTCTCCTTTTGGAGATTTAAAAGGTTATCATCTGGAAAATAAACCATTCTGTGTGTTCCATGAGCAGACCTTGGATCGATTCAAAATGACAAGGAGATAAATTCCAGGAAATAGCAGTAGAGGGACCCCAAACAGAATAAATTTCCTTCCTGGGTAGTGAGATATGCACCACTGGAAGTATGCAAGCAGATGCTGAGCGAGCAGGTCAGGAATGTGAAACGCTGAGTAGAAGATTGGGTCTTGCGCTCTGCAGTTTCTCCCTGTGCTAAGAGTCAATGATGCTAAGAAGGCAGGAGCTTGGCTGAACCTCTGAATCTTGCCTGCTTCTTGGTTCTAGGTTCCACATCCCATGGTTCTGCTCTCCCAGAGCATCCAAAGCCTCTCATGGCCAACAGGTGTCCCTTGGAGGTGCCCCATGCCTGGTCAAGGGCGCATGGTTAGTGGTCCCACTGCCCTGAGAGCTCACAAGCTCAGGGAGAGAGGCCAGATCTTTCCAAATCTACCCACTTGGAGTTGGAGTGTGAGGAGTGCCCTGTAAGTGGTGTGGTGGCGGCTGGAGAGGGCTGTTGGAGGGACTGCGGGGAGAGGGACATATGGGTGCACGGGAGGAATGAGTGGTGTGGGAGGGGAGGAATGAGGAAGGTGGCAGTGTGACACTTGTGGCTAAAGGCTCTGGGGAGAGGGCACCCTGAGGTGAGCAGGTGAAAACATGCATAAGCCCTGAAAGTTTGTAAGGACTTCACATCCCTGGTCCTGACCCCTGCAGAGCCCTAATGTTACCACAGAATGGGAGACACGGCACAGTGGAGCCTCCCCCTTCCCTTTGAAAACCGATTTCCAAATGCACCAAATCATCGGGCCTCAGCAATGTGGGGGAACAACCTTTCCTGCAGAATCGAGAGAACTGTCTTCAAGTTCAGCTGTGTGGGGAACCAGCTATGTAACCTCGGAAAGCCCTTTACAACTCTGGTGCTCGGGGCACCAATGTGCAGAGGGAGGGGTCAGGCCCTCATCTCCCAGTGCAGTTGTGATGTACAGGTTCCAGGATTCTGGGCCATCCATGTGCCCACAGAAACTAATGTATGTCAGCCTCCATGGGGGCGGCTTGTTGCTTCTACAAATGAAACACATATCAATATCCCACTTGAGTACTTCCCTTTCTAAACAAACTTAGGAAGAGAAGAAGATTCAGGAATGGGCCAGGCTAAGCGGCAGGCAGCATGCATCATTCCATTCCAAGTTAGGGCCCACTAGCCCCCAGTGCCTCCTCCTCAAGAACTGAAACTTCTCCTCTGCACTGAAATCAGGATTCTTGGGGGATTCATTTATGAAGAGGAGAAGAGATGAAAGCGCTAGTGGGGGAGCTGTGGAAAAGTTGCTTGGGATTCTGGAAAAGCCTGTGGAACCAGGCACTGAAAAAGTGTGAGGTTTACAATTCCTTCCTAGAAAGGACCGTCAACATTCCAGGTGCTCTGTTTCAAAAGGCCCCATTTCATGGCCACAAATGAAAATGTTCTGTAAACAACCCATCTGTCATCCACTTTTACAAATACTTAATTCTGTTCACATTCTGTTCAGAAGGGAAATGGGAATACAGAGCTATTTGCCCACCACAAACCTGTCCAACAAAACAATTAATGAATCCTCCACATCAGGAACATAAAGATGCCTGGGGCTATGGAGACGCCTGGGGGACCTGCCCTCTTGGAGAAGCTACTTAGCTTCTGTGAGGAGCTACACCTTTACATTCCTCCTCCTTCTTTGGCTCATCATGTCCAAATATGGGTGATGGGACAGCACTCTCAGCCAGGAGCTCTCCCTGCTGACAGTACCAGGGAGAGAAACAAGAAGAGTGAGAAAGGCTGCTCCCTGTCTACCCACCAGAGTCCTAGGCCTTTCCCCAGACTTCTTCCCACTTCCTCCGAAGAAGAGCAAGGACAGTAGATGGCCACCGCCCCATATTCTCTCAGCCTCCTGATTTAAACCCCCGCTCGTCTGAGCCATGTCATGACCAAAACTCTTAGCACAATGTACGTGTCAGGAGTGTCATAAGAAGCTAATCTGCAAAAATTGGGGGTTTTCTCCTAACTCATGTTTTTTAATAATTATGGGAAAGAAATATTTTCTTTCATTTTTGGTTTCCTCTCTCAATTTTCCACGCAATGGGCTATTACATAGTCACAACGTACTCACACCTCTGTCCCATGAATTTTCTCTCCTAACAAGGGGTGCTGCTGGAAACACCCCACGTTTGATCTGTGGGAGTGGACCCAGAGTTCTATCTGTCTCATTAGTGCCTGCAGAATATCCCACTGTTTACTGCAACTTATTCTATCACTTCCATATTTGTGGGCATTCAGGTCATTGTCAGACTTCTGTTATTTTAGACAATGCCACAGTGAATATACACACATGTGTATATACATGTACATGTGTGTTCCAGCACATAGTCAAGCATATCCATAGGATAAATTCCTAAAAGTGAAATTGTTTGGTCAAAGGGTACACTCATTTAACATTTTTATAGCTAAATATAACTAGATAGAGTACAAATGATAAATAGCAATCTTATCAATGGCTTGCACAACTAAACTAGAAATTAACAAATGAGAAGAGATACATATACACTCCTGACATCTTTTTACTTACCCTGGACATTTTAGTTTTCAAACTATTTGTGTTTTCGATGGCCTCAATTTGGGGGATTAAATAGAATTCTCTGGAATCATTGGAATCTGTGAGGTAGGAAATATTGCAGACAGAATAAAGGACAATAGAGCATTGAGAGATCGGCCCCTCCTAACTAGTCCCCACTGTTTTCTTCCCACTCAGTCTGTGCCTAGCTTGTTATAGGCTCTCAAACACATTGAATGAATGAACGAATGAGTGTATAAATAACGAATAACATAACAATGGAGACTGCTCAAGGACCCACAGTCAGTGTTCTAGATTTGGCCACATCATCTCCTTCTAGTGGCACCCTGGTGAGTCAATACCCTTCAAGTCTGTTAGAGTCAGCTTGGCCATTTATGTGTGGATCTACAGGCTTTGGGCCACCATTTCAAAAATCAAATATATGTTGGCAGTCTTAGTAAGCCGAGAATGACAGGTTAATATCCATATGTGGATATATTTGGGGGTCAATTCAAGATCATTCACTCCCTAAACAATGCACAATCTAGCAGAAAGGAGTTTGGACCTCGGAGAGGCTCTGAAAATGGGGTCTGGCTTGATCTGGGACCCAGCGCTGAACACAGAGACCCAGGCAACCATGGCTGTGGCAACTACCCAGTCCTCCTTCTCTTGGAACAAGGGAGATTAAGCCCCAAGCCAGAAGTTTGTTAGAAGCATAAATGTTAAATAGGAAGATACTGCTAGCCATGTGACTTTAAAGTTAGTCCATTTCTCCCACCTTCAGTTTCCTCATCTGTGAAATGGGGCTAAAAACGCCGCTACGGAGGTAAGACCAGTTCAGGCCCTACACTGACATCTGTGAACCATGGGTGGCCAGCATCTGTTCTTCCCTGTGTCTGACCTGACCCCCACTGCTGGCTGGATAGTAAGGGGAAAAGCAGTGCAAATGTAATTTAATCCAGTGACAACCCAGCCCAACACATAAAGCAGTCTCTTAAGTTAGTGCTGTCTCTTTCGCACAAACCCCCAAAAGCCTCCTTCTCATTTCTCATCCCTAGGTGACCCCAAGAGCTTCTTGTGGAATTAAGACAGGCCTGGGCCCTATTTTTCTGTCTAATTGAAGAGTGGACCCCTGCCACCCAATAGTGATCTCTGTCTCTCATGTGTTGGTCTCCTCTGTGGCTAAATCAGAGCCTGGTGGGCCTCCTCCGTGGACATGGACTCAGCCAGGCCCTTGTTGGAACTGCGAACCCCTAAAATCAGACTGTGACTCCCAGTCCACCCCCAGACTAAGAAGCCAGCCACGTATCCTCAGCCGCAGCTGCACCTCACCCCGGTCACCGTGGATCCTTCTCCTCACTCTCACATGCTCCCTCCATCTCTCCAACCTGACTCCAGGCAGACTGACTCTAAGAGATAGCCTAAATATGTCTTAGGATAACACTTTTTTCACTTAAAAAAAAACCTACAGGATTTAGAGGTAGATCTATGAAGTCACCAAGGCTCTAGACTTCCTCTACGTTTGTGCTTTGCTGGGTATGCTTCTACCCTCAAGATTGCCTCATGTTACTCATGGCAGTGAAAGCTCCAGCCATTGTATCCAGCTTCCAAACAATAGAAGAAAAAGGATGGAGTGCATATATGCACTGGGTCAGCTTCCTTTAAGGGGCAATACCAGAAGTTGTACCCAGATATTTTCTTACATTTCACCATCCACAACTTAGTTCTATCGCCATATCTAGCTGCAAGATAGTCTTTCAACTGGATAAATCTGGATAAATTTCTTCCCCTAAATTGGGATTCTTTTACTTAGAAAAGACAAAGGAATGGATAATAGGAGAGAGCCAGTCATCACTGCTGACCAGCAGAACCTTCTACAGCCATTGCATCCTATGGGGCCCTATTCCGGGCTCCAGAGTTCTCACTCAGGGTTTCTCGCTGCCTGGCAAGCCTGGCAGCCCAGGTTGGGGTTGCCTTTACTCTGCAAAGGAGTCTTCGTGAGTCCCACGCAGGGTGTTTCCCCAAGACCTCCTCTGCAGCCTGAGCCCAGCAGCGCTCCATCACCCCACCATAACACATATTCACATATCCACCTGGACCCCCGCCAGAGCAAGCCAGGGCAGGACCCTCATGTCGCCACCACGACTTGCCTCTATTCCATTCCCTTCTCTTCCGCAACTCTCAGGGATGGAAGGGGTTCCCACCTCCCTTTCCATTCTACCCTTGACCTTCCTGGGTCGCATCCTACAACTCTGCCTCCCTTTCCCAGATACAGTGGGGGAGAGAATGGCTACCAGGCATTAAGAGGGGAGGAGAAATAATAATACACTGTCTTAATGTTCTGAACATATTTTATCCCTGTCACACCTACATTCTTTTTTATTTATTGAGCACATGGTAAGCAAATAGGCTTTCTAAAGACTAATAGGGTTGTCACAGGACTCAAATGAGATAAAACAGGGAACTCTCTTGCCCCAGTGTATGGCATATTGTGCGTGCTTAGTCAGTGTTAGTCATTATTGTTGCTGCTATTATTTAAATGGTATTACACAGTCTGCCTCAGCCTTCATTCATTCTTCCTGTCTCTCCCTGACAGACATGCTGCACGCCTGGCTCCAGCTCACAGAAATGTCATGCTATTTCATCACAGCGTTTTCTGTTTGGCTTTGTTCTAAACTCCATTTTCCGGAAATGAGCTTTTTGTCCCCCCTAAGGAAAGGAGGAACGACTTAGAGACCTGACTCCTAATTAACTTTGTTCCTGGGTGCCGTGGAACTGGGTGAGTCACTGCTCTTTAGGGGAGGGGGCTAATTGGAAGAGGAAAGATTGATGAAGGTCAGTGTGGATGGTGCTGTAGAATTATGGCTGCAGGCTGGGTCAGCTGAAGTCAGGCCTTTCCATTCTGCAGCTCATTGGGCGACTCCAAATTATTTCTTACCCTGGTGACCCCCCCACACTCTGTGTTCTTTCTGTGATGGCAGCTCCAGAGAGCATGTGAGTTAAGTAAGGCGAGATGAGGATTGATCTATTGACAGTCAATCAGGGGTTGGCTCAGTGAGTCTGAGAAGGAGTTGCCAGAGGGTCTGCACTGTAATTGCAGTTAAATAGATTTGAAAAAGCGTAAGGAACAAAATGAGTGTACATTGTTTCCTCGCGTGCATTTGGGCCTCCACATCCACCGGCTGCATAGGGTTTCCTAGGGTTGAGCAGGAAACCCCCAGAGATTTAGAGCTGTAGATAAGTAGGTGGTTTTAATGTAGGGGAAATATGAAAGAGCAAATTTGTAAGGAAATAGGGTTCAGCTCCTTTCAAGTACAGCACACGGACACTCAACAAAAATGTAAACAAATACTTTAAATAGCCTCAGAAAATATCGCCACCAGGGCCCGACTCTGATTGATGGGCAGAAGTTTCACAGACCAACAACCGAGGGGATTCCCAGGTTGCCACAGAGGGGCGGAAGGGTTGAGGTGGGAATTTGGGAGAGTGGTGGGCGGCAGGGGGTTAGCAGTCCCACCTCTGAAGAGTCTTCAGGCCAGCTGGTCCCTATTTCCTCTAGTCTCCCACACAGAGAAGCTGTACCAGGTGCGGTCAGCCAGCTCCGGAAGGATTTGTGTTGGTTTTACATTTCCCATGGAGGGCAGCATTCCTAGTAGGAAAGGACTCTTCTAGTAATGGCTGGAATCCATCTTCCTTGGGAGGAAACAAGAGGAAGACATGCATGTTGGTGGAGCTGGAACCAACTCAGGGGTGAGTCAGAGAATGGACTTGGAAAACGTCTGATGAAAGCCTTGGTTTCCTAGCTGACACCAACATACATTCAATAATAACTGGTGCAAATAATCACTTCCTTATATCACTTCATTAATTCACACAGCAAACATAAAACAGGTGATATTATTATTCCCACTTGACAGATGTGGAAATTGAGGGATGGAGAGATTAAGAAATTTACCCAAAACTCTAGATTTTGTCAGCAGTATAGATTTGAAGCCAAGAAGTCTGACTCCAGAGACGCATGTTACCACAGGAATACATCCTAAAACCAATATTTGTCATACCCAAAATCCCAACAGTAAAACTGATGAATCAGAGAACTGATCCTTTGAACATTAACTCTAAAGTACTACATTAGCATAAATTTCCGTAAGGTAATTTTCAGTTAATTATAGAATATTCAATTCTACTCAGAGCCACCCTTCAATAAGTGAGTGGAGTTTTTCCTACATTTTAAAGCAATTGCCTTTCATTTGTTTCTTTAGCTCAGATCCACCTTTTCATTTTTTAAAAGCCAGTGTCCACGGAGTGAGTTCAGAACTACCAAAGAATGACAAGTTACCTTAAAGTTGCCTTTTAAGATTCGCCTGTGTTTTGACTTTTCCCTCTGACGGCCCAGACTGGACAGCCCTGTAGGACCTGGCACAGGGCCTGCTACTGCTCAGTGGCTGTGGGTGAAAAGATGGAATAGAATCCGAGGGGATTTGAGACTCATATTTTCACTCATTGATTCTGAGAGCTACCTTGTAGTGGCTGTCATTTTCTCTCAGAAATTTTAGCTTTATTGCCAGAAATAAAATAGCCTAAGCTATTTAGTGTTCATATTTTATAACTCATTTTGAGAATAAACATTTTATAAGAAAATTATTTTGATTCAAAATGTGACTTTTAAAAGGTTTATGGTATTCTTAAGTGTAACTTTTATTATGCCTTGAGGCCAACAGCTTTTCTAGCAGAATGTACTGTAGTTATTGATGGCTTGTGCCCTTGTGAATTTCCCTTCAGGCTCTGAGGCTGAAACAAGAGCAATTATTTTCTGTACATAATTCACTCCTTTATTTCCACTTCTACCCCTCCTTTTCTCTAGCTACCTTTTTTTTCTTTCAGTGTACAGTGCATGAAATAACCACTGTTGCTGGTGAAAATTTTTTCAAAGATAGGTCATGTTTTAGCCAAGCCTAAGGTAAATGAAAAGGATGGGAAGATACTTATTAAGACCTGGGCGAGAAGATGCGGTAAATCGTCCTCTCAGATCTCCCTGACTCCAATACCCTTCCCTCCTAACCATTCTTTTTCTCCTCTCTTCCCTGGTCTCTGTTGAAATAATTCCTCTCCTTTTCAGCTTCCCACCTAATGGAGAGGCAGACGTCGATCTCCAACTGAAGTAGCTGCCTGATACTCCCCGAGAGGACCTAGAATGCTCAAGACCTAGAATGATATATAACAAACCATCCCAAATTGAGTGGCTTAAAAGAAAAACTACTGATTATTTTTCATGGTCGATGGATTGGATGGAGGGCCTGGCTGAACTGAGCCAGGTTTGGCTGATCTCAGCTGGGCCCTCTCACACAGTTAGCTAGTGGGCCAGCTGGTCGAAGTGCCCTTTTCTGAGACAACTCAACTCTCTTTTATGTGTTTCCCACACCCTCTTGCAGGATCGCCCAGCACATTCTCACAGTGGAAGTAGGGGTCCAAGAGGGAAAGAGGAAAATGCACATGTGCTTTTCAAGCTTCCACTTGTGACCGGTTTGTTAACATCCCATTGGCCTAGCCAAGTCACATGGCTAAGCCTGGACTTGAAGTAGGAGGGGACCAAATGTTACAGGGCAGAGAGCCAAACACAGGGAGACCAGTACAGAGACCATTTGTGCAACTAACCTGTCATAGCTCCCAAATTAAAATTTGAAAGTGGGATAAATGGGACATTTTGAAAGCAAAATACAGTTGATCCTCATTATTTGCAGATCCATGTTTGCAATTTGCCTACTGGTTAAAATTTGTCTGTAACCACGAAATCAATATGTGGGGCACTTTCACAGTCATTCCTACACATGCACAAAGCAGTGGAGAATTTGAATTGCCCAACGCATGTGTTCCCTGCACTGAGGTCTATCAAGATAAGGCTGTGTTTCAGCTCTCACACTGCAAGTAAGCTTCCTTTTGGTGGTAGGTTTAGTGTCACATCTTTTGCATTTTTGTGCTTTTTATTGGTGATTGTGCTGTGTAAAACTGTCCCCAAGCGTAGTGCTGAAGTGCTAGCTGGCGTTCCTAAACACAAGTAGGCTGTGATGTGCCTTAAGGAGACAATACAAGTGTTAGATGGGTTTGGCTCAGGCATGAATTACACAGCTTCTGGCCATGAGTTCAATGTCAATGAGTCAGCACTATGTATTAAATAAGGTGTCTGTATACAAACACCTAAAGCAAAGGTCGCATTTATAGGATGATGAAAATGCCATCAAAGTCTCACAGGAACCCAACCCTCTATTTTGTCTGGGAGGAATGGTTCAACATTCACTAACAGTGTCTGCAGTGATATTGTAGAACATATTTACCTCAAACAGTGAGAACCAACTGTGCTTCCACTTCTTTTGTGCATTATCGCCTAAAAAAGTTTTAAATAGCAAAAGCTGTATGCTTATCACCATGTATAATTGCACACTTTGAAAAAGCAAAACAAAAACAACACTTTCACATAAATACCTATCTGGGCTTATCATAAAACAATCTTTTGTTCTAAGGAAACCATTTTAAGAATGAAATAACTAATTGGTAAAGCGTCACATGTTACTGAGATTCCTGGTGACATTTGACAAATGGTTACTGAGCTTTTCATATGAGTAGAACTCTAGCTGAGGCTTAACTCTGTAGTAAATAAATGAAAACTCTAAAAGAATAATAGAAATTCCAGAGAGTAAAATAGAATTTAAATGTGTTTACAAGTCTTTCAGCAAAAATACTGAGCAAGAAAGAAAGACACAATCACAAAATTATTCACATAATGAAAGCCAAGGAAAAATAGGATTCAATATAAATACCATACTCGGGAATGCAAACTACTGTCTGTCAAAGTTCAAAGGTATTTTGTCTTATTACAGTACATGGTATTCCCATGTACTGTAGAGCTCAAGCACCCAGATTTGAGCTTTGATGTGGGGTATGGTGAAAGGCTACATAACATCCTGTTTGAAAGCTTTCTCTCTGCAAGCAGCCCGACCAGGGTCTGGGTCCCAGTTCAACACTATTGGCTAGGTGACCTGGCGAACGACGCGTCTTCTGGAGGTCCCAGTCTCTTCATTTATATAATGGAAGTAAGAAGAGTAATATATGAATATAATCAGACATTTTATGAATCCTGGCATCCTGCTGGGAGTTTTCCACACATTGCCACACTTAATCCTCACACCTGTCCTCTGAGTGGCGGCTGTCTCTATCCTCGCCTTGCACACGAGAAAGCAGAGGCAGAGAGAAGTTCAACAATCTTGCCAAGACTTCTGCTGACAGAGTCAGCATTCGATCCGAGGCATCCGACTCTAACTTCCTCCTCCTTTTGTTTGTAAAGGTTAAGTAAGATAATGCAAGTAAAATGCTCAGCACAATGCCAGGCATGGATCCATTTAAATAAGAGTGGCCCACCGTTCCCTGCTCCCACTCCAACCCACAGATCTGCGGCACTAAGAGGCTATGTACACAGCATGTGTGTGTGTGTGTGTAGGGGGGGCTGTTTGCATTGAACTCTGCTCCAGTGGAAAGCACCACAGGAAAGACTCTTACCTCCCTAGGAAAAGCATTCCAAATAACCTCCTGGAGAAATTTCTATTTATCTTCATGAATGGAAGAAAATAAATATAAGTTTGGAGATCAGATCCAAGATTTGTGTTTTTAAAATCTCTCCCGCTGAGGTTATGACTTCCAATAGTTTCTCTCAACCCTTCATGAAACTGTTTAATCTATATGATATTGTAACCTTATTTTTTTTCTCAGATGCAACTATAATGTTTTTATGGAAAACATTTTAAGTACAGAGAGAAGCCAGCTGGAAAAGCCAACCTTCTGACAGTTTGAAACAAAACACACTTTGGTATCTTCTGGGTTGTGACTCCCTGTTGTAGGGAGGGCAACTGGAGAGAGAACAAAGATATCTAGATACCATTTTCACTCACACAACTTTCTTTCCTATTTGAATGACTGTTTATCAAGTTATCGCAGTCAAGCTTCTCCTAGCCCTGCACTTTAATATCAGACAGGCACAGGCTGTCAGCAAGGATTACTGGTTGTTTTCTCACCTTCAGCAAACAAGATCACACCTGGCTCTATCCCCTGCTTCTTAGCAGACCTTCAGGGGGTCCTGCCGGCTCCAACAACCCAGGAGGTAGAAGAGCACATGGAATAACAAAAAGGAAAGGAAATACTCCCTGATTATCACTGGGAAGCACATACTGGCTGAGAAAGCGTGAGTTAGACCACATGCCCCGAGTGTGAGTCTGGAAGAACCCTCCTCAGCTACCAACAAGGCTGACGTTGACTGATGTGCATTAATATGGAGCAATCACCAGCATGTATTGCCAAGTGAGGAAAGCCAAGCATGTGTGTACTATTCTACTCTTTGAATAACAGAGCAGTAAACACATAGAGTCATGATCCAGAAGGACAAAAAACCTCTAAGAGTGGTTACTTCAGGGGAAGGGGTTGGGGGGGTAGAGTTGCTTCACAACCTACATCATTTTTTATGGTTTGAATTTTCATTATGAAGAATGTTCAAGCAATCAATCGTGAGCTGAAGGCTCTGCTTTGACCTCTCCAGTGACCTCCCATGTGGGTGATCTGCAATCCTCAAATGGCAAAGAGCAAAAAACTGAGGAGAAACCTGCCTTCGGGTCAGAAGAAGAAAAATCTGCTAAGAGTTCTGGGAAGATGTCCCCACTCTGACACTCGCAACTCCACTCATTACTGTCCTCCTGCATAGACCTGCCCCTTCACAGACAAATCTGCAGAATGGAAATGAGATCCATGTAAAGACAGTACCTAATAAGTAAGAAACAAACCTACCAAATGATAAGCAGATTTTTAAAAACTATTCAGAAGAACTACTTTAGAAAAGAGGAAAAATTCCTAGACTTAAGTCAATTTTCATAGAAAGCAATCTCAGGCTATTTGAGAAGAAACAGAGAAACGAAACCAGAGAATCAGTGATTTGAATATAAAGAAATACAATATGAGTAGACATGCAGATGGCCAGTAGACATACGAAAACATGCTCCATGTCACATCATCATCAGAGGAATGCAAAGTAAAACTGCAGTGAGGTATCACTTGTCACAATGGCTATCATCAATAAATCAGCAAACAACAAGTGCTGGTAAGGATATGGAAAAAGGGGAACCCTTCTGTTGGCGGGAATACAGATGGGTGCAACCACTAAGGAAAACAGTCTGAAGCATCCTAAAAAAATTACAAATTAAACTGCCTTATGACCCAGAGATTCCACTTCTGGGTACATATATGAAGAAACCCAAAACACTAATTTGAAAAAGTATGTGCACACTATGTTCATTGCAGCGTTATTTACAACAGCCAAGATATGGAAGCAACCCAAGTGCTCATGAGTAGACAATTAGATAAAGAAGATGTGGTATATATATACAATGGACTATTACCTAGCCATTAAAAAGAATGAAATTTTACCACTTTCAACAGCATGGATGGACCTGCAGGGTATTATGCTAAGTGCTGGGTTGGCCAGAATGTCAATTTAGTTTTTCCCTTAAAAGATACATTTTTCATTTTCCCAATAAGTTAATTGATTTGAATATTTTGAATATCTTGGGTATCTCCTGCTACTGACTTCCAGCGGATAGAGGTCAGGGGTGCTGCTAAACACCTTCCAATGCATAAGACAGCCTCACAGCAAAAAATTATTTGGCTAAAGTGTCAATAGTTCCAAGAAACTTCTCAAATCACTTTTGACACATTCAATCAGTCACAGCACCTTCTCCATATACTGCACAAATTTTTCTCTTTTTTTTGCACTTCAGTACATTTTTGCCTTTCTTGAAAATAATTAAGCATTATACACTGAAAATGTTACATATTTTCTTCCATTTTTAATATTAAAATGACTACACAAAACTCACTGGTTTTGATAAGTTTTTTTAATGCACATTGATATTACAGCTGTCACAATACAATCTAACAAAATTGTTTCAAATGACGTTAAAGACAACTGAGCACTACTAGAGACATTTTATGGAAAAAAACTAAACAGAATTTTTGGCCAACACAATAAATTAAGTCAGTCAGAAAAAAATAATACCATATGATTTTACTTATATGTGAATCTGAAGAACAAAATAAATGTACAAACAGATTCATAGAAACAGAGCACAGAATGGTGGTTCCCAGAGAGGACGAGGTTGCGAAACTGGGTGAAAAAGATGAAGGGATTGAAAAGCACAGATTGGCAATTACAAAATAGTCATGGGGATGTAAAGTACAGCCCGAAAAGTGTAGTAAACAATATTGCAATAACCATGTATGGTGCTAGGTGGGTACTGGAAATATCGGGAGGAACAATTTTTAAAGTATAAGATTGTCTAACTACTATGCTGTACACCTGAAATGAATACAACATAATATCAGACATAAACTTAATTTAAAATAAATAAATAAAAAGAAAGTCAAATAATGACAAAAAGCTTTTAAAAAACATAACCAAGTCAATTTTCAAAAAATGAAATATGGATATAGAGTATTTATCAATGATAAATTTATTGGAGTGTTAAAAATGCATCATTTTTTTAGAAAGCACACATTAAGATATTTAGGAATAAAGCCTCATGAGACATTTAACTTAACTTTAAATGTTTTTTTAAGGGGTGTGCAGGGAAAGAGGGGTCAAATGATAAAGCAGTGAATAAAGAGTATATGAGTATGTTTTGGCCCATATTATTTTTGCAACCTTTCTGTAAGTTTGAAATTTATTCCCAAGTAAAATGATAAAAAAGTAAAGTTTCATAGGAAAAGAAAATAAAGTGCTAAGAATCACTCTACTTGATATTAAAGGCCTACTATAAAGCTATAGTTATGAAAACAGTGTGGTGTTGGCAGAGAGTTAGACAGAAAGATCAGTGAAACGGAACAAAGAACCCAGAAACAGTCCATGATAAATATGCCCATCTGATTTCTGACAAAAGTGAAAAAGCAATCCAATGGAAGAGAGACAGCTTTTTTAAGAAATGGTGCTAAAACAACTAGACATCCATTGGCAGAAAATGAACCTTGACCTAAACCTAACACTTTATATAAACATCAAGCCAAAATGGATTGCAGACTTAAATGTTTAAAAGTTTTAGGAAAAAAAAAAAAAAACAGGAGAAAAATCTAGGACTTAGAGCTATGCGAAGAGTTCTTAGTCTTTTTACCAAAAATATATCCATAAGAGAAAAACTGATAAATTGGACCTTATCAAAATTTAATATTTTGCTCTGTGAAAGGCCTTGTTAAGAGGGTGAAAAGTCAAGCTGAAGACTGGACAAAAATACTTGCAAACCACATATCTATCAAAGAACTAGTATTTATACTATATAAAGAATTCTCATAACTCAACATTAAAAAGCAAACAATCCAATTAGAAAGTACTCAAAAGACATGAATTTATGCCTCACCAAAAGGGATCAAATAAGCACATGAAAAGATATTCAGCATCATTAGCTATTAAGGAAATACAAATTTAAACCCCAGTGAGATATCAGCACACACCTATGAGAATGGCTAATATGAAAACTGGTGACAACACCAAAATGCGAGCGAGGATGTAGAGGGAGAATCTGGATCACTCATACATTGCTGGTGGAAATGGAAAATAGTATAGACACTCTGGGAAAAAGTTTAGCAGTTTCTTATAAAACTAAACACACAGCTACCTAAAACCAGCATCTGCACTCTTAGGCACTTACCCCAGGAAAAAAAAAAACTTCTGTAGACACAAAAGAAGTACACATGACTGTTCATAGCAGCTTTTCTCATGGTAGCCCAAACTGGAAACAACCCAGACGTCCTTTAAAGGGTGAATGGCTAAACAAGTTATGGTAGATTCATACCATGAACTAATACTCAGCAATAAAAAGTAACAAACTTCTGACACAGGCAACAAACTACCATGTTTTTACCATGTATAATGTGCTCCATGACAAGCACCCACATTTTTGGCCCAAACTTTCAGGAAAAAAATCATTCATTTTAATTTTTTAATTCAACTTTTATTTATTTACATTTAGAAACAAACCAATTATCATATTCCAGGGTATGATTTTGCATATAGATAGTTATTGCTTTCTAGAGTTATACTTGTAATGCATAAGCATAAATAAAAGAATTAAAAATATTTATATAGATACAGGATTAGTACTATCCAGGTATAATGCACATACTTGTTTTTCCCTCAGAAATTTGAGCAAAAAATTAAGCATTATACACAGCAAAATTTGATATATGCATCTCCAGGGAATTATGTTGAGTTTTTAAAAAGCCAATTCCAAAAGTACATACTGTATGATTCTACTTAAAGGACATTCTTGAAATGGCAAAGTTATAGAAATAGAGGACAGATAGAGGTTGCTAAGGAGGAGAGAGATAGGTGTGTTTATAATAGGACAAGAGGACCCTGTTTTATTCCATATCTTGACTGTGTTAATGTCAATATATTGGTTATAATGTTAGACTGTAACTTTGCAAAATGTTACCACATGGGTAAATGGGTAAAAGTGTATATGGGATCTTTGTGAATTATTTTTTTACAACTTCAAAGTTACAAGCTTTTAATTAAAAAGACAATTTAATTTAATTTAGTTCTAAAGACAATCATAAAAAATGAAATAAAATATGAACTGAAGTAGCATTGAAAGAAATTTAAGATAACAATGAAAGCACAGGATTAAAAATCACTTTAAAGGCAGCAAGAATAAACAATATTGAAAACAGACTTAGAGATATGGAGGTGAAGTGTAGCTCGAGAAATTCATATTGAACAAGATGGAAAGAATTTTTTGGAAAAGAAACCATAAAGAAAATGGTAAATGAGGAAAGAGAAGGAGGTTCTTAACGTGTATAATTGACTTCACTAAAATGGAGAACAAAACAAATATTTGAAGATGTAAAGAAAGAAAACTTTTCTGAAAAAAAGAAAGACAATGTAAATCTAAAGATTAAAATATAAAGAAAGCAGAATTTTTGTCTAAGGAAAAAAATAGTATATGGCTCAAATTTGAGCCATATCTTAGTGGAGACCGGAGTTCAAGAATAAAAACAGAATCTTGAGGGCTTTCAGGAATTAACAGCAAGTTTCCAAGAGGAGAAAATGGCTGACCTCAGCCTTCTCTGTGGCAACACTGAATGCAAGGAGTTGGTGGAACAACACCTTCACTGTTGTGATGGAGAAAATGCGTGGCCCAAGAAACATATGCTTCATGTCTAAAGGTAGCAGATAGTTTTAATAACACAAAAGTCTCGATAACATAGCACTTATGGCCCTTCTTGAAAAAAATAGTAACAGAATTAAGCCAATCCAAAGATAAGTAAAAATGTTTGAAGTCATGTCATTCACAGGGAAAGCCCTAGATGAAGGGACTGGTGGTGACTGCTGAGTATGCGATTGCATTTCCAGAGCTCAGCTCTGCATACGTTATAAATCTTTGTGACCCAGAAATTAGTAAAGAGTGAGATGAAGAGAAGCTGGAAGGAAGTGTGAAATATAAATTTTCCTCCTCTTTCATGATGAGGAATAAAACTGTTCAACATTGGCAACCCAAGAAATAGAGTTTAAACTATATCAAGGTTTTAAATACTATTAAAAAATAATTTTAAGACAACAATATAAACAGAAAATATAGATATACTATGACCAAATAAATATGGTAATAAAATTAACTACAACAAATATGTTATAAAAAATAAATGTAAATGAGATAAATCTACATAAAAGAAAAAGACTAGTGGCCTGGATTGCAAAATTCACCTATTTATAATGCTAATTGTGAAAACATAGGGTGTCTGGATAATAAATTTATCTTATATTCATATAACAGAATATCTAAGAGTTATTGAGAAAAAATGAATATATAAAAAATGCTGAGAGGAATGAAGTCCAATATAAATTGATAGAAAATATAGTAAGAATTATGCATGTTATTCCATTTGTACTTTGCAAATGTATTAATGCATTTGTATTAATGCATTAATACAAATTAAATACAAACTTGTATTTAATACATTTGCCTTTGTATGTACTATATTTTGCCATGTATAATGTGCATCCATATATTTTTGTGCATATTATATATGGGATTATTATACCCACAATCATACCCATGGTATGTAATCATTATACCCATGTATAATGAACATCCTTATTTTTGTCTCAAAAATTTGGGCAAAAAAGGTGCACATTATACATGGCAAATACATATATACATATACATGTGCACTTGGTTGTGTGCATATGTGTGTGTTTTGGGGTCCTAGCAATGGGGAGAGTGGGCAGGGGAGAAGGCCCTACCCCATGGGGCAGAGTGTTCTATCCCTGACAGTGTTTAGCATTGCTGGTGCATGGTGCTGATGAACAGCAGACTTGTAGGTTTTATTATTTTTTACAATTTTTCTAACCATGTACCTCCCCATTGTCTGCACCTGGGGTGAACTACTCCAGTCTCCTCGTCCCTGATATGTCATTGTGTGTGTGTAAGGAAGTGGTGTAGAAATGAGGATGTGAGTGTCTGTTCACTAGCTGGAATGATACACAATACCTAGTTAATAGTGGTCACGCCTAAAACTAAAATTGGAGGATGTGTGAGACATAGAACATATGGGGGTGGGGGAGAGGCAAAAGTAGGTTTACAGTTGTTTGTATGGAAAATAATGCAATGATCAACAATAATACAGGAACAAACTCTTTCATGTATTCACAACTGTAAATCTACTTTTGCCCACTTCTGTATAAACTTTTTTGTCTACTGTGTTAAAATTTCTAAATTGAAATACACCTCTTTATAATGTAGCTTTTACCAATAATAAAAATAAGAAGAGTCTAGAAGAGCTGCGCCTGGAAAGAGGTAGCCAATTGAAAGTGAACACGCAATTTAGTGTGGTGCTTCTGCCAGATACAGCAAAACTGAACACACCTTAGGTCTCAGAGTACTTATACCAAATTAAAGAAACCACAGGAGTTCACCCATGTGTCCATGCCTGGCATACAACAGACACTCAATAAAGGCCTGTTGGGAGAATTCACAAACTAATACAGTCAAAGGAACATTTCCTAGCAATGAATTTCAGAAAATGTTGCTTGAATTGTGTAATGAATGGTACTTTCAAAAACAGAAATGCAGACTTCTGGCCAAGATGGAGGACTAGGCAGAAACACTGTTCCTCCTCACACAACCAAAATTAAGGACAACAAAGATTTAGAAACAAAACACAACCATAACAGACAGAAAATTGAACTGTATGGAAGTCTGACAACCATTCAACAACCAACCCCCCATAAGAGGGGTGGAGTTGGCAGCCAGCAGAGAGGGGTCCTGGCAGGAAAAGGTGGTGGCTGCTGGACCCGGGAACACAGGGGGCACAAGACTAGCAGACCCCGGGGGCGGGGAGGAAATGAGCAGACCCAGTGAGGCACGCAAGATGGCTGGCCAACCTCAGTTACACATTTGCATGCAGGTAAACCAGGCAAAAATGGGCAGCAAGGCAGACCGTACAACCCAGGGCCCCAGTGCTGGGAAATAAAGCCTAAAAGCACCGACTGAAAACACTTATGGGGGCTGAGGTGCCAGAAGAAACTCCCAGCCTCATAGGAGAGTTTGTTGGACAGACGCACAGGGTCCTGGAATGTATACAAGCCCACCCACCTGGGTTACCAGCACCAGAAGGGCAAAATTTGCTTCTGGGAAGCAGCAGAAGGGACTGAAATATGAGTGGAGCAAACACCATTGTTCCCTCTCTTATCCTGACCCCACATACAGCATCACAACCCAGCAACTGGGTTATCCCACCCTGGTGAACACCTAAGGCTCTGCCCCTCATATGTAACAGGCATGACCAAATCAAAAAATTATGAATCAAATGGAAGAACAAATCAAAGCCCCAGAGCCAACACTTTTGAGCAACCAACAGATAGCCAACCTATCAGATGCACAGTTCAAAATACTGGTGATCAGGATGCTCACGGAACTGGTTGATTTTAGTCACAAACTAGATGAAAAAATGAAGGCTACACTAAGTGAAATGAAGCAAAATGCACAGGCAACCAATAGTGATGGAAACAAAACTGGGACTCAGATCAATGGAGTGGACCAGAAGGAAGAAAGAAACAACCAAACAGAAAAGAAGGAAGAAACAAGAATTCAAAAACATGAGGAGAGGCTTAGGAACCTCCAGGACATCTTTAAACATTCCAACATCCGGATTATAGGGGAAGAACAGCCACGAGTGAAAAACTTATTTGAACAAATAATAAAGGAGAACTTCCCCAGTCTGGCAAAGGAAATAGACTTTCAGGAAGTCCAGGAAGCTCAGAGAGTCCCAAAGAAGGTAGACCCAAGAAGGAACACACCAAGGCACATCATAATTACATTAGCCAAGATTAAAATGAAGGAGAGAATCCTAGAAGCAGCAAGAGATAAGGGGACAGTCACCTACAAAGGAGTTCCCATCAGACTCTCAGCGGATTTCTCAAAAAAGACCTTACAGGCAAGAAGGGACTGGAAAGAGGTATTCCAAGTCATGAAATGCAAGGACCTACATCCAAGATTGCTCTATCCATCAAAGCTTTCATTTAGAATGGAAGGGCAGATAAAGTGCTTCTCAGATAAGATCAAATTCAAGGAGTTCATCATCACTAAGCCCTTATTATATGAAATGTTAAAGGGACTTATCTAAGAAAAAGAAGATAAAAAATATGAACAGTGAAAGGACAGAAAACTCACAGTTATTAACAACCACACCTAAAAAAAAGCAAACCAAGAGGACAGCTAGATCAGGAGTGGAACCATAGAAATGAAGAACGCATGGAGGGTTAGCAACAGGGGAGTGGGAGGAGGAGAAGGGGGGAGAAGGTACAGAGAATAAGTAGCATAGACGATGGGGAGAAAATAGAGAGGAAGAGGGCAAGAATAGTGTGGGAAATGTAGAAGCTAAAGAATTTATGACACATGGACATGAACTAAAGGTGGGGAATGTGAGTGGGAGGGGGTGTGCAGGGTGAAGGGGAATGAAGGGGGGAAATGGGACAACTGTAATGGTGTAATCAATAAAATATAGTATTAAGAAAACAGAAATGCAGAAGATACTAAAAACAGTTGGAAAAATGACCTTTCGCTATAGCAACTCCCAGGACTTCCAGAAGCCCAACACCCAGTCTTCACTCCCACTGGACCTTTCTTCAGGGAGCTCTGAAGTATTAGCATGCTGCTTCCCAGAAGCCTAAATTAATATACAGATGGTGCTTAGAGGATGTCATGAAAGTGATGTGGAGCATGTCCCTTAGACTGAGTCTTTCAAGTGACAGATGTCTCAAGTGGCCTTTAGCAATTGCTAGGTTGCAGTCCATTTCCATCTGAGTCTCTCACAAGTATATGAAGTACCATTCCCTGTCACTGTGGCCTAAAAAGTTACCCATCGGTGGCAGAGTCCATGTCGCATTCATCTGTTTATGGACTGACTTACTCATTCCTGCGGTAGAAATAAAGAGGGTTCTTTTTCTTCTACACTCGTGGGGTTTTGTGCAGTGAGCCACACTCACCATGTGGATAGAGCCAAGAAGAGCTCTCCTCTGCCCCTCCCACTCTCCCCCCAGTGGGGAGACCCAGAGGGGAGGAGAGGGAAGGGTCCCTAGATGAAGTGGGGAGTTTGGGGTTACAATTTTTCAGCACTGTTGGCAGAATTATGCTCATACTGAGGGTGAAAAATGGCAATGGTGTCATGTCAGCATTTTTATAGCATCGCAGCAGCCAGAAGTGCCGTGGCAGAGACCCACTGTGTTCCCCTTTCTAGGCCGACTCTACAGAATGGGTACTGGGCTTCTCGGATGGAGCCAGATGAATTTGGTCCTGACTCTGGCTGAGTGACACTGCCAGATGCAGGCTTACAAAATGTACACACAGCTAGAAAACAACCACACAGCAATGTGCCCACTAGAGTGGTGATACTGCAATTTGATCACAGTCCATACTCATCAACCAGCTTATCTGAGGCCACACACTTTCCTTGTTCTATGGGGAAGCCCGTTGATCAAAGAAAGTCTTATCACACAGTGGCATTTTCTTGGAAGAACCCCGGGCCTTAGGGAAGATTGTTGCAGGGATCCCCACCATAATAATGTCCTATTGCAGATATTTATGGACTTAATTTGTATTCGGTTACAGAATGGAGGCTGGCCACAGAGGTGATGGCAGAAAGAGCCAACATTTCTGCCCCACAATGGAACTTGAAATCTACTCATGCATTTGGAAATATTCTCCCCCTTCAGAGATCCTTCTTGATGTCACTTTCCCAGACTGGCCCCTCCAGTGTTCCCTCTTCTTGTCCCCCTGCCAGGGGACATGGAGTGCTCTGCACTGAAGATTCTGGGACATGACTAGTCCTTGTTTTCTAAGGGATGAGGTCACAGTGTATTTATTGTTCCTGCACGTGAACTTTTTCCCTGCATGTGGCGGATGTAAGAGGACACAAGGAAGCCTGGCCATCAAGCTCTCTCTCCCCTTCTTCCCCCGTGCTCTTTCATTTTCTGTCCTTCGATGTGGCCAATCAGCGGTCAGACAGTGTGGGTTTCAGGGGAGGGCGAGGCCCCTTTTAAACTCTACCCTAAGCCCAGACTTCCTCACCGGGGTTTCTGAGAAGCACCACATCACAGCAAGTGGAACTTTGCATCCTTGAATTCTTGTGCCACTGTCCTCTGTAACTTTACAAGGAAAGACAGTTGCTTACAGGTAGGGCTACATGTGCCCCAGCCACAGCACCTCACCCAGCACCAGGAATATAGGGAGCTCTCAAATACTGGTTCCCTTTAGAGAGTTTGAAATCTCAGTCACTCGTGAAGAATCAAAGTTCCTGGTAAAAGTGACCTTGGTTTCCACAATGTGAAAGCATCAGGAATAGCTGCATCAAGGCGAACCCTCTGGAAGCCTTATCTTGAGTAGAGGTGAATCAGTTCAATAGAAAGCTTCTCCTAATGTAAAAAGAATTCTAGTCACTCAAAGTTTCTCTGTATCTGTGTTTTACAAAGTGTGGTACGAGTGCCACTATAGGTATGCAAAATGATTTAATTTGCACACAAGCAAATATTTTATTATAATTATTCTAAATTTACTTCATGACAATTAGGAAAAAATGTAAGTAATATACCTAAAACATGAATTCACAAATACTATTGATTATCACAAGGTTAAGTTCCTTGTCCTTAAAATTGTTTGCATTGATTTAAAGAAAAAGTTAGCCTAGGTATACAAAGTCAATAATGATGTTGAATATATGAAAGACTGATATTAGAGAAACACTGACTATAGTTCATAACTATGCTGCCTTGGCAGACCTGGCCCAAGGCCGAAGGTTAGAAACCCCTTTTGGTGAACAAGGCAAATGCCCTTCTATTCAAGTCCCAGCTCCTGTCATCTCCTCGGTGAAGGCGTTCCTGACTAGTACCTTCCTTTCTGGCCCTACAGCCTTTTGTTCATAGTTCTGTCACAGTCTCATCCTGTGTTAGGACTTAAGGGAAACACACATTACTACCACCACCCCCACAACGATTTTGAAATCCATTGAGAAATATACACATAAGTTGAAGAGATGGAGCTCCAATACCAGGGACAGGCCATTTGGGGTGACCTTTAAATGAACACATCGCTCCCTCCAATAGAGTAACCTAGAGAAGTGATTTTCAACCCTTTTTATCTCGTGGCACACATAAACCACTAAAACTCTGCAGCATACCAAAATATATATTTTTTGCTAATCTGACAAAAACAATAGGTATAACTGTGATTCATTCACACTGGACGGCTATTGTTGTGCTGGTTGCTGTCACTGTTTTATTGGACAATCTAACGGAAGAGAGGTCAGTGCCCCTGACTAAATAGTCAGGTTGTGCGTGTATTAAAAATTCGTGAGTACTGTATTTTGCTGAGTATAATGCACACCCATGTGTTTAGCCCAAACTATGAGAAAAAAATTCTTTCATTTTGATTTTTTTATTTCAATTTTTTATCTATTTATATTTAAAAACAAAAGCGATTATCATATTCCAGGGTATTACTTTTGCATATGGATAGTTATTGCTTTCTAGAGTTATACTCATAACACATAAGCATAAATATAAGAATTAAAACATTTATATAGATATAGAATTAGTACTACCCACGTATAATGTGCGTCCTTACTTTTCCCTCAAAAATTTGGGCGAGAAAGTGCACATTATCCGTGGCAAAGTACAGATAAGTCACTTTCCCCACTCCAGGGCGGAGGAGCAAGTCAGGGGAGGCAGGGTGGGTCAGACCTTCATTGTTCTGGGGCAGACTGGGGCGGGGACGCGAGAACAGTGAGAAAATGGTCACCACACACACACGCTAAGAACTCCACTTCTCTGTGTAGAGTTTTGCCAGTTCTGCCAAACTTTGAACTTCTCAAAGGCAAAGACTAATCTTTGTATAACCACAGAAAAAGTGCTTTCCCTGGCCGCCACATGAGCTGCATTCGATATGTGTTGACTGAATATGTAGATATGTAACCCAGGTGTGGCTGGGCCCCTCTCCTGTCCTGTAGGCCATTTGCCCACCTATGGAAATGAGATGAATCAGCAACCTCAGCCTCATGAGGTCTCAGGAAGGAGAACTCTCGACCATATCTGCTCCACAGAATCCTCCACACCAGCCACTGGGCAGGGGTAACCAGCACTTTTTCAAACCTGTCTTGACTGGGGCCCGTGAGGTGGCGGGGGAGTCGTCACCATCGTGTCCCGTGCCATGCCTCAGGATTTCCCTGACTCCGGGAGCAAAGCAGGTCTCTCCTAGGCTAAGTAGGTCTCTCCTAACTGCACTGTAGGAAGGCCGGGCGTCAGGACGTGCCCCCCTTCCACCCACTGCGGGAGTCTAAGGCCTCAGGCAAGAACGGCCCCTGTGCAGCTCCTTCTCAGCATCTCCTCTCAGTGCCAGCCTCGACCGCCGGCCACAGCTCCCTCTGAAGCTCCCTGGATCCCGAGCTCAACCTCTCCTTCAGGAACCTCTACTTCCCCAGGTGAGCAAAACCTCCAGTCCCCGCTGCCCCGCCCCACCGCATCCACTCGCTTCTCCTGTCTGAGAAAACCCAGCACCTCAGACCCGCACGATTTCAAAGGAGAAGACTCTGCTGAGTCCTTGGGTGGGGGGTGCACAGAGCTCTGCCCCCACCCCCACCCCACCCCCCCCGCAACGGGAACCGCACCCTGGCAGTGTACCAGCCACCTTCTGGGGAAGCGCATGTCAACGGAGGGAATGTCGCTCTATTCTGAAATAGTACTCTACGGATTTTTTTCATTTTGTATCTTTTTTTCCCCTATCCTCCATCCCCACCCCAACCCCAGTCCTTGCATTTAAATGGTTGGTAGAAACCTGGCAGAATGGAAGCAAGTGGCCTGCAAATCTTTTTGCTTTGTTTTAAAAGCCTAAGTCCTTAGCAAAGGGGTATGTGTTAGGCATGGATAGGGTTTCTGGAAAGAAGGTGAAGGGAGAGTTTCTTCCATTTGAGAAAACGTCCCCCTTTAGGTGTCGGTTGAGGTATAGAAGGGAGAGAGGGAAGGGGGAAAAAAGAAGAAAAGGAAGGGAGACACACCGACTGTTCTGTGGGTTCTAAGAGCCAAATGAAACCAAGTCCTGGAAGCAACAATGAAAAGCAGAAAGACTCTGGAGGAACATGACGGCAGACTGAACTAGAATCAGCCTCGGCAAAGATGTCCGAGTGTCAGGCACAGGAGCAGCAGAGAATCCCCACAGCTAAGAGCCAGGAGAACCAGGATGCTGGTGTCCCAGACAAGCCGCATGTGGGCAGGCCAGGGTCCAAGGACCAAATGAGCCCACACCTTTGGATGGGGTGACTCCCAGACTTGGAATAATTCCAGGAACAGCAGTGTGTTTCCCAGCTGAGCCAGAAGTACGTCCATGTGCTGGGGGACAGAAAGACAGAAAGAGAATTACCATGTTTTGGGGACTATAAAACACACATTTCCCCCCAAATTTGGGAGGGATAATGGTTGTTAAAGCTGCTGTTGAGTTCTGTTTGCATTTACATTGGTGAAATATTATGTTATTTATATTATTAAATATTGTACCACATTTTTTGCTTCAAAACTTTTTTTCCTATTTTCCTCCTCTAAAACCTAGTTGTCATTGTTTCAGGCTTTAAGTCAGGCAGGGGAAGTAAAGCAGCCAAGAGATTAGAGACTTCTCACAGACAGAATGTAGACCCAGGCTTATGTCAAAGCCCAAGGGCGAGGGTCCAGCACCCCCTTTCTCCATAGCCCCCCAAGTCCTTCCCTGGGCCCTCCACATGATCATGCCTGTCTTAGGTCGTTCCCCACACGGGGAATCTTACCCATCATTGGTTAACCAACCAAGAATTGGGAGCCAGTTATGGATGAAGTAAACGGAGCAGAAGCAGTGCCCCTGCCAGGGAGACAAGCTTTGTCTCCTTAGTGGCTTATGGTCCAAAGGTCGCTGACTCAGCCTTAGCCAATGGGGGTGGTTATAGCTCCTGAAACCAGGCAGGGCGGTTCCCAACACCTAGTTATTGTATATTTGAAAGTTGCTAATAGATCTTAAAAGTCTTCACCACAAAAGAAAAATAATAACTACATGAGATGAAGGATGTGTTAACTAACCTTATTGTGGCAATCAGCACATCACAATATATATACAAACCAAATTATTACATTGTATACCTTAAGCTTACACAGCATCGAGTATATCTCAATAAAGCTACAAAAAATAATTATATTTTTGAACACTTCAATTTAAACATAGAGATTCATGCCTGCATGAGAACTAATTTTTCCCCCAAAAAAACCACTGTTTGATTTCACATGAAGAAGGCATATCCTTCTGTTAGCATGAATTTGACCTGCTCCATGTGAAAATGATAACCCTGGCACTACTGTGAGAAGGGGCATGTAACTGCTCCTGGGGTCCCCACCTTACCTGTAAACTGTGCTATCTAATAATAACGGCTCCAAAGAGATTTTTTTGGAACACCAATCACTGCCCCCCACAAAGAGGAGAATTGATTACTAAATGCTGATTCTGCCTCTGGAGTGGGCAGTGGGCAGCCAAACTGTTCATGGATGTTCTGGCCTTAAGGACTGGCCCCTGGAGCTTGCGAGTGGTGTAGTTCAAACAGCTACTGATGACCAGCCGATTGTGCAAAGGTTATGGGACGTCTCTCAGTTGAGGTTAAAACTGCCTCATCAGCAATGAGACAAGCCAATTATGGCAAAATAAAGAAAGCTGCCCAGAGACAAATTGTCTTGAAGCCTGACACACCTTCAAGGCTGCAGGAAGGGGAAGGGTACAATTTAACCTAAAAAAAACTTTGAAATGCAGCTCAGTTGCAAAGGACAATGCCTTCAGTCAGGGAGCCAACAGCATGACCAACCAGGCTTTCCCTTCCCGCCCCGTCCAGGTGCACTTTTTCCCATTCCTTCACCCCATGGCCCACCTAGGTCTGCAGTGCATGGCTCCGGTTCCACACAGAACCGGCAGGGCCTTGGGTAAATGGGGTGTCAGTGGCCTGGCAGTACAAGTGACACCTGCAACAGATACAGGTGAGTCAGTGAAACCTCCTGAGACAATGTCACTTAGGGTACTTTACTATAGGACTAAAAGTGGCTTCAACATATTTTTTCACAAAACAAAATGCAAAGGTAGGTGCTTCCAGCATTGTCTCAGCAGTTCAGCTATGTCGCTGCTTTGCTGTTCTTCCACGGTGCTGTGTTCAGCCTTCACTCCAAGTCTCATCCCTCATGGTCGTAAGCTCTAAGCATCAGTAGCTCACACAAGAAAATCCAGAGCAGAGGGATCAAGAGAGACAGTGTCCTCATGTATCTCCCTCTTAAAAAAAAAAGCTAATAAATTTTTATTTAAGGAATTTCAGATGCTCTGATTTCTTCCACTGCCTTAATTCCTCCTGAGTTTGAATCTTAATCCTTTTTAAAAATAATTTTTGTTCAATCCAGTTGTCATGTCAGTCAGTCACAGTTAGGGTCAAAGTAGCTGAATCTGCCTGGTTTCTCAATTACCGATACCCTACAAAAAGAGAAGCATAGTTCCTATCAAAGATTACGTCCAACTGAACAGTAAGAAAGTGTATGAACAGTGTATTGATAAAAAAAAATGCCAAGCTTAACATGCACAAAGCCAAGAAAACCAGTGATGCCAGATACTGAATTTATATCACACTGTCCTTTGCTCATCCAGCAGAAATAAACTGATGAATGCAAATATCATCTGTGCAATTCTCTCTCTTTTTATCAAAAAGAAAACATACTTCCCCTAACATCTCACTAGTTGTGACTGTGTTTTCAAGTATTTGTAGCTGCAAAGGAGTCTGGAAAAGTGAGCCAGCCACTGGCACTTTCTGGCCTTGCTGTGGCAGGAGGGCATTGCCAGCATGAAGAAAGCAAAACACAATGTCTGTGACGTGGAATAATAAACAACATCGGGCCTATGCATGCCTCAGATGATTACTGCATGCCTCTTGGTCCTCACCTGCCTTGACTTTGTACTTTAACCAGCTAACTAACTGCCTTCGAACTGGTCCTGTGTGCCCATATCAAACCCCCAAATCAATCCCTCTGCTCCCTGCTGTGGTACCATGTCCCAGATGACAAGCTCAGCCTGATGTTGAAGTGAATTCAACACCAACCAGCACTCTCAGCCTCTACTCATCCAGAGAGGGAATTGCTCAGAGAGCAAATTTCTAAGAGAGAGAGTATAGACTTGCGCTTCTGGGACAGGCAGAAGCAATGGAACGGGATGATGACAGCAGAGCAGCTTGTGCCCAGTCCCCCAGAATGGCAACCTTTGAAGATCTTTTCACTAAAGCCAGCTTGAAAAGCAGGGTTGAGGCATGAGTTTTGGTGCTACAGACATGAATTTGAACCTCGACTCTTGCCACTTACTAGCTAAGTGGTGTTGGGAAGTCACTCAACCTCTCTAAGTCTTCATTCCCTAAGTGATAAGATGGAATTACAGCAGCACCTGCCTCTGAGGCTGGTAGAGGGGACGGAAGGAGCTGAGACTCACACTGCTCCCAGAGCAGTGCTTGGCACACACTTAGGGGTCAAGGGGATCCGTAAAGATGCCCATTGCCATCATGACACTGAGCATTCCCCTGGGCCTCATTTGGGACTCTCAGTCAGTCAGAGCGCAGGCCCTGAAATCAGAGCCCGAGTTCAAATCCCAACTGGGTCCTGACTCTGGGACCCAGGGCCAATCACTTCACCTCTGTGTCGAACTTTTATTATCAAAAAGGGGGGTCAGTGTCAGCGCCCCTCTATCTGCTTGGTAGAAGACTCAAGGGGCAATCACACAGGCAAAGCACTTGGACAGTTTGGCTCACAGTACGCATGTTAGGTTAAATATGCTAGGACATAAACAGCTATGTCCATTTTTGTACTCTCTGTTTAAGAGTGGAGAAGAGGGGGGTTTATGGAAAGACTTCATCAAGTGGCTAACTTTCAATTTGGACCTTTACAGAGTAAATCTTCCTCATCAAGAAAACGCACTTTTCCAGAAACACTTCACTTCCCTTCTAGCAGAGGGAGCCCAGTCCTCCTCACCAGCGCTGTGCGGGACTTTGGGACGGCGGCCAGATGAGAGCCTGGGTGGGGCCTGGCCTACATGAGTCAGACCCCTCAGTCCCGTCCTCGCCCTGCCCTGCCGGGCTGCACCAACCTGGGCAACTTTCTGCGCTTCCTTCTTCCTCAGTTTTCTCAACCTGTAACATCAAAATAATAACCTACTTCCAAGGGTTGCTGTGAATAACAGTGCCCAGCACAGCGTGCTGAAAACAATGCTATTAATTACCGCTGTTGGGAGCTTCATTAACTAACTTCGATTTCACTGGCATTGTCGTTGTTTCCCCATCTCACAAACCGCAAACCAAGGTAACCAGTTGCTCTGACATCGCCCTGGAACTCAGGCCCCTGTGTTGCTGCTCACTCCGTGAAATTCCACTCTGAAAGTAATATTGGTGTTTGGTGTGTGGGTCCTACTCGGGTATGATTTTATGTTTCCCCTGGCGCATTTCAGAAACAAGGAGGTCACTATTCCTTGCCAACTCACCTACGATTTCAGACTTGCCAGACTTCTCTCAGTTTCCTCCATAAAAATGAAAGCGCTGTGCTCAGAATAGAATGGCACGTTGGAAAATTTCCCCCACAAAGTGAGACCTAATTGTGGAAAATAGGAGCAGGCCTTCAGGTTGGCACCCGCTTGACCCAGAGACAGAAAAGAATGATGTCACCTCGGCCCCACCCCACACTGGCATGGAGCGAAGCAGAAAGAAGACAGCAGTACCCTGCCATTTCATCACAGTAATTAGAGCATGTGACCAATGGTCACAGAGCAGCATATACCCTAAACCCCAAAAGAAACTCCCACCAGAAAAATACATCTTCCCCCTGCCCTCATGGTCTAAAACCTCCTGCTCTATCTCTGCTCTTTTTGGAAGTTAAAATGAAGATAAGATCCATTGTCTAGTACCTCCTAAGGAAAAAAGGCGTTTTTGTGTTTCGACCATGGTAACTTTTTTCACCGGCTACCTGAACACATGAATAGTGGCCAGGATCCTGCATCCTTCCAGATGACAAGGGAGCCCCTGACCAGGACGACTGTCACTCTCAGGGAACCTGAGGTGGAGGCGTCGGCTCTCGGCTCACACCCCCCTTTCCAGAGCCTGGTTTGATAAACCCAACTCTACAGTCAGCCAAGTATGGATCTGAGGCCCAGCAGCAGTGGTCCCTCCTTCAGAGCTCACAGAAGTCATTCTATATGCAAGTTCGGAGGGGGTGCACAGGAGCTAAAGAAAGCACAATAAAAACTAAAGCAGTCCTTTACAATGCACTTGCTTAAGCAGCAGGAGGCATATTAAGTTCTTTATGACCATTATCTAATTTACACCAGATCTCAGCCTATGAAGTGGTTTCCCACCCCTGTCTGAGAAAGCTAAGACTTATAGAGCATAGTCACTGGCCCAGGGCTGCCCGGCTAGCAAATGGCAGGGCTGGGATCTGAGTGAAGGTTGGCTCCGCCTCAACTGCGCTGATTTATCCACCGCACTGGAACACCTAAGATGTGTCATCTCACAGATGTCACATACTCCCTCCAGAAGATAGCTGGAGAATCTCATTCATTCCACAGATACTTTTCTGAGTGCCTACAATCCATCAGCCACTCTGCTAAGTACAAAGGATACAAAGAAGAACAGGAGGCTTAATGTTCAAGAGCTTACAGACAAAGAAATGATAGTCAACAGTGAGTCCTATGAAAACAACTGAACTCTCAAATATGTTCAGGAAATCCAGGAATAAGAGAGACTGGTGGTGACTTCCCACCTGGGGCTCTGGGACACTGGCCATCCATGCAGATCAACCCACAGAGGACGGATCGCTCTCCAAAGTGCCCAGGCCTCTGGGCCAGGGGGCAGCCCTCCAGGGTCCTGCAGATCCCAGCAGCTATGGGAAGAGTAGCGAAAGTCTCCCAGGTTCCAGGGAATGAGCTTGCTGAGAATGCAGACGTGAGGATGAGATGCAGAATGGACAGCAGCATGGTTCCAAGGTGTGGGCCCAGGTTGCTTCAGCAAATACCGGTGCAGGGGTCGGGGAGGGGAGGGTCTTCACTAGAATCCCACCATCAAGACCAGGCATCACTGCGGAATACGGATGTCAGCCCAGAGTGACCAAGCATCCAGATGCCTCATCAATGCCACTGCACCATGCTGTGGCCCCGCCCCCGGGGATAGCTTTGCCTTGCCAAGGAGAAGGAGGGAGGGAGGAAAGGAGACAGCCTTGAATATGACTGAGCTTAATCCCGAGTTAACTGAGAAATCACTGGATTTCACTGAGCTGACCTGGGCATGACAGGATTGAGCTTCCTGCATCAGTCACCATGGTGACAGGAGGTAGAAATTCAGTAAAGCTAAGGAACATTTAAAAATATATATATTTCTGCACATGAGACGTGTGAACCCAGTTCCATGGGCTATAGCAGTAGTTCCAGTGAGTGCCGACAGCAACCTGGACTGGGGACGAGAAGAGGAGCTGGGGACAAGTGGGTGGCTTTAAGTCCCGTTTCAGAGATCATATTTATGGGACACTCTGATGGCGTAGATTTCAAAAAGACCAGTGCTAGGGTTTGAACTCTGTCTCTAAAACACTCACAGGCTGAAGTTCTAACTGCCAGTACCTCAGAAAGTACCTTACTTGGCAATAAGATCAGGACAGATATAATTAGTTAAAATAAGGTCACACTGAAGTAGGGTAGCCCTTCATCCAACATGACTAGTGTCTTCATAAGAAGACGGCCTTGTGTTGAAGGGACTGTCCAGGGACCTTGGCCTTGTAGCCTTGTAGTTTTCCTGAGCAAGGTTTCGCACTTCCAGTATTAAGGGAAGAACAATCATGGAGGCACTGTAGACACTCCAGTTGCTCTGAGCAGCCCGACCCTGACTGCCAGCCTGTCACCTGCATTCAACCGTGACACCAGCTTTCGTGGTCCACTGCTTCCTTGCACCTATAGCTGGGGCTCCATGCAGACTTAAGCCTGGGTGGAGAAAAGGATGAACAAACCAAAATTTGTGCTTGGAACAGATTCCATCATTTTCGCTGAGTGAGAAAATGAACAGATGTGTAAATGTCAGCTCCTGCATTATAACCACATTTAAATAGAATAATAATACCAACCAGCAGCTTGCCTTAGGAAAGGAGAAAGGAATTTTCTCCCATCTGAACACACAGAAAAGAGACACAGCTGTGTCCACAACGCAGGTGGGCACTTTCCCTGTGAGCCCCCTGCTCACAGGGAAACATGTAAAGCTCTAGATGGAGTCTTCTAGGTGCCTGTTGTAATGTTTTTAAATAAGAGTGACTGGGTTGGCCGTGTACACATGGGTGCTAGCCTCCCGTCTCCCTGGTGGTGCTATTGGAGCTGAGGTGAGCACCAGGCCCACCCAGTGAGAAGGGTGCTGAGGTCCCCTAGTGAAATTCCCAGTGAAAACAGAGTTTCTCTGCTGTGTGCAGGGAACAGAGGAAAGCCTAGACTAAAAATTAGTCGCAGAAGAAAGTGTCACTTAATTCAGAGGATAAGACAGGAACCGTTTAACATCTCAACAGAGAGAGCAGGATGCCTCAGCTCTGTTTCCACTTCCCTGTCTCACCATATTTTCCTCTCCCTAATATTTATAAGAGCAGCAAGCTGTACACTACTGTTCTGAGAGTAAAAAGCATATAACTTTTTTAACATTTGGTAACTAAAATAGGTTATGGGATCAATGCTGTTAGTACTACTTGAAGTCTGTATTTGATTTTTTAAAGATTTTATTCGCTTATCTTTGGAGGGAAAGGGAAGGAGAGAAGGAGAGAAATATCAATGTGTGGTTGCCTCTTGTGGGTCCCCTGCTGGGAACTGGCCTGCAATCCAGGCATGTGCCCTGACTGGGAATCGAACCGTGATCGTGTGGTTCACAGGCCCACACTCAATCCACTGCGCTACACCAGCCAGGGCTGTATTTGATTTTTTTAATTCCCTTTAAAGAAACCTAATTTATGGTTTTGACTTCAGGTTGCAAACATGTAAATTCTGCAGCGGCAAGTTCTCTGTTTTGCCAGTTCTTCTATCGTCACGTAATCAACTGATTTTGCATGTGGGTTTCAATGTAAATTATGCATGTTCCTTTCATGTGTATTTAATCATAGTATTTAATTTTGCACACTTATTTTTAATGTTTCTTTTAAGTAAGAGTGACTAATTTTGTTGGAAGAAGAAGGACAAGAAGAAAGAATAGAAGAAGGAGGAGGAGGAAGAGGAAGGAGGTGGCCTTGCGAAGACGGAGACACAGGAGGAATGCCGTTGACCATGAAGGCAGACATCAGGGTGAGGCACCTACAACCCGGCAAGCAGCAAAGCCTGCCAGCAAACTGCCAGAAGCTGAGAGGGAGGCGCAGATCGGATTCCCCCTCACAGCCCTCAGAAGGAACCAACCCTGTGGACACCTCGATCTCACACTTTCAACCTCCAGAATGCGAGACAGATTTCTGTTGTTCGAGCCACCAGGCACAGTCTTAGCAAACTGTACAAGGGGAAAGCACATTTGTATTCATTCATTGCATATTCCCTAAGTGCCTGCTAGGGGCCAGGTATAGCATAAGGTGGTATAGCACCTTATGCTATACCTGGGGGACCCAGGGATACCTCCGAGGGACCCAGAGCTGGACAGTGCCTGTGACAGTCATTTTCATTGAAGAGGTCACAATGTCATAAATGCTCTTTCAGTCACAAGAGGTGGCTTAAGGGAATCCATGGCTTTCTGGTCAAGGCTCCTACTGGCAGCCAGAGTCCTTCCCAGGCTACCAGAGGTGGACACCTCATGGCCACAAGAGCCCACTAAGCCTCACAGTCCTGTAGCCTTGTGCCTGTCCAGGACGCAAGGTCCTCTGACTGTCTTCTCTGACAACTTGATTCTTCACTGCCCCGACTGCATCTCCTCTCACAAGACTAACTTCCAAGATTTCCCAGAACACACACTCCATGAAAAACAAGTACCCCAGTCCTTACCCTTTTCACTAAATACTCTGCCTCCTTGTTTTAACCAAAGGCTACCTCTGACCCAAGGACACCTCTCGCCTTTCATCCAAATTCTGTTCTTTCCCCCACACCCTGGAACACCACAATATGAGGGGTGCATGAGGAGAATCCTGTTCCTCCCAAGAAGAGGCAAGGCCTCATTCTCTCCTGGAAGCCAGTGACACCGCATTATGTGTGGGACTGGACACTGGGCCACTCCCCACCTCTGCTCCTGGGGCCTGGGAAACACCTCACCACTGGGACAGCAGGAAGCTCTTCCCCACCCATCGCCTCAGCCCACTGACTCCGGAGTCAGTTGAACTCTGTTGAGTTCAGGACCTTCGCTGTAAGTTTTCAAACCATCTTCTTCTCTCAACACTGTCATTGCATTTGATAGTTGAGATCTTATTTTGATACTAAAAACAGAGCCTGGCAGCTCCTTTCTCTTGGCATTCCTGGTATACTGTCCTCACCTCCCCTGATACGATGGAAGCCTCCGAGGAACGTGTTCGTGGGAAGAGCACACCCTCACGAAGACAGTCTCTGCCGGCTTCGGCCCCAGGCCCCTGCTGCAGACAGTGAGGTGGGCGGGGCAGTGACTGGGAGAGGGGCATAGGAAGTTATTCAAAGTTCTACTAGGAAAAAATGTAGACAGAGAGAAGTTGGAACTATCAGCCAGTGTTGCTTATTTTTTTAGTCTTATTTATTTATTTTTAGAAAGGGGGAAGGAAGGGAGAAGAAAGAGAGAGAAACATTGATTGGTTGCCTCTCACAGGATCCCCAATGAGGGACTGAACCCGCAACCCAGGCATGTGCCCTGATGCCCAACCAACTGAGCCACACTGTCGGGGCAGCCAGCGTTGTTCCTTGTTGCATCTGTCCCAGATCTCTCTTCTTCCCTCTAATCTTGTGCCCCAAAAGTCAGCGGCACCCACTCATAGTTCCACGTGGCATATATTCGCACCCACCTCAGTAAAAGGAGAAGACAGAATTCAACTGAATCCTTAAGTAGATTTTTTAAAAATCAGTAGTCTCCACATCCAGGCATTTTTGATTTGCAAGAGCCTGATAAGGGTAAGAAAAAATAAAGAAATTCCAAAAGAGACGGTTCATTTCAGGGAAGCCCCTGGGTCCAGAGATTGATGAGGAGCACAGTCTAGTTCCTCCGGCCATGAAGGGCATATAAACAAACCCCAGAACTTAAAACGCCCCGGGGGGCAGAAAAGGAGAAAGAGGAGGAGGAAAATCCCCAAATAATAAAACCACACTGAACTGACTGTGTTAATATTGAGTTGCCTGGAATCTAAACATGTAAAGCTCTAGATGGAGTTTCCGCCACCCAGAAGAATGGGGATTCAAAAGCTAACTTGTTATTTTAAAAAACAAAATTGATAAGTTGCCTTTCTGCAGTATACCTGTGGTTTGACCCATCCCCACTACACCTACTGACAGGTATCATGTCCCCCAATTCCATGCTTGCAAGTTCATTGTTCACAGCATATTTCCTATATATGGCCTCCCTTCCCCTTCAATGTCCTCTTACTGCACTTAAAATAAAATACCAATTCCTTCCCATACCCTAAGAAGGTAAGCCATGATATGGGTATCTACTTTCCTGTGTCACACTGGTCTCTAACCTTCCTGCTCATTGGGCCCTTAGCTTCCTCTCCAGCCTTGCATCGTTCTCCTCCCTGCTGAGCTCAACACTCTCCAACCACACCAGCCTTATATCAGTCATCAAGCTCCCCAAACTCAGCCCCACCTTGTGCTTCCCTTCCCTCTGCCCCATGGGTCTCCATAGCCTCTCTTACTAAGGCTTCTCAACCTCCAGCTAGGGCTGACATGGCCCTTCTTTTGAGGAATTTCCTTGTCTCTCAGGAGGCTCCATGCCTCCCTCGACCCCCAGCTCGCTATCCCAGCATTGAGAGCATTTTCTGCATAAATTCACCCTATCTGTAATTGTTTCCTTTGTTGTGGTTGCCTTTCACCTCAGTTAGCGTCACAAAGACCAAGACCATGTCACTCATGTTATATCTTTCATTTCCAGGGACTAGCCCAATGTCTGGCTCTTGGTAGGCATTTGCTAAATGAAGGAATGAGCAGACCCCAGCTTATCAGCAATGTAACTGCTTTGACAAGCAAGAAGAGTGAAACTTTCTATGTTGATGTGGGTAATGCCTCCACAACATCTGTTCATAGCACACTAGGGAGCATTTTGCTCTAACAAGCCCAAGAATTTACATCCCCAAGAAACACATGTGGTAACTAGTGACATTAAACTGGTGGTGAGCAACCTTTTCTGCTTGAAAGCCAACTCAGAAAGAAATATAAATGTTTATGATCAGCATTTAAAAATTTAATATGAAAGTAACTTCACCAAATCCTACAGGATGGGGGGAGTGGTATGTATTTTCACCACTGAGATGAGGTACTTCATTGCTCAGGTAGATGTCAGTGGAAAGGGGCATTACCTCTTAGCCACTAAAACTCTCAGCAATTCATGGACATCTCTGATATAATAAGAAATATGTATTTGGTCTTTATCCCTGGTTCCTGACACAGAGCTTCTAAAACCTTCAGAATTTCCCAAGTAGGCACATCTTTTGTTATTCATAACAAGCCCTTGTCAACTTCAGCTGAGTTTACACTAATGAGGTGACTCTTGATGAGCCCCTAGATAGTTTAAGCCTGAGAACTGGTGGCCAGAAAAACAACATGTGATTAGAGCTTTGGAACTTTCAGCTGCCCCACCCCCACCCCGGTCACCTCTGGGGAGGGGAAAGGGGCTAGAGATTGCGTTCAATTACCAATGGGGGATGACTTAGTGATTTATGCCTTTGTAATAAAGCCTCCGTAAAACCCCTGAACAATGTGGGCTGCAGAGTTTCCAGGCTGGTGAACACATCAAGGTGCTGGGAAGGTGCTGAGCCTTCCTCCAGACGGCACGGAAGCTCCATGTTCCTCCCCCTGATCCTTGTCCTACGTGTCCCTTCCATTGTTGGTCTTGAGTTATAGCCTTCATAATTAACCGGAAATAGTAAGTAAAGCAGTTTCCTGAATACTGTGAGTCATTCTAGCAAATTATCCAACCTAAGGAGGGGTGAATAATTCAGAATGGGAGCCCCCTGAATTTATAGCTTGTTGGTCTGAAGTACCAGTGACAGACTGGGACTTGTACTGGCATCTGAAGTGGGGGTGGTCTTGTAGGACTAAGCCCTTAACCTGTGGGACTGAACCAGCTTCAAGTAGAGAGTCAAAACTGAGTGGAATTGTGGGTGTCTGAGAGTTAAAGTGGTGTTGGAAAAGACACAATGCATTTGGTATCAAAAGAACTGTCAGTAAAAGCAGGTCAACATTTAATCTTTTCCCCTTTAAGTGTTTGTCAGACTTTAAAGTCACAATCTCCAAAGTAAACTCAACACACCCCAAAGGTACACAAGATTATTTACTGGATTTCAAGATGCCTATTGTTGCCTCATCCATTAAAAATATCTACTGTGTAAATATAGAGAACATGTGAGATATATACAAGGTCTGTCTAAAAGGTATCCAGTCATGTAATATAAAAAATAGAGATACTTATTGAAGAAGATACAAGATACAAGAAACATTGTAAATAGGACAATGATGCCTCAGTCCTCTTCAAAGTAGGTACCTTGGGACCTCACACAGTTCTCCCAATCACCATCCACTGCCCCATCCTATTTTCCTGAATCTCATCGACAGTTTGAAATCTTTTCCCTTTCAAAGGTGATTTTAGTTTTGGGAAAAGTCAGAAATCGTAGGGCAGCAAATCTGGGCCATAGGGGGGCTGCGCCACCTGGGTGATCTGATGGTTAGCCAAAAAACTGTACAAGATGTGATACATGAGAGGGCATGTTGTCGTGATGAAGCTGCCAATCCCCAGTTGCCTGAGCTGTGGCCTTCTAAATCACACTTTTCACAGAGGAATGTTTAAGCTTAATGCAAAATCGGATATAGATTTATTGCTCTCCTTGCTCAGTCATTCTGAGTGTGACAGCCACACAGTACACATGCTCACTCAACGGCATCCACCGCCCCCACAGACTAGCACAGTGAAGTCATCATTGTTCACATACGTGCATTCCAGTCCACTCTCCTCGGTTGCCAGGTAACACTGATACCATGAAAATCATTCTCATTATATTAACAATGGTTGGACTTTTTCCAGACAAACCTCACATGTGTGTGTGTGTATGTGTGTGTGTGTGTGTGTGTAACCGGATGCATATCTAAAACTTCCTACTAACAGGAAGACATGCTGAAAAAATACTGGAGACTATTAATGCCACATCCTCAAATGCATTAAATTATTTTATCCTTGAAACAACAGGAGAGTCACTGTGATTCACTCTTAACAGATGGGAAAATTGAGACTGAGACACATATTGATTAGTTCAATGCCACACAGGCATTGAACTAATATTACAGACACAGTTTGGGCTGGAATGTGTTCATGCCATTTTATAACACCTGCTGACTGGAAGAGAGGCTACCTGTTTATGTCAGGCTGTGTGGCAGGTATTGGGATAAGAAGACAAATAACATATACTTCCCCCCTAACACATACACACACCCTCCTAAGCTTGGGTCACCCATTCCCAGGTATTGGTCCTAGAACAACACTGTGGCTGCTGCCAGTTTCCTGGGGTTCTCCTCTCTGCTACACTCCTGGCTTCCTGCATCACCCCCCTGCCCCTCATGAAACACAAGTATCCAGAGCTCAGTAGCTTTGTCTAAGGTGATGGTACAGACATCCTGGACATGGCTGGATTCCTCTGGGGTAAGGCCACATGTCAGAATGAACACTTGCATGGAGAAGAGAGAAGGGACTCAGACTCCAAAGACGTGTGGGATAGAGTGGCTCTCTAGGGATCCCCAACAGAAAGAAAAAGTAAGAATGACATCATGCCCTGGCTGGTGTGGCTCAGTGGACTGAGTGCCAGCCACAATCCAAAGGGTCACTGATTCGATTCCCAGGCAGGGCATATGCTGGGGTTGCAGGCCAGGTCTTCAGTAGGGGGTGCTCCAGAGACAACCACACATTGATATTTCTCTCCCTCTCTTTCTCTCTCCCTTCCCCTCTCTAAAAATAAATAAATAAAATCATTTTTTAAAAAAGAATGACATCATGTTTCAGGGAGTCTGAGCTTTGGCTGCATGAAGAAGTCCATGGGTTACAGGCAGAACTGCCTCAGGGGCGTGCGGTGAGGGTGGCCATGACTCGGTCAGTAGGACCAAGGCTCATTGCAGGGCTCGTGGCCCCGGAGACTGCTGGAGAACTGAGCAGGGACCTGTTTACCGGACCTAGAAAAAGGGCAGGAGTTTGTTAACTGAGAATGAAGCAAGAATCCAGTTACTAGAACTGAAACATATGGTCACAATGTGCCTGACAACAAAGCTGGTTTATGAAATCATCAGCTGTCCTACATGAGCAATTAAATTTCCTCATGCCTAAACAGAACTCTTTCAGGAGACTAGGGGAGGCAGAAACTAGAAATAGTGAATTAGGAGTATGTAAGTGCATCACCTTGCTTCATTCATTTGACCAATATATATATATATATATTGAGGGCCTACTATGTGTTAGTCGCTATGCTAGATACTACGCACAACAGTGGATAAGGCAGCTAGCCCTGCAGCTTTCTGTGCTCAAACAAGTGAGAACTGTGACAGGATATACTGAGTCCTAAGAGGGGATGTGGAAGGGATCAAAGGAAGCTTTGTGCTTCTTCTGTCGAGATGCAAAGATGCAAGCATATCCAGACAAATTCAAGAAATCAAGGACTTTCATTAATAAAAAGGAACCTAGAAGAGACGGAGGTAGGGGATCCAGGAAGGGAGTGAGATCTACAGCCTCCTAATTTGGTATGCTATTCTGTTTGCCAGTAGGAATTCTAAATGAATCTGAAGTGCTGGTACCTTAATGAAGAATGACGTTTCCGGAAAGATTGTGAATTAATGGGACCATGCTGCCTAGTGGCTTGGCATTTGGAGCTGGATGAACTGGCTGTGAGTTCCAGTTCTACCACTTTCCCAGCCAAGTGGGCTTGGGCAAATCATTTAACTTCTTTTAGCCTTGGGTTTGTTTATCTGTTTCCCCCCAGGACCTCAAATAGACAGAATTTCATTTCCTTGGTTCAGGACACATTCTCGTCATTAGTCATCTTATCATACTGCAATGATTCATTCATATTGTTGCATAAGGTGATGTATTTAAACTGCTGCCTGATACCTCATGACGTCAATGGGTACAGGGATCACTGATGCATGTCAGACTTAGCAAGACGTACCAGTGGGGAACAGAGAAACTCAACTATATAGAGCTAGAAAATTAATGATTTTCCACATGGAGTAAGATTCAAAGGGATCCCTAAATGATCCCATATGTAAAAAATAACCCCAGATGAATTAAAGTTTTACATGTCAAAAACAAAATATTAAAATTTTTTAAAGAAAATTTAGGTGAAAATACAGGGTCCAGCACAAATAACACCCACTTTTATTACAAAATCTTTTATTACAAAATCACAAACATGTAATTCTGTAACATAACAATGTCACACTCAAGCCCAGCATGTGACATTTTAGGTGAAATGTTCAAATTGCTGTTCATCTCATGCAAGACAGTCACATACCCTAACTACAATCAAGCAAGGCTTACCTCTGCCAGACCCTGTATTTTAGACCTTAGGAATAGAGAAAGATTTCTTAAAGAAGAGCTATACAGCACTGACTGTAAGTAAAAGATTTATAAATTTGGATATATTAAAGTTAAGAATATTTTCAACAAGAGCTCCAATTTTTCTCATTTATAAAATGAGGATAATAATACTCATATAAAATTCTAACAAGATGCAGTGAAATGATGTATATAATACACCTAGAATAGACCCTAGCAAATATAATAACAAAATAATAAATGGTAAGTAATATTATTATTCTCAAACAACAATGCTATTACTATCAAACAGTACTGAGTAATATGACAAGACGTATTGAAACCTGGTAAGCTTTCAGAGAACAAGTATTTAATGCCCTGGTGATGGTTTCAAAAGAGAGATAATGGAAACTACATTAGCAGTCAACAAATACTTATTAGACATTCGTGCGAGGCTCCATGCCAGGTACTGGTCAACTCGTATCAACCACCATGGCTTTTGGCCACGATCTAATACCCACGAAACTTTCACACCTCTATTTGTGATCAGAGCAGAGAGAAGACCTCCACATATTTTGACAAGCTGCACACAGCACTACAGAGCTTTGACACTATCTAAGACAGAAACCCCAGCACTGCCCAGCTCTGAATTACTCCTGCTAGTTGAGTATACATAAGTGGTCTCCAATTTGTTCTGTTTGGGGTTCTGTTCAAATAATCGAGAGCCTGAAATCACTCTGACCCAACCATAAGGAGGCAAGTGCAGGCGTAGGGCAGACTTTGGGAGCTGTTTGATCAGCAGCTCAATAACGCCACTGCCTTCTCTCCATTTCTCCGCTTTGTGGCTCGGGGCTCAGAAGCACACATATCCTTTGCTGTGGCTGATGGCCATGATGGAACATATAAAGCCTTGAATAAAAAGAATGAAGCTGCACTGTAAAAACCTGGTTCAGAAGGTCTTAAAAAGCAGTTCAGTGTCTGCTCTACCCCCATTCTCCAAGATTATACCACCTCACAGACTTTGTATATTCATGTTTTATATCTTCCTCACTGAGTTTTCCCCTATGAGGAGAAGCCAACAGAAGCTTTAAAAATAGTGAGCTGTATCACAGTAGACTTGTGATATAATTTGCCTAATAATGTGCATACAGGAACCATTTATTGAGCTCTGGGGCAGGGATCCCCAAACTCCCACCTCCCCATCCCTGGATGCCACTGGCATTACCACCTAAGCCCCGCCTCCTGTCTCCCACCCCCACCCCATCCACGGAAAAACTGTCTTCCATGAAACTAGTCCCTGGTGCCAAAAAGGCTGGGGACCGCTGCTCTAGGGTATCACCAATTATTTTAACAAGCAATATTTGCTTTACGGTCTACACAAGAATAAGATAACAAGCTTCAGAAAACAGGAAGTCATGCCTAGCTAAATGCCCCCCACAAAAAAGCTCAACATCCTTTGGAGAACAATTCCCCTGAAAATCATCCTGCTACGATTTATGAGGCTAACATGGATCTGGACATTGCCATTTGAAAGAAAGGATAAAGAAGAAAGTTACTGCCTACCACAACGAATTCTTTTTCCCAAGAGCTGGTGAGTTTCTCCCATTTCTACAACAGACCCAGTAAATTTCAGAATACATTCTCTTTCTGGGAACACACTTAGGGTGGGAGGGATGCGCCCAGCGTGGGTGTAGGAAGTGGGAAAGGGAATCAGAGCCAGGTTCCACTCTGGTCTATCACTTAGTAGCTGTACAAGTGCGAACTCAATAGCTCCGAGTTTCTGTTTCATCATTCATGTCAGATCATCATCTACCTTCCCTACTTCGCAGCTGTTGCAAAATAATGTTTTCAGGAACACATTAAAGGTTCTAGCACAACCTTATATTTACTTTCTACTAGATCATGTATCCATTGAGAGTAGCCACCACGTCTTTTTCTTCACATTTTTATCTCTATTTTTCAATTACAGGTTACTTTCAATATTTGTTTTGGTTTCAGGTGTATAACCTAAAGGCTAGAAAACTGTGTATTTTACAAAGTATTCCCTCCAATACTTCTAGTACCCACCTGACATACACATAATTATTACAATGTTATTGACTATATTCCCTATGTTCTTTACAACCCCATTACTATTTTTTTATATCCCCATGGCTATTTTTTAACTAGCAGTTTGTACTTCTTAATTTCTTCATTTTTTCCCACCTAGTTCTCCAACCCCCTCATCTATGGTAACCACCAGTCTGCACTCTGTGTCTATCATTCTGTTCCAATTTTGTTTGTTCGTTAGATTCCACAAATAAGTGCAACCATATGGTATCTGTCTTTCTCTGACTGATCTATTTCATTGAGCATAATACTTTCTAGGTCCAACCATGTTGTCACAAATACTAAGATTTTATTCTTTTTTATGGCCATGTAGTATTCCATTGTATATATAAAGGTCTGTCTGGAAAAGGTCAGCCATTTGTTAATATAAAGAGAATGGGCCCTGGCTGGTGTAGCTCAGTGGACTGAGCACAGGCCTGCAAACACGATCACAGTTTGATTCCCAGTCAGGGCACATGCCTGGGGTGCAGGCCAGTTGGTTGCATTCCCCTGCTGGGGCAGGGAACTCACGAGAGGCAACCATACATTGATGTTTCTCTCCTCTCCTTCCCTTCCACTCTAAAGATAAATAAATAAAATCTTTTAAAAAAGAGAGAGAGAATGGTTTGCACAACATCAATGTAACCTGGCAGCCAAGGAGAATGGGCTGGAATGCTCATGAATGAACAATGACAACTTCACTCTGCTAGTCAGTGGGGGTGGTAAATGCTGTTGAGTGAGCATGTGTACTGTGTGGCTGTCGCATTCAAAATGACTCAGTAAGCAGAGCAACAAATCTGCATCAAACCTGCATTAAGCTTGCACATTCCTCCATGGAAACTATTGGGATGATTTAGAAGGCCATGGCTATGGGCAACTGGTAATTGGCAGCTTTATCACAACAACATACCTGCTCATGCATCCCGTCTCATGCAAAGTTTTTTTGATAAAGCATGAACTCACCCAGGTGACTCAGATCCCCTACAACCCAGATCTGGCACCCTGTAACTTCTGGCTTTTTCCAAAACTAAAATCACCGTTGAAAGGGAAGAAATTTCAGAGCATCAATGAGATTCAAGAAAATACAACAGGGCAGCTGATGGCAACTGGGAGAACTGTGTGAGGTCCCGAGATGCCTATTTTGAAGGGGACTGAGGTGTCATTGTTATATGTACAATGTTTCTTATATCTTCTTCTATAAATGTCTCTGTTTTTCATATTACATGGCTGGACACCTTCTGGACAGATGTTGTATGCACCACAGCTTTGAGGGTAGGAAGTATGTCTTAATCATGTTTGTATATTCCACTCTTCCTAGCCCAGAGTTATCACTAGGTACTTAATAAATGTTGATCTTAAATGACAGCTGTCATGAGATAAGAGGAAAACAAAAGTCAACTGTAAAGATTTAATTGCCTGCTGGTTGGCCTGTGACACTTCCCATCTAGAGAAAGATGTAAGCAGTCAAACAGCAAAAGAAATATATTCTATGAAACTATCTCAGTAAGAAAGCACTGAAAATCACAAACTCCTTTCTTGGCCACAGCTTTACATTTAGATATGAAAGCCATTCAGGCTAGGCTAAGAGAAGAAAATGAGAAACCAACAAATAAGATGAGGCTCCCTTCAAGATGGGAATTTCTCTTGGCCCCTCACCCTGGTTCTCATCCCTCCTCCCAGGTGTTATCCTCACAAATGTTCCCCATGATCGGCAAATTTCAGAAAATAACTGGGGCTGGCTTAGCTCAGTGTCTCTCTTCCTCCTGGGAGTCAGTTTCCAAAGGTGATCTGCAAGAGAAGGGTATAGAGAGAGAAGAGAGAGGTATGAGGAAGGAGAAAGAAAAGGGAAGACCAAGGCAAACTTGGTGGTGAGCAGAGCCAGTGAAAGGAGAAAGTTTCTTTTTTTTTTCTGATTTTGTGGAAGTTATCTGTTGTATGATACAGCGATATAACCAGTTTTGTTATCCATGGTCTTTCAACGAAGTCTCGTGGCCTCGTGTGCATGACTGTCCTGGAGAATTGAAGGACAAGGGGCTGGGTCCATGTGCAGATGTGCAGACTGGACAGTGTGCACAGGAAGAAAGACAAGAAGAAGAGATCGAGAAAGAATTCACCAGAAGCAGGAACTTGGAGCTCGAGAAGAAACATAGGACTAGCTAGCTGCAGTTCTTGGTGATAAGGGGGAACAGTGGGTTTTCTGAGGAGGAAATGGATCCTCAAGTCATTCTAGTGGACTGCCACCTGGAAGCATGATCCCCAGATGCTGGAAAAATAGGGCACCCTCAACAGCCAACAGCTGGATCACAAGATTCTAAAGTCTTATTATTCTAGCCTGAGGGTGTGGATGAGGCTGGAGAAGGGGGAAGACGAAACAGGAGCAAAGGGAGGCAGGTACGAAGAAGTAGTTCCTTCTTTTATCCTCTCCAATTTCAGGTGCCAGAAGGTGGAGCTGACTACATCTGCCTATTGGAAGGCAGATGTCAGATTCAGGAGCCAACATTCAAACCCTTCTTCCTTTCCATTAAGGTACGGAGTGATGTAATTTCCCAGAGATTTGGATTTTTTTAATCACTTCGGTCTGAATTGGAGGGTAATTGCCCACATCTCTGTTTTACCCGTGGATTCATGCTACAGAATAATTTCTGGAATCCAGTTCCAAGCTCCTTACCTAATGGGAGTATGTAATAGCATTTTTAATTTTGTGTGGAAAAAAATCTCAATGGCTTAAAGACCTTACCTTAACACATTAAACAGAAATTCAGCAGGCATTGCTTAGCACGGTCCCAGATGCCTGTGGGCTCACCTGGGTGTGCCCGGGACCCCCTACTGCAGGCCAGATGTAAAGCTGACCATGGAGGAGATCAGCAGGTGAGTGCAACTCATCCACTGCACAGCCGCAATGGGCACAGCGTCTCGGAAGGGGACACAAACTGCCATCTCAGCCCGAGTCTCAGCCTGGCCCTTCCCCTCTGACCCTCGGTGTAGACTGCCGGCTAACACTGCCCTTTTATCCCCCTCTGCAATGGAGAGAGGCTGAGGAACACAGACTGCTTCTCTCACCCAGGTCCCCCCAGCTTCTTTTTTTAGCCCGCCTCATCTTCTCCTGGTTTTGTTCAATTTTCTGCAAGCATTTGTATCTGGCTCACTTATCTCCCTTTATTCCTCAGAAGCATCTCCCATAATTCCCATGAATGGCGGGGACATTGAACATTTTTCCGTCCAGGAGCAGAGCTGGGTAGACACCCTCCTCCCAGCTCCACAGCCCCTCTGACCCCTGTGGGGACTTTCCTGACAGTGCCTCTTTTTCCTTTTCCTTTTGAATTGCCGGCTGCCAGGTTTTCTTTTCTCAATTACGTGTGGAACTACATTTCACATAACAAAAGCCAACCCAGTTTTCAGGTGACTTGGGGTTCTGTAGAGGAACCTGCCACTTCCAGGCCCTGATTCAAGTGGAGCTCAGTTTAGCCCGCTGTAAGTGGGACAGTGAAAAGGACTGGTGAGCGCGGTTCCAAGGAAGAGGCACTAAACTAGGCCCCAGGGGACCGGACACAGGGCCAGGCCCACAACTTCTGCTCCATGAGCACCTCACCTTTCTGACTTCAAAAGATTTTGCCCCTCAGCCTTCCTCATAACACAGGTGACAGAATTCAATGTGCTATAAACATACCTTACAAACTAAACTATAAAGACTGTTCAGTCTGCTAAAGGCCCGTGTCAGTCATGGGGACACATGGACAGTGTAATCTTCGGAATACACACGTGCGCTTCACCAAAGTGAGGGCTGGGCCAGCTTTTACCCACTATTTTTTTTAAAATATTTTATTTATTTATTTATCTTTAGAGGGGAAGGAGAGAGGGAGAGAAACATCAATGCATGGTTGCCTTTTGTGCATCCCCTGCTGGGAGTTGGCCTGCAGGGAACCTGCCTGCAACCCAGGCATTTGCCCTGACTGGGAATCGAACTGCGATCCTCTGGTTCGCAGGCCCGTGCTCAATCCACTGAGCTACACCAGCCAGGTTACCCACTATTGACTCCCAAGGTCTTGGCCCATGGGAGGGAGGAAGGAAGGGGAGGAAAACAACTCACCCAAGAGTATGAAATACAGGATCTTCCATGTATCTGTGAAGCCCCAGTACCTGCTGGCGAGAGTAGAATTACTTGAATCACCACCAAGTCTTTCTTGAATTTGCATTTATGAATTGAGCCCCACTTGGGTGAAAAGTAAAAACAGTAGAACTAGACCAGGAATGTTTGTTCTTGTAGGTCAACAGCAAAAGTCCTGACCAGGCGTGACCTCATGGAGACTGTTCATTTAGGTAAGCCAGTGTTGCAACAGTGCTATCTGACACTTGTATAGTGCTTTATTGTTTATGGAGCATTTTCAAGTGTCTGGCCTCCTTCTGATCTTCCAAATACCATGTCGATGGGTAGGGCAGATTATTCCCAACTTTCCGGTGAGGAAATGGAAGCTCACGGGAGTGCAGAAACAGTGAATCCCAGGCCAGTAAGTGGCAGAGCTGGGATCTGGACACAGTTCCATGACTCTGGGACCTTTCAGCCCCTGGTGAGGACAGTACTGAGGGTATGCCCTGTGGTAAACTGATGACCTCTGTAGTAACCAAAACGAACAGGATTTCCTCTTTATTTTTCTAGAATTACTTTTATCTTGAATTATTTTTTATCTTGAACCCCTGCAGAGAAGAGAGTCCCTTCTGCTAAAATAAGGGCAAAAAATACCTTAAATAAATATAACTAAATGTATTGTTAAACAAAATATATGATTGGTAAGCAAGCGATTTTAAATATTTGGCTTCATTAACAATTAATTGCCAACACCAACAATGGTCTGCCTTTTTCCCCAATCAGGTTAGAGACAATGGAATGGATGTTGATAAGAATGCAGTAAAGCTGATGTTTATGTTCAACACTGGTGGCTTCCTATATGGATAAAATCATTTAGAAGCTGTTTGGTCACACACAGCAGAAGCCATGAGATTGTTCATACTCTCTGAGCCAGCATCTTACATCTGGGAATCTATCCTAAGGAAATAATATGAAACAGGAAAGGAAAAAAATACCTCCCTGAGACCTGCTTGTGGTACTCTCCCTGGGGTAGCAACGAGATCTCATGGAACCTTTGCAGTAAATTTCCTTTTGTTTAAGCTGGTTCAAATTTGTTCCTGTCACCTGGCTCCAGAGCTGTTGGTATCGTAAATGCTCGTGCACAAAGATAGCTAATATAAATATTAATATCCTTCCTTCCTTCAAAATTGATCCTAATTGGCCCTTCCAACCTCACCACCTGTTACCCAGCTTTCCACCCCACCCCTACCAAACTCCAAGCTCTGTTCAACTTGGACTTCTCACAGTTGACAGGCGGGACCATGAGTACCCAAGTTAACTTCCACACGCCTCCGAATCACCTGGAAAGCTGGTTAAAACACAGACTGCTGATGCACACACCATCAGAAACCCGGCAACTTTCTGATTCTGCCGCTCCTGTGTGAAGCCTGAGAATGGGCACTTCCAACAGGTCCCACGTGAGGCGGCTGCTGCTGGTCGGAGACCACGCTTGGAGAACCAGTGGTTTTAGCAGCAGTCTGCCTGCAGGAGTTCTCTTCTGGCAAAAGCTTTCCAGTCCTCCCATCCCCAGCTCCTCCCTAATATTTGCAGTCATCCCCAGTCCCACCGACCTGAACTAATTACTTGTCTCCTGTGCTGCTTTGGGGGAAGAATAGTGCCTACTACACAGTATAATGAAAAGTTAGTCATGTAATCACTGCCAGCTCCCTGCTAATTCTGAATGCCTGGAGGGCTGGCCCACAGCTTCAGCGTCTCTGTGCCCGCAGAGCACAACACCTGGCACACGGGAGCCGTGCGCACATGTAAGACTGAGTTGCTCCTCCCTACCTCACTGCACGGGAAGTTATGATTTACTCCTGCTCCCACAGGATCCATTAGCACATCGAATGGCTATTTCTAAAAGAGCCATGAGAGCAAAAGAAGAAACATGAGCAGAGTTTATTAGTTTGCCAGACTAGTAAATAGCATCTTGCTTTGCTCTCTAAACTCCCTAATGAAGATAGCAGCTCTCAGGCAAATAAATAAAACATTAGGTTGAGGATACACAACACATCACAAGCACAGTTCACTTAATTTGCTCATTGCTGAAGGACATTAGCCATTTTTGAGACAATCTTCATAAACACACTGCCCAGGCTCCCTTTTCTCCTAGGTAAATACTATCAAGCTCAGATTTTAACATTTTTCAATATCTTACCTGTATTTTATTTCAATAACTGTCTCTTACTAGCAAAATACCCGTCTTAACCAAATGAAAGCTATTCTTCAGTAATTGTCCTAAAAGCCAACTCCTTTTCAGGAAAAAACATCCTTTTGAATCACAAATAGTGGAGCTAAACAGTGTTCTCAGAATATTAATGTGAGCTTAAGCTATTAAAATGTCATAGTTAACCTTTTTAAAACCTAATTAAATTAAAATAATAATATGTGGAACAGTTTTACTAGAAGGAAAGGCTCTTTTTCAAAGAACCTGTTCCCAGTCTCAAAGCTAACCCCTTGAAGCCATGGTGGAAAGAGGTTTTGCATGCAGACAAAGGGAACCCAGCTTTGCACGTGCTGTGATTAACTTTTAGTTGCTAGTATTAGAGTTAATTACTGCCGCATGCTGGAGGGCAGGGACAATTTACTTGCCAGATCACACCTAATAAGATGTATTTGCAGATGCCAGCATCTCCTGGACTTAATCAACAAACTATCAAGACAATCAATGCTGTTAGGCCCCATGTCCTTGTGAATTTTTTTGCCCAAAGAAAAAAGATAAAATCCAAGGGCAAGAGATCTAAGGATATAGACAGGCTGCTCAGAATGCCTCTTGTAACTAGCATCAGGCTTATCATCCTCCACGGATGGCCTGAGCCACAGAGCAGGACGGTTTGTTTGCCCCAAGGCCTGATTCTGTTGCAAGCAAAATTCAAGGCAGTCCCCGAAAAGCTTCAAACAGGGTCCTGCCTACTTTGCCTTCTGTGGGAAAAGCCTGTTACCCTTAAGACACTGGACTCACCTCTTGCTTTGCAAGGAATGAGTTTCTGTTCCTTTACTTAATAGTCTACACGTAGGTCCAGGGAATAAATTTTTAAGAGAAAGGAACTGGCTATTATATAGAACAGGTTGGCAAATTCCACAAAATAGCATGCCTGAGTTTCAACCCTGTTTCTTTATAGGCCCCCGAAACATTACAAAGAGGTAAAACTGGTATCATGCATGGGCCACAAAATAAGGAAGGGCCACCACAGCAGAGCTAGAGGGATCTCGCGCAGGTAATGGGGAGGTACAGGTGACAGTTGTAGCCAACCTGGGGGCCACTGACAGCTGAGCTAAGACCACCTTTGGCTGTACGTCGTATGTCCTGAATAATGAAAGATGGCCACCACTCAGCAGGAACACCTAGGTCTCTAGGTAGTCTAGTCATTTATTTATCCCTTTATTCACTCACCCCGGATATGTTTGTTGGGCACCCGCCCCCTTTACACCAGGTGCTGTAGTAAGCATGTTCCTGCTTTCGCTAAAAGTGACCTGTGCAACTTCGAGCCCTGCTGCTTTGCACAGGGCCCATCTTGGACAAAACTGCTTTTATGACAAAGTCAGGAATCTTTGTTGACCTTCTGGCTTACAAAACGTAGTATTACCCCGGAAATGGCACCCGTTCCTTCTATTCACACTCTATCAGTGAGAATTTGTCATATGGCCATCCCCATCCGCAAGGGAGGCTGGAAAATGTAGTCTTCATTCTCTGCCCAGCTAAAATTCAGGGGTTCTACTACCAGTTGAAAGGAGGAGAAAACCAATATTACTGGCTCTGCTACAGTAAGATATTTGCTTTTATACCAAAGGCTTTACTGTCCTAATCAATCAAATGAGGCAAGAATTTTGGGCATTTCCACACCAGAGAGATGAAAGGATAGCCAGGAGCCAAGAGCCATGCAGGAAAGTGGGATCCGACCCTACTTCAAGGCCTCAAAGTTGGTGCAGGTCTTGGCCCCTAGAGGACTAACAGGTAAACCAGGGAGGCATCACCATACATGCAGGTACATGTGGGTCCTTTTCAAAGTTTGAAAATATAAAGGCACTCACTGCAGAATTATCCCTACATGATACTTTCCTAATGCAACATTTCTTGGTATCAGGATAGAAAATCCTTTCTTCTACCCTCTTAGGTTCAGCATTTGGGGGTTTGAAAATTAAATTAACTCAGGTCAGATCAGCAAGAGAAAAGACAAAATTTATCCACTTGCATGGGCAGAACTCACAGAGAAAGTGGCTCACGGAGGTAGGGGTTAGAATTTGGAGCTCCTATACATCTTAACAAGAGCAAGGGGTTGAGATTTTAAGGGACAATAGATAGTGAGGGATGACTGAGAAATACGTGGAGAAACTAACGGAGGGCAAGGTCTGTCTCACTGAAGCCCATCCATGCATCCATTGCTGACAGCCCAACTTCAGTGCCAGGAGTCGCTCTCCCCTGTGTTTGGGGGGCCTCCCTTATAGGGGCTTTGTGACCGTTTTATTCTTTTGGAAGGCTCTGCTTTTAGGCAGATAAGAGAAACACAGAGGAAGCTTCTTCCTGCATTTGTTGGCTTTGAAATGCGTTCACGTCAAAATAACCCTTATGCCACAGTGGCATATTCTGGACCCCTTCCTAGGTCATACCTAAACTGTACAGAATCCATCACTTGGAAAGGAAGAGGAAGGAAGAGGGAGGAAGCATAAGGGGAAAGAAGAAAGGGAAGTAGGCAGCGGCCATGATCAAATATTTTTCAGGCAATGTATGAATTTTAGGAAAAATGATATCCTCAAAACTCCATGCATCATTTTAAGCAAAAGAGTGTGTGGGGAATAGTCCCAAATTCAACTGGGAATATTTTGTACTCAGTGTGATCCATTCTCTGTTTGCTCAGGATAATGTGACCTGACTTTTCCTTAGTGCTGGTCAAGTTCCTCAAACCTGAGACACTGTTGAAAAAAATTGGAAAAGAAAATAAAGCCAGGGAGAAGAGCCACAACACTGGAAGAGAAGCTTTCGCGGCACACGGAGTAATTGTTTCCCAATGACACAGTGGCAGTCTGGGATTAGGAAGGCATGTTTTCAGCATCTTACATCCTAATGGTACTAATTACATATGGCTGTTTTACTATGTTTCAGTTGAACTTTAGGACATTGGTTCAAGATTTGGAATTAATGGGTAATACAATATAATTTTCCCATCTTGAATAATAGAAAACAGGCTCTGGTTAGCATTTTCATACAGAACATATGATTTGTAGAAATAGATTACAAAATGCAGTGCCTGTATTTGGGAAACTGAATAGGAAGTGATGCATTATAGCTCTTTACCTACCCAACCCCCACCCAGCACACACTAACTGAATTTAATGAGCCAGGCTTTGTGCTGAGGGCAGTGGAGACAACAGGAAGAGGCCAGCACCCGTCCCAAAGGGCCTCTGGATGTGGTCAGAGGATGAGACAGAATGATTGGGGACTGTGGGAGAAGGGTGGGCTAAATAGTGAGGACCCTATTCCCACTACAGGAGCCAGGGAGGGATGAGTTATAGTTCCCTAGGGGAGGGGAAGAAAGAGTGCCAAGCAGAGGCAGTAGCCTCTGCCAGAGCCCGGAGCCCAGAGAGCAAGGCCACTCACTCTGGCTGCATCACTGAGCCCACCGGTCAAGCAGAGAAGGTGTCCCCCCACCTCTCCCCCACTACACTCCCCACTGCACCCCATGGAAGAAGCTGAAAGTCCCAGTTCCTCTCAGTGGCTCTGCCCTGACTGCCTTCATTTAAGCTCCTACAGGGACAAAACTGTGAATGGGCTCGAAAACTTTGTTTCCTCATCTATACAATGGGATAATGAAGTTTCACCTTAAGGAGTTATTGAGAGTATTCAATAAATGAATGCATGTGAAGTGCTTAGACAAATGCCTAGCACATGTTCTGTGCAATATATTAGCTGTTATTATGAGCTAGAGGCCACATGAATGTGTCACAGTGAAGCCAGAGGGTCCCTGAGATCAGGCTAGAGACTGAGACCCAGGTTTTCTGCCTCTTCCCTCTCCTCCACTCCCTTCTCCTCTCTCCCCTCCTCTGCTCCTCCACACACGGCAGATGCATATTTTTTGGAAGTACCTATTGGTGCAATGAAACTGCACCCTACATGGGTTTCCCTTAAGCAAATTTAAGGTTGCTCACCTGGCTGGATGAGACTGGGAGGGAAACAATTTAAATACTACCAGTCTTCCCACCTTACTCTGAAAGAACACAGGGCCCAAAAGGGGTCCAGAAGGGAGGGTGCTGGTCCTCACCACAAGGCTGCTTACTCAGCCTCCCCTGTGCATCTTGAAGCACATTTTGCAGGCAAGCAAAGGGATTCTAGGGCATAATTTTAACTACATGCAAATTTCACCCTGCCGCACTGACTTTAGAACACAGCCCTTGTTAAAAGGGAGATGCCCAACCACCTCTGTCAGTTCAGCTCTGAGTACATTCTAATCAAATTAGAAATCTTTAAGGCTTTCTGAGACCTGCTCTTTCTGTTGAACAGTTTCAGCCACCCCTAGGCACAGCCTGAGGAGCAGGAGTGCTGCCTCCCAGACTCAGAAATCCCATCAGAGGGGCTGTGGTTTACACCCTGAGCCCCCACCCCCTCCTCCCTCGCGCCCTCCCAAGGTAAAACTGGCCGCCTTCCTTTCTTAAGTAGGGCTAAGAAGAGAGCACCAATCCAGAGATCTGTCACACAGAAGCTGCAGCAGGGCAGGTACAGAGCTTGAAAAATAGATGTTCTGCGCTCATAAGCCTATAAACCCAAAGCCTCTCTAGAAGCTCAGGCAGGTACGTTCTTCCTGCTGGGTTCAATTTCAAAATCCAGTGCAATCACTGAAAAACGAGAGTGATTTGCTCTTTCAGCTATGCACAATTTTCATCAGCAGTCTCGGGTAGCTACAATTTCGAGCTGTCTTTTCCCACCTTTTCCTCATCCTCCCTAGACGGACACATATTCGGGGAAATGGTTTTTCTAATGGCCTGTGGACGCCTGCCTGTGCTAGGAGGCCTTGCCTGAGCGCCAAGTCCCGGAAATAGAATTCTCTTTCCACAGTCAGACATTCATAGAGTGTTGTGGTCTCAAATTTCAGCTTCCGTCTTCCTGCTCCTGAAATCCGATCATCCCTTTTGTCTTTCAACCACAATTATCTACCAAAAGATAAACAGGATGGTGTAACAGTATGCACATGTAGACGTACGTAACTGATTCCCAGCCAGTGGTAAATAGGAGGTGTAATTATTGCTGAAAGGCAGCACCTTTGGTGGGGGGCATAGAAATAAGGAAATAAGGAAAAGATACTTTATATAATGTTCTGGTCTTTATTTTTAGCTCAGTGGTAACATTTCATTTTCTAACACATATGGAAGTAAGTGTACACACACACTGAGCAATATTTTGAAGACTCTTGGTCTTTGATTTTGTTCTTTTCAGCAAATGAACAATTAGCCTCAGTAGTCAAATAAACACTGGCAGAGCAGTTTCCCCTCCTCTGCTGCCACTAAGTAGGAGAACAGAGATGAGCAAAGCAGCAATGAAACCTGAACCAGCTCACGCAGAAAGACTCGGGAGAATGGGATATTCCAAACGGGAACTCCAGTTAGCGGCAGTGTTCTTGGCATCCAACCCCGCAATTGTGATTCCAAAGAGGTAATCCCCCCACGGCCCAGAAGGCCCATCCAATCACTTGTCCACATTAGTTATGTAAAAACCTGTCTTGCTGAATATTCTGGACACAGAAGTGATGGTTTCAAAATAAGATTTGCCAACACAACCTCCTTTCCCCAAACAGCAAGAATCAGCAGAATATTCCTATGAGTCCTCCCAATTTATTCTTCATTATAAACCATGGGAAAGGAACTCAGCTAAGTGAGACCCCAAGCTGCACAGTGGCACTAACCTAATCCCATCCAAAGGAAAACAAGAGGAGAGTATGAACCCAGGGCTCTTAAATTAGTGGGCAGACTCAGAGACTCTGGGGAGCTTGGTTAGGCAGGGCAACAACAAGATCAAAGTCACAAAGAGCTGGGTCTAATAAAGTGTGGGGCCTGGGAGGTGACAAAAATGCTCCAAGGCAAGGGCTTTGGGCCACACAGCTGTCCACAGAGGAGCATGTGTGTTAAGCACAGCAAAGTGTGTGTGTTTGCCCTGCTTTGGAAAGCAGGAGGATGATGGGGCTTTATTTTTCTACATGAATTCCACAGTGTTGATTAAACCTGCCCTTCCAATTTCCCAGAAGGGAGGGGCTCTGATTCAGCATAAAAGGAGCCCTCGGCCACACACAGTGACCTCACCTAGAACGCTGCTCAGCTCCTGTGCCCCTTCGCCTCACAAGAATGGGGAGCGGAATCACTGGCATCACTGAAAAACTTTCTCCTTGCTTATGTGTGTTCATTTGCTCTTTCCCCTCCTTCCTGGAGCAATGACAGCGATGGGGCTTGCCATCTACTGGGCAGCGCCTCTGGAAGGCTGAGAGCGGTCAGGGTGAAACCCCAGGGAAAGGAACAACAGGCTGATCCAGACCTGCTCTGGCTGAGTCTTTGGAAAGAGAGAGGTGAACAAGATGCTTAGTTTCTACGTGGTCAACCCAGATCCCTGACCGAAGAGGAAGAGATAGGTTTAGGCCCATGACCCCTAGGAGTCATCGCATTTGCTGGGATGAGCTCAGTGTCTATGAGAGGCTGGAGACATGAAAATCGGGCCTGAGTCAGGGCACCTCTAACATCAATGGGGCCCCAGAATGCAGGAGGCCCCGACACACAGCAGCCTTCTCTCTTTAGGGGAGACAGGATGGCAGTGGTGCAGTAAGCAGGGCGCTGCCTGGGACTCGAGACCCCCAGTTCTCCCTAGGGCCACCTCTGCCTGCTTCTCCCAGCATGAGCCCTACACCAAAAATGGGCATTTATATTGAGGGCCTGCTACATACAAGGCCCTGCAGATGCCTTGCGTATAGCAGGCCCTCAATATACCACAATTCACAAGACACAACTGTGCCCTGGAAGACCAGGTGGGGAATGGGAAGAGCGTGGGTTTTTGAAGCCATCCTGAGCTCAACGCTGTCATTTATAAATCATGTGGCCTTAGCCAAATCACTTTGTGTCCCTACAAAATGGGGATAAAAATACTTACCACCCAGTGTTTCTGAAGGGATTAGAGCTAATGTATATGAAGCACTTCTGCCAAGGGGCACGGGAGGCCTAGATAAACGGCACCTGCATTATTAGCTGTGGAGGACCTCAGGCTTGTAAGCAGCTAGCGATGGAGCAAGGGAATAAGACTGAACAAACATAGCAGATCAGGAGCCAGAGAGAAATGGGTTAATGCGATGGGGCAAGGAGAGTAGAAAGGGGATTCATCACCGTGGAGCCGACCCAGCTACGGTCAAAACAGGGACAGGCAATGACTCCTACCCCAGGCCCACTTCATGGCTTGCAGTTCCCTGCTTCTGATGAATGGGGAGACTTTTCTTGGCACACCCTGTAGATCGGCAGCTGGGGCCTTCCCTCCTGTGGGTGTCTGGCTGCTCACAGAGGTGGGACTCTCACAGAGAAGAAGAGAGACTCGCCAGCAGGAACCTGCACCTCACCCTGTGTGCTCTGCCCACTATTTGGCCACTCCAAAGACTACGATCTTCAAGATAACCTCACATTCTGGCCGCTCCCATGTCTGCTAATGCCCAGGGCTCTCTGCCCTCCCCAAGACCCTTTCCATCAGGGAGAGGGAGTCACACAGGGCCCTGCACTTAAAAGAATCTGTGCTTAGTTTAGTGTTCTCCTGTCGGTGTCTTGAAATTCTTAATTTTTGAATAAAGAGCCCCACATTTTTATTTTTTGCTAGATCCTGCAAACTACGTGGCCAGCCTTGCTCCTACTTAATGAAACTGATGGGGCTTGAATTAGCGGACTCCTATGAGGCAGCCCACCCCCTTCTCAGAGGCCTCCTGAGCTGGTCAGACCCCAGATGCCCCTCTAATACCTCCATTTGCTGGCACACAAGGCACGCTAGGTTCCCCTTCTCAATCCACATGTCCTGATCCACACGACCCAGTCTAGGTGCTCCGTGGGTAATACATCTGCCCCAGCTCGTCACTTTCCATACACAAGGAGGTGCTCCCCTCCATAAAAACCATCTCCAGGATTCAAGAATTCTACCTGGCAAAGACCATTCCTATGTTTAGCCCAGTCTGCCCTTCCATTCAACCCTCATTTATTGACTTCTCAGCTGAGCAGGACTGAACCCTGTCTTCTTGGCCAGAAGCCAATCCCACCAGAACAGGCACTTGGCTAAAAGAACAATGTTGTTTAGCATCTACAGCAAGATATATCTTTGGGCAATTTGACCTAGAAACTTTTGCCTGGAAGAGCGAGCACATTCTGGAAGCAGGGTTGTGTTCTCTGTGGCTCCAACAGCTGTGCAAGGCAGCTGGGTGAGACGCTGCCAAGCCCATCATTTTCCCCTGTCTGCTGTTCAGATATGCCCTGCCCCTGCAAGGTGCATTACAGCCGAGTGTTCTGACTCCCTGGGCATGATCCTCTGGAGTAGTAGTGCTATGGTTGGGGTGGGGTACCTGCCACATTTGGCCTGGACTCCCTCTCCCTGATGGAAAGGGTCTTGGGGAGGGCAAAGAGCTCTGGGTGTTCACAGGCATGGGAGCGGCAAGAATATGGGGATATCTTGAAGAACGTGGTCTTCGGAATGGCCAAATAGTGGGCAGAGCACACAGGGTGAGGTGCAGGTTCCTGCTGACTAGTCTCTCTTCTTCTCTGTGAGAGTCCCACCTCTGTGAGCAGCCAGACACCCACAGGAGGGAAGGCCCCAGCTGCCGATCTACAGGGTGTGCCAAGAAAAGTCTCCCCATTCATCAGAAGCAGGGAACTGCAAGCCAGGAGCAGTGCAAATAAAAACAGCTACATCCATCTCAGGAGGAAGGGAGAACAGAAGTAGTGAGGGAAGGGCCTGTCCCTTCCAAATCAGCTCTAATCCAAGGGTTTGGGCCCTTTTTACAAAATCCACATCCCCTTGCAATAAATGTAAAAACCTCTCGCTCCTTTTAAAGTTGTGTAAATTAAGTCAATGCATTTGAATGTTCAGATCCAGAGGGAAAAAATGTGACCAACGGGAGGCATATTTAATTCCAAGTAGGGAAGCAGTTTCCAACAATTAAGGCTGTCCCACAATGGAATGTTCAAGTCTATGGTTCTTGAGAGACATGGTATGCTTCATTTCAATGGAAGAATTAAAGCAGAAGCCGTGATATCATCTGTCTGAGCTTTTGTGTGAGGTTTCTGTGGGGGGAAAGAAGGCGGGGCCAAGTGATTTAAGGCTTTTTCCATGACTCATTTGTTCAGGTGAGTGATTTCATCCCAGAGGTGTATTATGTTCACACAAAGTTCCTGACTTCCTGGGCCATGTAGACTGGAATGTACACTTATCTGGTCATTCATATCACTTGACTTGGTACCTGTTGATGCCTACACAGACATTGGGAAGTCTTACATGATGTTCTTCACACAGAACAATTTAGAAGGCATTCAACGCAAGAGGCAGGTCGTGTTCCAAATGATTTGCATCTAGAAAATGTGAGTTGCACGTGCTCAAATTATTGAGTACTTTCAGTCTTGGTTTGGGTCACAGAAAAACTAAAGGTAATTATATCATCCAAGTTAATGTCACAAACAACCCTGCAGCAGGAGGAACCTTCCCCCAAATTAAAACTCTTACAATACAGCTCCCCCAGCGTGACTGCTCTAACCAACCGATGTCTCCCTCTTCTATTCTTGGAAGTTAGCAAGACTTGACAGAGCTTTATCACGTGACTATTGCCAAGTAGCCATAAGGCAACCATATTTAACCAAATATTAAACATGTGGCGTTTGCTCTGGAACTCAAGGCCTGACTGCTCGCTCTTCTACTGACTTCACCGTGTTAGCATAACAGGGCAACACACATGCTCAACACTCATGTGGTTGAACAGTCACAGCAAATAGTGAGAGGTAATAAACATTTCCAAAGGTTTCTATGAGAGTCGCTTGGGGAACACCTAGAAAGTGCTTGTCATACCTCCAATGTAGTCATTAAAATTGTAAGAAACATACGCTGTGAGTAACAAACACTCTCGGTAGGAAACAATATATATCATTTTCTTGTAGAATTATTTTATTAAATCATAAATGTACAATGGCTTCTTAACTCTACACATGCACTTGAATTGTTTTTAAAGAAAAATGCCATGTCTTATTACACAGGGGGAATAGCTTGGCTAATAGCTTTTCAAAACTCTGAGAACAGTCTTTAAAGAGTTTTCACATGTTACCTGAAACTTACAAATTTAACATTATCAAAGAAGGAATGCTTCTACACTCTTACAAAGACCACTAGATATAAACAATTAACAGGCTAAGAAACTGTCTCAAAGGCATTTTTTTTACAACCCTTCCTCTAGAGCAAGGTAATGTTATTAAATAATCCAATGCACTCACAAAACGGCTCTCTGCCTCCATCCTGGTGTCTTCTGCCGTATCACTGCACACACACACACACGCATGGCTGAGATGGGTTTCCTTAACGCTGTTATTTCGATAACCTGACGCTGTTGCTACCTCTGAGCTCTCAGCGTCTCCTATATATACAGTGAAGCCCCTGGCAAATAGGAAGAAGTTCAATATCAGCTTCTCCCTCCATAATCCCCTCTTCCTCCACCTCCTCCAGGACTATAGTTTCCTCCACCATATGGTCCCCCCATGTTCCTGCTTCCACCAAAATTTCCACTCTTCATCGGACCATAGTTAGAAGGCTGCTGGTTGAAATTTTGAAAATCATTCTAATTTCCACTTCCGTTATCATTTCCTCCAGGTCCTCCTCCACACCCATTGCAGCCATCCCCAAATCCACGACCACTTCCATAGCCACCAGATTCTCCTCTAAAGTTACTTCCCAGTCCTGATCCAAAACTTCCACTGCCACTGGGAGAGTCTCCAAAACCAAAGCTGCCTCCTTCCACTTCTAGAACTTCAAACTTCCTGCATTTCTTGTCTAGACAAAGCCTTACTTACTTCTGCATTGTGACCATTGATGGCATGGTATTTCTGCAACACAATCTTATCCACAGGATCACGGTCATCAAAAGTAACCAATCCAAAGCCTCTTTTCTTCCCAGGCTGCCTGTCAGTAATTGTCTCAGTGGTATCAACTGTTTCATATTCATCCAAGTAATCTCTAAGATGATGCTACTCAGGGTCTTCTTTAACACCACCAACAAACAGCTTCTTCACAGGTACACGAGCCCCTGGCTTTCCAGATTCCTCTGTTACAACAGTGGGATCAACCACTTTCCCGTCAATTGAATGAGGTCTTGCAGCCATGTCAGCATCAACCTCAGCCATGGACGAAAGAGTTACAAAACCAAATCCTCTGGATCCTTTGCTTGCAGGGTCTCTCATTGTCACAGCCTGTAAGTTTCGCCTATGGCTCTTGGTAGTTCCTCAAACTTCCTTCTAAGGTTTCAAAGCTCACTCCACCGCAAAGAGTTTACTTTATTGAACAGAAAAGGAACTGTTCCTTTTCTCTCTATCACAGACTCAGTCGCTTCAGCCGATTTCCCACAACCCAGCGAGATGAGACCCCTCTCCGCAGTCGTATGTGAGCCGGACTCATCCTGGCGCTGTAGTGAGAACTGCTGCCGCTGGAGAAACAACAACGCTGGGGACATCGTTGCACCACAAGCTGGAGCTGCTGATGCTGCCCTGGGAAAAAAATATACTGCATGGAGGCTGAGGGGTCTAAGCTACCAGAGAATGGAGCAGACAAAAAGAATGGGTGTGTCTGTGTTGTGTTAATGACACAGCTTTAAAATGAAGAGCCATGTAGGAATTGAGTAGCCAAAGAACTTACACTCATGACCCATGAACATGAACAATGGTGGGGGCATTGCCTGAGGGAGTGGGGGTGCTGGGTGAAGCCAGGTAAAGGGGGAAATCAAGACAACTGTGATAGCATACTCAGTAAAATATAGTTAGAAAAAATAAAAAAATAAAATGAAGAGCCATGCACTCTTCTTACTGAAGTAGAGTTCTGTAAGCAAGACCTGGGGACGATATTTGTTCCTGAGAGTAAACACAGCTTCAGGCAGTACGGGGACTCCCGGCAGCCAGTGAACAGTGTGCCGAGAGGCCTGGGCCGATGAAGGGGGGTGAAGACTGCATTACCGCCCCGGGTAACACCTGGGCTCCAGCTAAGGGGCAGAGCTCTTGCCAAGGGGGCGGGAACATGGATGATTCGGAACAGCCGGGGGAAGTCAGAAACCCAGCAGTCATGACGCAGGACACAATGTCAGTCACAGGCCAACTTGGCAGGGATTGAGGAGAGGTGTGTTGACAGAAGGAAGGCAGGAGTCCTGTAGAGGCACCAGGTTCCAGCAGGACTGATAGCAGATTGCCTCCTCTTGGTGAGAGTTCCTTTTATCCCTTCTCATTGGTCCCAGAATGAAGAGCATGCTAAGCCTGCAGGAGGCTGAGTGGAGAGAGGAGATGGGAAAGGCAGGGGGAGAAGTGGTAGGGAGGTCAGCAGGCCCCAGGAGTGCAGAGGCAAGGTCTCAGCAGTGGCCTGGGACCAGAAACCTACTTAGGGAACCAAGCTTTGCAGGTATTGAGAGACTCCGGATGTAAGTCCATACCGGAATTTCTAGTGGGTTGAGGCAGTTCCTCTGATTATCCTAGCCTGTGTTTGCTGAATTTGCAAACCCTCACAAGTACAGATCTTAAAAGTGATTAAAAAGAGCAAAGCTCCTATAGGGAAAACACGCTATTAATCCTGAAAGTTCTCCCGTTTTCATGGCTGCTCTCCTCCAATAAAACTTGACATTGCTGTTCTGTTTACTTTAGCAGGTAACAGTTTTGATAGAGTCCTGAAGCCTTACCTCAAATATGTTCTTCAATGTCAAAAGGGCATGCAAAGAAATGTTTCCTAATGAAAGATTTATCTTTTATCCGACAGGGATAATTCAGCTGGTGCTGATCTCTTCATCCTCTTTTCCATTTTAAAAAGAAAGTTGAACAAAATTACCTTTCTTGGAATAACAGCTCCCTTTTAAAGCCTGGCTGCTTTGTCATTACCTCTGCAATCTCCCTTGGAGATCATGGGCTATTCATTTTCTCCCTGACTCCAATTTGTCTTTTGATATTTTACTTTGGTCTGTTCAAACAGTCCGCCGATTGTCCAGCTCATCAGAGCAAGGCCCCAGCTTGAGCAAAAGCCCAGTGACATGGCACGTCACCCATGGCAGGTCACACAGCGTCCTGCCTGCTCTGGGGCCCCTCCGTGCACGGTGGAGGAGCTTTGAACATTATCGAAGCTCTGCTCGTTAAACCTTTCTCTAGCTCTTATCCCTGTCTCTTTTATCTACATATCATCTCAGGGGCAGCAGCTTCACAGTCCAAAAAAAAAAGTAGCTACGGAGCCTTTTAAAAAAAAGGAAAACTTGAGACAAGGAAAGGCCAGAAATGTGACACACTGACCTGTGGTGCCCAGGGCCCCGTGTACGGCTGTGAGGGGTGTGCAGTGGAGGAGGCCTTGGGGGAGGGAAAAGGGGGCCTGAAGTTCAGCCCACATGGAGCTGCTGCGCCCAGCGAGGGTGCCTTCCCCTACCGTGCTAATTAACGGGCCATCTGGGTTGGCAGCAGCTCTGGCTTCTTAGCGGGTACATTTTTCCAGATGCTGAGTTGGACCAATGAGTTCTTGTTTCTGATCATGTTGAATTATTGCTCTTTCCTTCTTTGGTTACTTTTCTGCTAATTTTATTTGTGTGATTTCATCTCTGCTGTCTCCTGGGGTAAATTCAGCAGCCCCTGGCATAGCCTTGGTTCAGAGGAACATCTCACACACCTCTCTGGCTCTTCTCTTACACAATCCCTGAAAAAGAACTTCCCTTCCATCTGTGTTCAATCAGCGGTGTGGATCCAAGTGCACCAACTCGGTCCTTACAAGGTCTTGAATGTCTGATCACACCCCAGCTTGTTAGTGACATGATAGCTGGGCCTTCACGTTTGGCTTCCACTCCAGGAAGGGGGTCCATATGAGTGCAAGGTCCACGCCCCACACAAAGGCTGAGTTTGCTTTTTCTTTTCTTTTAAGCTTCACTGATCTCAGAAAGAACTGACGGCCTGTTGGAAAGGCTGGGAATCAGCTCGACATACTAATTTATATATTATTTGTGAACTTGACAGGTACACTCCCAGGGACAAAGCAGCATGAATTGGTGCGATAGAACTGCCATTATACCCGATTCCCAAACTAGGAGCCTGTCACATGGGAACTGTGCGATCTCCTGGAGACAGCAACCACGAGTTTTAGATCAGATGGCACCAGCTGCACAGGAGACCCAGAGCTGGTCTCCGGACCTCTTCAGGCTTCAGTGTTCTCATCTCTGAAAGGGACTGAGACATCGGCTCTTGGGGTTGTTGTGATAATTAAATGGGAGAGCAACAGCGAATTTCAGTGTGGTTACAATTGCCCATTGTAGGCGTCCTGTGTGATGAGGGACACACGTCCAGCTCCTAGATTTTGAATCACAGAACAGTCACCTGTCCTGACCAAAGGCCCATGGGAATAGGCACCTCTGACGTTACTGAAGACTCTCCTATCTCTGCTCCAGTGAGACCTGAGAAAGACCCGCTCCACTAATCCAGGGCACAGTAAACCCAGGTGGTCTGAGACCCGTTAGGTGGTGTGGCTCCTACCCAGCTGAGCTCCTCCAAGAGGGCATCCCTCCCCAAACTGTCTCCCAGGCAGGGATGGCAGAGTCGATGGGATGGGACCAGGGCCAGTGGGACAGGGATGCTGTGCCCACATGATCTGAGAATGGGATTTCACCAAGTGCTCTTCCGGGAAGATGGAAGTTGTGGTCAGCAGGGCCAGGAAGTGACTCATGAGGGCCCCCTGCTTGTGTGTGATGTCCCTGCGGCCCCTGCCACAAATGCCTCCCCACCCCTGGACCATCTCAGTGCCCAAATCTCATCATGAAGACACTCTCTTGAATCCTGTGGACCTTCTGTGACAGAGTCAGCTGTGAAAAGGCAAATGCCTGTGGGAACTGTACCTCCCTGAATACGCCTCAGCAGACACGGAGCCTCCCTTCCATGGTTCTCTTCTCAGCTGTCCTAGTGTGTTGGCTGTTGGGTGCTCTGACCTAAGTCCAGGAAAGAGGGAAGCACAGGGAAATGGCCTCTGAGCCAAGGCCAACTGGCTACAGCTGGGAATTGTGAGAGACAAACAAGTTCCCAAGGAGAGATGGTCCACTGGCCAAGACCACAGGAGCCTCCCCACCCCAGCCCTCGACCTAGCATTTCCTCACAGGACAGCATGGTGTGCGCGCCTGCAGTGCACCTGTTGAAGCCTGCATACCTCTTGGCTGCACTCCACATAACACGACAAAACTGCTCACTGGGAACCCCTGTGACTGACTAAGGAGGGCTCTTCCTCTGATCTTGGGGTGCACACTCAGCCAGCACCTAGGGAAGCTGGGAGAACCAGGGAGGGAATGCCCCTGAAGTAGCCCAAACCAGTGATGCGTGTGAGAGTTAGTGAGTCAATACCAGCTCCTTTGCCTGCGTATCCTCACCTACCTGTTAGGATGACCCTGGGGAAGCCCTACACCATCTTCCACATTCTCCCACAACACTGAGCTTCGGGTGCCTTCAGTGCTAACCTGCTTTCATGCGGCCCTTACTGGCTTCCTTCCTCCTTGGCCTCTTCCCCAGTCCTGTTCTGCAGGTTCCTACAGTGAACTATGTGAATTCAAATCCTTGTCTTAGGATCTACTTTGGGGAACATTAGTTTGAATATTTAATTTTACTCTGAATTTCTCTTCTGTGTTGTGTTTGACTTTTAGCTAGTTTAAGGCCATTTTGCCACAATTCATTCTTGACTGTCATCTGTTTCGTACATTGCATGGTGCATGTGCAATCCTGTGATACATGGGACAAGACACAGAAGGAGGCTATGGAACTAGAGGAGAAAAAAACACTGGCAGAAAACACTGACTATCATCTTTAAAACAAGCTTAACCTTGATCATTTCTACCAAATTCCATATTGGCTCTTGCTAATGAGCCAATGAATGACCACTGAGCACCTACCTGTGTGGAAACTGCCAAACACAGTGGATGATACACAGCACAAGACACAGTTCCTCTCTCTCTAGAAGTTTACACGTGAATTGGGGAAACAAAACTTGTGCACCCAAAAATAACTCATAAAGCAAGGCAGCACGTAATAAATACAAATAGGATGCCATACGCATTTAAATTTCAAGGAACAATGGAATCAGTTTAACTTCTGGATATCTCATGAATGAGCTCAGAAAGAACTGTAATCCCTTTGCTAACTGCAAAGCAAGTAGCTTTCCATCAGGGGAGTCCTGGTCATTTCTGCAATGCAAGGAGAAGCATCAGCATCAGGGCTGTATTCAGACGAAAGACATGATTGCCTGTAATGCACTTCTGTCCGAGGCATCCGAGAATAACCTCACCATGCTACAAAGTAAGGAACCACAGAATCTCTACCAGTAAATTCTTTGCATGAAACATGTCTTAGTTAATTAGAGATTCCCTATTAACACATAAACTTGTTTCTAGGAATTAACTTGATTATAGGGGTTATCACCAATAATCCCAGAAGTTTTGCATCTCAGAGCTAGAAAGGAACCTTCCAGAACTTCCAGCCTAAATACATCTTCCAAAGGTGGTCATCCAACGTGACCACCTTCAGCAACCTGAGGCTCTGCAGTATCCCCTTTTTTTATGGGATAGCCTAAGTGGCAGAAAATTCTTCCTCCAGCAGTGACGGCTCTGTTGGAGTCATGGAGGAAGGCACACTGGGAGTCCTGGTCAGTCCCCTATGACGCAGAATGACACATTTTTACAACAAGAGAAGAAGCCCTGGCTGGTGTGTCTCAGTGGATTGAGTGCCAGCCTGCAAACCAAAGGGCCATCGGTTCAATTCTCAGTCAGGGCACACACCCGGGTTGTGGGCCAGGTCCCCAGTTAGAGGTGTATGAGAGGCCACTACACATCGATGTTTCTTTCCCTCTCTTTTCCCCTCCCTTCCCCTCTCTCTAAAATCTTAGAGAGAGAGAGAGAGAGAGAGAGAGAGAGATGGAGGTCACCATAGGCACCCAGGGAGGCAAAAAGTTTAAGCTCACGTAGGTGAAGGCAGAGCATGTGTGCTCTCTTCCCAGGCACAGGTCGGTACTGGGGAGAAATGGTTTTGAGGAGGTATCCTCAGTTCTTCCCAGGAATTTGTTCTGTAGTCATCCAGATGTTTGCGGGGTTCTGCAGGCCCAATCAATGTGCAGACACTTGAAGGACTGACATTCTGAGATGGGCTAAATGAGCTCTAATCACTTCAGTGTGTGTGGGGCGGGGACCTCAGAAGGGACAGGTCAAAAGGCAACAGCAGAGATTGACAAGAGCAAACTTAGACCTTCTGAGAAAGTTGTTCAGCAGAGTTGAAATTCCTAAAAAGAAAGTGAGTGAGCATTTGGAGTCAAACTTGCACTTACGAGCATTAACTGAGCACCTGCTATGAGCTTAACACAACGACTAAAACTCTTAGCCTTGCTCTCTAGTGTATGTGCCTTTCACGCCAGCCTTTGATGGCCTCCCAGTGGTTACACTCAAAAATACAAAAGTTGCAACATCTGTTTTTCTTGTTTTAAGACTTTCTTGAAAAAAAAAGTGACTTTTGACCAAGATGGAGGCATAGGTGGAAACACTGTGCCTCCTTGCACAACCAAGTTTAAAAACAACAAAGTTTTAGTAACAAAAACACAACCAAACACAGAAAATTGAACTATACGGAAGTCCGACAACAACGAACTATTCAGCCAGACCAATAAACCAGGTGAAGGAGTGAACAGTGAGACAGACCGTGCAGGCCCCAGCAGCGGGAAGCAGCAGAGGGGACTGCCATTGCCCCTCTCTGACCCGGCCCCCACATACAGTGTCACAACCCAGCGACTGAGTTGCCCTGCGTTGGTGAACACCTAGGGCTCTGCTCCTCACATGTAACAGGCACGAAAAGTCCAAAATATGGCTCAAGAAGAACTCAAAGTCCCAGAGCCAATAACTCTCAGCAACCGAGAAATAGCCAACCTATCAGATGCACAGTTCAAAAATACTGGTGATCAGGATGCTCACAGAACTGGTTGATTATAGTCACAAATTAGAGGAAAAAATGAAGGCTAAACTAATTGAAATGAAGGAAAATGCACAGGAAACCAGTAGGGATGGAAAGGAAACTGGGACTCAAATCAATGGAATGGACCAGAAGGAAGAACGAAACATCCTACCAGAAAGGAATGAAGAAATGAGAATTCAAAAAAATGAGGAGAGGCTTAGGAACCTTCAGGACATCTTTAAATGTTCCAACATCCGAATTATAGGGGTACCAGAAAGGGAACAGGAAGAGCAACAGTGGAAAACTTATTTGAACAAATAATAAAGGAGAACTTCCCCAGTCTGGCAAAGGAAATAGACTTCCAGGAAATCCAGGAAGTTCAGAGAGTCCCTAAGAAGTTGGACCCAAGAAGGAACACACCAAGGCACAGCATAATTACATTAGCCAAGACTAAAATGAAGGAGAGAATTCTAGAAGCAGCAAGAGATAAGGGGACAGTCACCTACAAAGGAGCTCCCATCAGACTCTCAGCGGATTTCTCAAAAGAGACCTTACAGGCCAAGAAGGGGCTGGAAAGAAGTATTCCAAGTCATGAAATGCAAGGACCTACATCCAAGATTGCTCTATCCAGCAAGGCTTTCATTTAGAATGGAAGGGCAGATAAAGTGCTTCTCAGATAAGATCAAATTCAAGGAGTTCATCATCACGAAGCCCTTATTATATGAAATGTCAAAGGGACTTATCTAAGAAAAAGAAGATAAAAAAATATGAACAGTCAAAGAACAGCAAACTCACAGTTATTAACAACCACACCTAAAACAAAAGCAAACCAAGAGGACAGCCACATCAGGAGTGGAACCATAGAAATGAAGATCACATGGAGGGTTAGCAACAGGGGAGTGGGAGGAGGAGAAGGGGGAAGACGGTATAGAGAATAAGTAGCATAGACGGTAGGTAGAAAATAGATAGGGGAGGGCAAGAATAGTATGGGAAATATAGAATCTAAAGAACTTGAGACACGTGTTCATAAACTAAAGGGGGGATGGTGGGGGAGGGGGTGTGCAGGGTGGAGGGGAATGAAGGGAGGGAATAGGACAACTGTAATGGCATAATCGATAAAATATATTTTTTAAAAAAGACTTACTTTCTTCAACAATATAAAAAGAAGAGCAAACGACATGTTAAAAGTCTATGTTCCACTTCCGCCAAGATGGAGGCATAGGTGGAAACACTGTGCCTTCTCCCACAACCAAGTTTGAATACAACAAAGGTTTGGAGAACAAAGACACAGCCAAAAACAAAAACAGAAAATTGAATTATACGGAAGTCCAACAACCACTACCCATTCAACAGGGACGGTAAGAGGGGCAGAGCCAGCAGTGGAGCTGGGTCGGGCAGGACAGATCCCCTGACCTAGGTGCGCAAGTGGCCCGGACCCAGTCAGGGTGTGGGGCAGACTGACCAAGGCCGCACATTCCCGCACAGTGAGACAGACCACGCAGGCCCCAGGGGGCGAGGGCTGACGGCGGTGGCACACTCGCATGCAGTGAGACAAAACGCGTGGGCCCAGTGACAGTGGCAGCTGCCGCACCTGTGGGGGCCACGGCAAGAGACGGCAGATGGGACGCCATTGCTCCTCTTTGACCCTGCCCCCACATACAGCATCACAACCCAGCGACTGAGTTGCCCTGCTCTGGTGAAGACCTAGGGCTCCGATCCTGCTACGGAACAGGCACGAACAGCCCAAAAGATGGTGCAAGAAGAACTCAAAATCCCAGAGCTGATAACTCTAAGCAACCAAGAAATTGCCAGCCTCTCAGAAGCACAATTCAAGACACTGTTTATCAGGATGCTCACAGAACTGGTTGATTATAGTCACAAATTAGAGGAACACATGAAGGCTAAACTAATTGAAATGAAGGAAAATGCACAGGAAACCAGTAGGGATGGAAAGGAAACTGGGACTCAAATCAATGGAATGGACCAGAAGGAAGAAAGAAACATCCAACCAGAAAGGAATGAAGAAATGAGAATTCAAAAAAATGAGGAGAGGCTTAGGAACCTCCAGGACATCTTTAAACGTTCCAACATCCAGATTATAAGGGTACCAGAAGGGGGAAAGAAACAGCCACGAGTGGAAAACTTATTTGAACAAATAATAAAGGAGAACTTCCCCAGTCTGGCAAAGGAAATAGACTTCCAGGAAATCCAGGAAGCTCAGAGAGTCCCAAAGAAGTTGGATCCAAGAAAGAACACACCAAGGCACATCATAATTACATTGGCCAAGACTAAAATGAAGGAGAGAATTCTAGAAGCAGCAAGAGATAAGGGGACAGTCACCTACAAAGGAGCTCCCATCAGACTCTCAGCGGATTTCTCAAAAGAGACCTTACAGGCAAGAAGGGACTAGAAAGAAGTATTCCAAGTCATGAAATCCAAAGACCTACAGCCAAGATTGCTTTATCCAGCAAAACTGTCATTTAGAATGGAAGGACAGATAAAGTGCTTCCCAGATAAGGTCAAGTTCAAGGAGTTCATCATCACGAAGCCCTTATTATATGAAATGCTAAAAGGACTTATGTAAGAAAAAGAAGATGAAAAATATGAACAGTGAAAGGACAGCAAACACACTGTTATTAACAACCACACCTAAAACAAAAGCAAACCAAGAGGACAGCTAGATCAGGAGTGGAACCATAAAAATGAAGAACACATGGAGGGTTAGCAACAGGGGAGTGGGAGGAGAAGGGGGGAGAAGGCACAGAAAATAGCATAGATGGTAGGTAGAAAATAGATAGGGGGGAGGGCGAGAATAGTGGGGGAAATACAGAATCTAAAGAACTTGAGACACGTGGTTATAAACTAAGGGGGGGAGAATGGTGGGGGAGGGAGTGTGCGGGTGGAGGGGAATGAAGGGGGGGAATAGAACAACTGTAATGGTATAATCAATAAAATATATTTTAAAAAAAGTCTATGTTCCCACCATGCAAAATTAATAGTTCTGTAGTTTTGTTTGCTGTTTCTTTTTTCATAAGCCTCAACACACCCCATCCTCACTGTCACCCCTCAAACTGCACTCCTGAAAAATCTCCGCCATGCCTTTAATGTATGTGTTCTAGTCCATTTTTTAAATAATTTCACATGAATAATCCTTTATGTTCCACTCCTGGTTTGAAAAGTTTCACTTTCTATTTCTATTCTTTCAGCAGTTACCCTTGAGAGCTTAAAACACATAATAAGTTTATATTTTCGAAACTAAATATAGTTATTTGATATTTGTATTGCACTTCCCCAACCTTAGCTTGCTTTTACTTCCCTCCCAAACTAACCCAGTCCCAAATCTTTGTTACTTTTATGACCAGAATTTTACTTATATTTTTTTCTTGTAAACGCATATAAAAATTGTTATTTGGCTCTTTTTTGGCTCTTTTTTGTCCACCCAAGGCAGGACAACCTTCCTCTCACTTTCATTTGCATGCCTTTTTTAGGGCAACCTTTGTTCCTTCTTCCTACCTGTGGGAAAAGTATGCTTACAATGTCCTTATTTTTCCCTCATTCATAAAAATTTAATTTGGTTGTTGTTATAAAGTCTATAACTTTAAACTCTTTCAGCAGAGATAGCATCACATATATCTATAAACATGAGTACATACTTCTTTTAATATGGTCATGGTTGGTTAAGATTAGAAACACCCTAATCAATAATAAATTCTCCAAGAGTACTTCATTAGAATTTGAAAGATCCCATTTAAGGCTCACTTCACAAAGGCAGCTTCTGCAAGCCCTCAGATACTACCATCTAAAACATAGAGAGCCTGGTAATTAGCATAATTTTATGGAAGTATTTTTTGTTGTTGAAATAATTGGTGGTCAAGCTTTGGGGTTGATTAGAAACATTGCACAGACACCTCTCCACTCCTACATGAATGAGGTGTGGAACTAGGCCAGCCCAGCAGCTCACCTCCCCCTGGAGCAGTGGGCTATTTAACAGAGGACCCTGCCTTTGATCCAGCAAGGTCAGCTGATTCCACTTCTGGAATACTGTCATATCTGCCTCTAGGGAATGTTGCATGCAAGGCATGGGTAGAAATGCCTAAAGAATGCAGAACTGGAGTTTCCCTGACCTTATAAGAACAAGACTACTTGTGCCTGCTTACCAAAAATGTTTATGAGTGCGACGGAATTTGGCCTGAGCCTTGCTTTCACTATAACACCCTGCCCGGTGGCACTATTGTACAGAAGGGGCCTTACTCACCACCAATGGCCTCACAGGCGGCCACCAAAATGTATTATAATAGGGCAGTGAGAATAGGCTTAGGTTAGTTCTTAAGATGTGGATGAGAAATTCCAGGTTCAGGGTGCTTCATAGTAGTAGCCCTTGTCTCCTGGCAGCCTGACAGCCCTGTCTCAGAGGTAATTCTGGTGGGTCTTAGCATGTTATATTCTGTGATTCCACCACAATGGAATCTACTGAGAGGTTTCTTTTCTCCCTTTTAAATCCCTCTTGACATTCCAACTTTTTGTTTCCAGCACATTATGTCTTCACATTTAGAAAACACTTAGCCATTGCTTCTTTAAATCTTTGATCTCTTTTATTTTCTCTCTTCTTTACTTGTGGAGTTCCCAGTAGATGATATAAGTTAGAGCTTCTATCACATCCTCCATGTCTCCTAATTTCTCACACTCGACTTCCTGCTCTCTCGGCACTACCCCTGGTAAACTGATAGTTCTGTCTTTCACATCACTAATTCTTTTTTTATCTCTGTGCAAACCATTCTATAATCTACCTCATGAGCTTTTTATCTCAATGACTCTCATCTTCAAAAATTCTGTTTGGTTCTTTCTAACTTTGAATAATTTATTATTTGTATGGCCTTTCCACAGGTTTATAGTGGGAACAGAGTCTCTTGGCAGGTGCTCAAGTTTCAGTTGGCCCCTTTAACTCAAAACTCATCACATTCATCCTTCGGTGCCCTTGGGAATTGGATCCAAGGCAGCTAGATTTTTAGAAAAGTATGATAGTAGGCGTACAAGGCAGACACCCAGAATCTGTTCAGTTAGAGACTGAATCAGGAGAGGGACAACGGCCAAGCAGGAATCTGAAAGATTCCTTCTACATGGAGACACGATTCCACAGCTGCCTTCCAGTCACACTGTACTCTCTGATCATCGGCGTTCAGCCTCCTGCGTAGACCTCGGCTTTCTAACTCCTAATTCTTAAGAGAAAACTATGCCAAAACACAGAGGTGTTTGATCCTATGAGAGACGGTTATTAAGGGACTATTTGATGCAAATAAATCAGCAAACACTACACAGCTGGATACCTGATACCAGGGCAAGCTCAGAGAGACTCAGGCCAGCTGGCAGGGAAACTGCTAATTAGAAATAGACAATCATGGGGGTTTTTAAGCCAACTAGTGACATCATGCCGCCACTTCATTTTTCTTTCTTTTTCTGCTTTGTGACAGAATTGAGGAAAGATACAAGGGAGCTTTTACTTTGCCAGGAATGCCAGAAAGGTTACATCAGGCCACCTCTCTCATTAGCAAATGGCCTACGCAGAAAATAGTGCATGGTTCTGGTGGAGCGGTGACGGAGCCCTAGAAGGGCGAGGAGCCTTGCAGCTGCAAACCCAAAAATCCTGTGAGTACTAAGATGTACTAGTGCCCTCAGGACAAACGGGGTTAATACTAATTAAACCCAGGTGAGCACTGGTACTGACTCTCACCGCATCCCCTGGAGCAACTGCCCCAGTGCAGATTCCTGGGTTCCACCCAGGGTGCTCCATTGAGTAAGTCTAGAATGGGACCCAGGAGTGTGCCTGTTAATCAGTGCCCCAGATGAGTCTGATATGAATGGTGGGAAAAAATGTTGGAACAAATTATATCTAGGTGATGGTATGTAATTTGTTCCACATTCTTTCTTTTTTCTTTTTTCTTCTTTTTTACTATTCATATCAGGATCATCTGGGGTGGTTGTGAAGATGCAGCTTCCTAAAATGGGACTGAGCTTTTAAATAAAATAATTATTAAATTAGGGGATATTTGCACTTAGCTATTTGGATACATTTTTTTTGCCACTGAAACACACACAAAGCAAACAGAATGGAAAACCATGCTAACTAGGATTCTGGGTTACCCACACCTGTGAGACGGGCATTCCTAGAAAGCACCTCCACTAGTTGAGATGCTCTCACAGGATGGTTCTCACCGCTGGCTGCACAAGACAGTCCAATAGGATGCTTATTAAAGATACCAGTGCCCGGACTGCACCCCAAAACAACGAAATCTGAACATCTGGAGGGGGAGCCTAGGTATCAGCGATGTTTAAAAGTTCACCAAACAATTTAATGTGCAGCCAAGGTCAAGAACCATTGGCTCTAAGAAGAACTAAAGGGCTAGTCTTGCAAAACCAACCTGGGAAAGCGAGGACAAACCTAACTGCCTGTTTCTCAAGTGGCACTCAAGCTGGAGCTAAGAAATAATTAGGCACCAGGTGGAAAGACCAGCGTTTCAGAATGTGCCCCAAAAGCCAGCGCCTGTGAAATTCACAAACTGGATTTTGCAGATGGGACCTCTTTCTGAAAGAACACCAAGTAAGTACTTTTAGTTCAAACACCTGATGGCTTACAAGTAGGAAAATTCAGCTCCATTCTCTGTCAAATATCAGTTGCAGTTGAAAATTAGCTCAGTTGTCATCACTGATTCAATTAAACAGTATTTTTCAAAGTCATTATTCATCAGAAGAGGAATCCCACTCAGCAGATCAATAGGTTGTTTTAGTAATTAGCTAGTGGTTCCCATCAGGTTAGCAAAATGCTTGATAGCCCCTGAAACTGACGAAATAAGTCTCCCAGCCCCTCCCTGCCTAGGAAGGCAGGAAATGCTTCCCACAGACCCCTGGGGTCTTTGCTTCCATTACCTCTGTCTACTTCACCCTCTCCACCTCCTCTTACACTCCAAAGTGAGGATAACTTCTGGTTTCCGACTTCACAATAACATTCAAATTCTCCTTCTCAATTTTGCTTTCCTAAATGAAACCAGCTCCATATCTTGAACGCTTTTTCTTTTGAAGTACCCTGCAATTGTGGAGGTATTTGTATAGGCTTCCTCTGTACTCTCCGTCTTTTTCACATCTCAGCAATAGCAGTCTCAGCAAGCAGTGCCCATCAGCAATCATCCAGATTGGTGGGCAAGGTAGGCAATTGGCTGCAGACAGACCAGGGCTCCCTCCTTCACGGATGCCCTGCGTTCTCCAGCACCAGGTCTCTGACCCTGCACTGGCTTTGCGGAAGTGGCCTTGCTAGAAGACAAGGCTAGAAGCCCCTGTCTTATGTCGCCTAATCATTCTTCTGCAGGAAGCAGCTTGGTGTCATGGTAGGGGTGTGTCAGAGCCGGGGAACCTGGAGATGCAAGTGAGTGTTTCAACCTACCTCACACCTGGATGACCTCGGACAAGCCATTTCACCTCTCTGAGCTTCATTTCCTCTTTGAAACAGAAACAAAAACACCCACCCTAGCTTCCTTAACAGGTTGTTGTGAGACTGAAGTGTGGTGACAGATGTGAAATGCTCTGTAAATTGTAAAACCGGTTATAACTCCAAAGTTTTATCATTAGACTGTGTGATCCATGCAGCCCTGAATTCCATTCTTCATGATGAGGAAAGCCATCAGTATCCAATGCAGAACTGAAGGGTCGGTCCTTCTGGGACACACAACAAGTTCTCCTTCCCACTGTATAAATTATTGAAGGGGAGAGACAGTCCCCAGACACAGAAGATTCTCCCGGCCTTGGTCCCCTGAGACCTGTCATGGAAAATATGACAAGGAAGTCTAGAGAAAGATAACAGGATCAAGGGCATCAAAGCAAGGGGTTTTGCTTTGGCAAAGATCTTTTCTAGTTTAAAGACTCTCCCCAGATGGTTTACATGGTGGCCCTGTCTGAAGGCCATGGCCATCTCTACGGGAGCATCACCCTTTCTGGGGGGGCGAGGGGGCTTAAGTTATAAGCATCACAGGTGCTAAGTTATAAGCACCTGGCATCACAGGTGCGTGCAAACTGCGAAGATTCTGTGGGGAGGCCTCACTCCCCTCTGTCTGATGTAACTATTGAAATGTCAGTAATTTGATAAATTGTGTGGGATGTAATTTTCAGCCCAATAAATTATATTTTAAAGTGTAAATATACATATATCAGTAATTTCAGTTCAAGTTTCCTGTGTTTGATCAGGAAATGAATGAAATGAATACTTGTTCTCAAACATGTCAGAGAACAAGTATTTCACTAATGTCAAAAACAGAATCATGTACATTTTTTAAGTTTTTAGTTATTAAGAGACAGACAGACAGACATCTACTTGTCGTTCCCACTCATCCATGAACTCACTGGTTGATTCTTGTACGTGCCTTGACCAAGGATCAAACCCTCAACCTTGGCACATCGGGATGATGCTCCAACTAACTGAGCTACCTGGCCAGGGCAGAATCATGTACATTTTTACAATAATATTTTAAAAGTGAATGAATGAAATGTGAATTCACTTGCCACATAGCGGAGTTACTGCTATCCAAAGAATAAGCCGGCTTACAGTCAAGCGGGATGAAGCTGTGTTCCTAGGAATTAATGTCACATTAAACACAAAAGATTCACAGGAAAATAATGATGTGGAAAATATATGTAGTGCAAATACAGTTTTAAAATATTAACAGAATGGGGGGAACAGTGGTTTTGCAATCCTCCAACTCCATTGTTCTAAGTTTGATCTTTAGTGACATCTAGTGGTGTCGGCTATGAAGGCCTTCGTGACCGTCATTTTCAGGATGGCAAAACAATAAATTCACCATAATTGCCTATTGGTCAAAGCATAGTTTTTTATTGAATTTCTGATCTTCACTTGCCCATTCCCCACAAGAACTTGAGAAATCACCTCTGATGGCAGAACATGGTAACATCAGCAACAGTAAGGAACAGGCCATCTTCAGGCCTCTTGTATTTCCTATATATAGGTGCTTAACACAAGCCCACTTTCTTAAGATGTAATAGGTCATTGTAGCAGCAGGAATATGGCATTTGTGGGTCAATAATCCAAGACATTCCCTGGTACAGGCCTGATTTAGCACACAGCATATTAGAAAGAGACAGAGGCACCAGAGAGCAACCTTGTTGAAGGAATGAATTAGCATAGTCCCCTTCAAAACATTAAGACTTTTAAAAAATGTTTTTTATTAAAAAAAATAGCAGCCATTCTCCACCGCCCCCATTGATTGGGTGTACTGTTCTTCCATATCACATCATCGAAACCTGGCAGCGTAAACCCCACCTTACACGGTCCGGCCCGCTCCCTTGAGAGGGAGGCCTCGCTGCAGCAGGACAGTGCTTTCCAGCGTGTCCGCACACACCCCCAGGGCGCAAACAGCCACGGGCTCCAGTTTTGGAGACACTCTGTCCCACAAAGCCTTTACCATGGAGAAGCCAGTGAAGGTCTCTGCATAAATCAGCAGCGACAAGAGCAAGGGCCATTTCAAGTAGACAGAGAATAACAGATGGGACTCGTCTCAAGTATAGGAAAATGGTAATGGGTTTGTTTCTAACTCTCACCGCTTTTTGAAACTTCTCTGGATTTTGCATAAGTACTCATTCATTCATTCATTCACTCACTCATTCAACAAACATGTACATATAATTCAAAACCGAGATTGGTAGAGAAATAAGACTTTTATGATATTTTCTTGTCTAAATCATTGAATTAGAAAAAAGTGTCTTTGGAGCCCAAATCAAAAGTATAATTTTAGCTAGAATTAGCTGTATGGTGATGCTTTATCCCTTGCATCACATTCCTACAAGAAACCATCCTCATAGCACACCTTGTTCCAGATACCTGTCCTGGGGTGAGCCCCCTAGTGTTCAAGAGCAGCATCTGCAGCAAGTGGAGCTCACTGTGGGAAGATAGGTTGCTGTGATCACGTGTGGAAGGGAGGAGAAGGAGGTAGAGATGAAGGCTGGGGAATCCCGCAGTCCCCAAAACATTGAATGTCAGGGCCAGATTGCTACCCACAGACCCACCAGAGGAGAGAGGAGGTTATGCCTTTACCTCTCAGTGACCATCTCCCTCCCAACTTTGGCTCAGTAGCTCTATATCTCTTAGGAAAAGTAGCCTGCAGCACTGGCCAGCGACTTGTGTAAAATATTGGCGTGGCTTGCTCCGCAATTTCATTTAAGTATCTGTTTACGCATTTCTTCTGCAGAATGGCCTTTCCTGACCGTCTGTCTCAGCCAGGGCCCCCTCCTGAGCTTCAGACTCAGATTTCCGGTGCCATTGGAATTGCCACCTACATGTGTTGCAAGTACTTCCTCTTCAACATATCCAAAACAGAACTTGTCATCTTTCCCCAGGCCTGCTCCTCCTCCACCTCCTCCTCTTGGGCTCCCTATCTCAACTGCTGACACCATCACCACCTGGACACACAAGCAGACGGTCTGGGCTCATCTCATCTCCAGCCCCTTTTCACTTTCCCTCCCACCTCCTCCCCAGCCAGGCAATCACCAGAACCTGTACACTCTTCCTTCTAAGTTTCCTTCTGATTTGTTCCCGCTGCTCCAGGGCCTTCCCTCCGCCTTAGTTCAAGCTCTCATTACCTTTTATTTTTCATAGCCAAGCCAGAACAGCCTTTCTAGTTTCATTCCACACCTCTCCTACCTACTGATTTCCTGAGGCCTCACTTTGTCCAGGATACAATCCAAGTCTCTCCACGACCTGGATCCNCCTCCTCCTCTTGGGCTCCCTATCTCAACTGCTGACACCATCACCACCTGGACACACAAGCAGACGGTCTGGGCTCATCTCATCTCCAGCCCCTTTTCACTCTCCCTCCCACCCCCTCCCCAGCCAGGCAATCACCAGAACCTGTACACTCTTCCTTCTAAGTTTCCTTCTGATTTGTTCCCGCTGCTCCAGGGCCTTCTCTCCGCCTTAGTCCAAGCTCTCATTACCTTTTATTTTTCATAGCCAAGCCAGAACAGCCTTTCTAGTTTCATTCCACACCTCTCCTACCTACTGATTTCCTGAGGCCTCACTTTGTCCAGGATACAATCCAAGTCTCTCCACGACCTGGATCCTAGGGTGTCACCCCTTGCCACTTCCCACTTGCTCACCATGTTTCATGCACACAAAAGCGGCCATACTTTTTGGAACATGCCACCTTCTTCCATGCCTCTGTGCCATTGCGCATGCTGTTCCTCCTGCCTGGGGTGCCCTTCACCATCTTCCCAGTCTTCCACTCTCCTCAACTTCTTTCTGCATAAATTAAATTGCTCATTTCTCTGAATTCTCATAAAATGTTTCTTTGTCTCTATTCAACAACTTTCTCATGTATTTCTCACAGTAGTTTTGTTCATTCATATGTCTCCTCTACTAGCCTGCAAAATCCTCAAGGGAGAGGACAATATTTTTATTATTCTTTGTATCTCCAGCTTTTGGCATGGTACCAAGCCCAGATGTAATGGCTCCATAAGTGTCTGTTGAATGCGAACAAATTATAAGGCATCAGTTAAATCCACAGCACGGAAGGGTTCTCGGAGTCAGAGCAGTAAGAGAACTGTGAGTCTTGCTCTGCTGTCGCACAGCCTCACTATTCAAGTCTCTCTTCCCCACTCTCCTTCCTCCCTAACAGAACCCCAGTTTCCTTCAAAGAAACACCGCTCGTCTGTGTAGCCCATATGAGAAAACTGATCTCTTTCCCTGCTCCAGAATGTTCCACAGGTAATGTTATTCCCATCCTTCCCCCATGATTGGTTCCAGAAGGGCATTTGACTGAATTTGGACCTATGAAACATGAGAAAGATTTTCCGGGGGCTTCTCGGGCTTTCAGAAGCAACCCTTGCTCTCTTTCTCTAGACATGGCCAGGTTCCACTAGCCCAGGAAGAAAGCACCCACAGAGGTCAACAAAGCCGAGAACATTGCAGTAAACTGGGACCAGGGCCCCTGGATTGAGCCAGCACAGAAGCCTGCTCTATCTCATGACTGAACTTCTGGTCACGTAGCTTAAAATACATCTTTCTTGTTTCAGTCTTCTTGAGGTCTTTATGCTGTTGTAATTGCCCATAATAACAATCATTTCACCTAAAACATATACTCAAAATAACACCTATCCGTGTGCATTTGAAAAACATATCACCACTCACATATCACCACTCAGGCCGTGCCTGATTCTCCAAAGGTAACCCATATCCATAACCACCCATCCCTTCTGACTTTGAAATAGAGTACAGATTAAGGAAAATTGGTGGAGCAAGCAGTGTCAGCTCAAGTTCACTACGCAACAAAGTCATCTGGCAGGTCCAGTCACATTTTGAAAAAGCTTGTCTAATGGCTAGCCTCCTGGTGATTACAGGGAGAGAGGTACGCCAGGCTGAGTTCAATTCCAAATTTCTATCATTGCCGTCTGCCCTCTGCTCTCTTCCCTGGTTTAATCACTAAAGTTTATTGATATGTCTATCACTCCCTTGATTGGTTACCTCCCCTCCCCCTTCCCACTGCCTCCCAGGATGGAAGGGTCTAGAAATCCTGACACCATACCCTTTGGCAAATTCAGGCCTGGCACCAGGCCTTTTTGCTTTTGCTAATTTGTGCCCAGGCGAAGCTATGCAATATTCTGGGCTCCTCGGGCATGGACATACCCAGAGGACAGAGAGGTGCCAGGGCTCACAGAGGGAGCACGCTGCCCACCCGTGAGGGGGGGCTACCCTCACGCACACCTGCCTTTACCCCTCTGCACTCCCAGCCTGCAAAGCTCAGGTGTCTTTACACTCCGTGCTTCACAAGCCTCTGAAGTAGAGAACAGTTTGTGGAATTCCAAAATCCACAACACAGTAAGTTAACGAGAACTTATTCAGCAGGTGCCTACAGAGTCCCCCAAAATGTTGGGACTCTGAAGTGTAAGAAATGATCGGGCCCTGGCCTGGCGACTCGGGTGGTTGGAACACGGCACTGTACACCACAAAGGTTTCAGCTTCACCCTGCAGCAGGGCACGTACCTAGGTTGCATGTTTGATCCTCAGTTGAGGTTCGTACAGGAAGCAACCAATCAATGTTTCTCTCCCAATGTTTTTCTCTGTCTCTCTGCTCCACCCCCCTAAAATTCTTGGATGAGTTTTTTTAAAAAAACGATCAGGCAACCAGCATCATACTGCTGATATTCACTTCAGCAAGAGATCATTTCTTGCCTCGGCTTTCGCATGCTTCATCTGTCACCTAATTCTGATGACCATCCAGGCGTTAAATGGAGTTTAGGGCTTTTAACCTGAAATCTTCTGCTACCTCATTTATTATACCTAGAAACCCAATGCAGACTGGGGCTTACTAAATATTTGTCACGGACGGTGATGCCTTCAGCCCGAATACCCACGGGGCCGCTGAGAGGACCGGAACTGTTGCGGCTCGTACCGCTGGGCCCATGCCCTTGGCGCATCTGCACGGCTTCCCTGCCCCATGCAGCTCCTCCTCGCCTTCACGTGGTGAGAAAAGCTGCAGGCGGGGGTCACTCAGCAGCTTCTGCTGTTCAGCAATTACTGTTTGCTGCCCTCCACATTGGACAATGACGTGTTTGGAACTGACTGCTTGTGCACATACAAGAGAGACTAAAGAGATCACGGTGGGCACAACACCTCGCTGTCACGCTGAACTCGCTGCCCCTCGGCCCTGGCATCACAGGTGCCTGCAAATCGCGAAGGTTCTGTGGGGAGGCCTCACTCCCCTCTGCCCACTGTTAACTACTGAAATGTCGGTAATTTGATAAATTTTATGGTATGTAATTTTCAGCCCAATAAATTATTTTAAGTGTAAATATGCATATATCAATAATTTCAGTTCACTTACTTATAAAATGGAACTTTTTCACACACAAAAAAAAATAAACAGGAGGCCTAACTGAGAGGCAAGAATCATTTTCTTGACAGAGTTCAAAGAAGAAGGGAACATGTATCGAGTGATCACTCTCAGCATCCGAAGTTGTGACAGACACATTTGCTTATTTTATCTCCTTTAACTTCCACAATCACCCTCTGAGGCAGACAACAGGCGTGAGGTGGAAAACAGCAACTGAGTTAGATGACTCATCCATTTGAGGGCCCTCCAAGCAGGCAGGCCTAGACATACCCCAGGCTGTCTGTCCTGTGCCTCAGGTGAGCTTAGAGAGGGGCTAGGGTTTGGGACTTTGAAACAGAAGCCTTTCCTAAATACATTTTCATGTGTGTATACATATATATGCATGAATACACATATAATATACATTTACATATATATACATATACACAGTACCTATATACACACATATACAAATATACACATATATACAAATATATACGCATTTACATGTGTATTAAATATATTTTAATTTAATTTCTATTTTCCACACTTTATTTATTTATATATGTATATAACTGCCTTAAAATGCAAGAAGAATGATGGCTGATCTACATTAACAGACATGTTAATGCACCATTTTCTTTGTACTGCTGAGGGTCCTATCTTACCAAATAGCATCAACAGCACCATAAAATCTCTCTTTTTCAGGTAAAAAAAAAAGTGCATGTGTCTATATCTGTGTGTCCAGAAAAATGTCTAGAAAATATATACCAATGTTAAGACACAAAAGATTATAAACAATCTGTATATTTGTATACTTTTCTGTTACTTTAAAATATATATGACAAGCATAAATTACTTAATTGAGTTCTGAAAATATAAGTTGAAAAGGGTAAGTCAGAAAAATGGGACCTGAAGATTTCACTCTTGGTAAGTTTCTATTTCTGTTACCTCTCTCTAAAAATATAAAATGTAATTAAATCTATTTCAAATAACTCATTTTATTTTATGAATGAAAGAGACATACTTTCTTAATGGTCAAATTAAGAGAGTTTTTATGGCCCTGGCTGGCGTGGCTCAGCGGATTGAGTACTGGCCTGTGAATCAAATGGTCACTGGTTCAATTCCCAGTCAGGGCACATGTCTGGGGTGTGGGTCAGGTCCCCAGTAGTGGGGCATGCAAGGTGCAATCACACATTGATGTTTCTCTCCCTCTCTTTCTCCCTCCCTTCCTCTAAAAACAAATAAAATCTTTTTTAAAAAGAGAGATTTATTGTTCTAAACATTGCCATTGATATTACACTGAAACTACCTCTCATTTTGTAATTTCTCCTTTGAAACTGCTCTAAGTTGATCCCACACAATTACAAAGGATGGGGTCACTCACACTCATTCTCCCCAATGTTTTTTTACTTTATCGAAACATAGAAAATGGTAATATTTGTATGACATGCTGAGGTAATCTGGGAGAGCTTTGGGCATATCTCTTTGAAGGTTAGTGTAAAAATGTTATATTTTTTCTTATTTGATATATAATAGTGACAAAAATAAAGTGTAAAATATTAGGAAAGAGGTTGACTATTGAACATAAATAAAATTTCCCCCAAAATCTTTCAAAATTTTTAAATAAGCATCTTGACCTTGCTTCCATAAAGATAACAAACATGACTTTCTTATGTCATATTTTAAGGCCAAAATGGCTATACACAATTCCTGATCAAGAGTCTGTAATGATGAACCTTCAGATTTGTGAGTCTCATCAATGAGATATTTCATTCACATAACAAGATAATACAAATTTCAAACTCATTTCTGTAAGCAGTGACGAATTCATAGCAGTGAATTTATATTTAAAAAGTCTAACCACTCTTCTTTCTTTTCATTGGCCAATATATATCAATAATATTGCAATGTATTTAATCCTGGCAACAGATTTTAACACAATGAAGTTTTCACACTAAGTATCTCAAAATAATGATAACAGTCTTTCTTGGAAGGAATGGACGTCGACCTTAGGGCCAATCAGCTGCAAAATAGAAAAAGTAACTGTCATCTGTGTGGTGGACTGACTAGTGGCCCCCCTCAAAAATGTCTGTTGCAACCCCTAGTACCTGCGAAGATATTACTTCTCATAGCAAAAGGGACCTTGAAGTATGGTTTAATTAAGGGTCTTGAGAGGATGATCCTGATTATCAGTATCAACTCAACGGGATCCCAGGGGTCCCTATAAGAAAAAGTAGGAGGCAGGAAGAAAGGTGTGACAACATCAGAGTCAGAGAAGACGTTGCGATAAAAACCAAGGGGAGAGTCAGGAAGAGACTGGAAGACACCACGGTGCTGGCTGAAGATGGAGGAAGGCGCCACGAGCCAGGGAAGGCGAGTGGCCTCTAGAAGCTGGAACAGGTGAGGGATCAAATTCTCCCCTAGAGCCTCCACAAGGAACACAACCCTGCCTGGCTTGATTTGGGGTCCAGTAATCACGGCTCAGACTTCCGACCTCTAGAACTTTAAGATAATAAGTCTGTTATTTTAAGGCACTAAGCTTGTGGCGCTGAGTTACAGTATTAATAGAAAACTAATGCAAAGCCCTGGCCAGGTGGTTCAGTTAGTTGGAACTCGTACCATACACCAAAAAGTCACATGTTCGATTCCCAGTCGGGGCACATACCAGGGTTGCAAATCAGGTCCCCAGTTGGGATACATAGGGGAGGCAGCCAATCAATGTTTCTCTCTCTCTCTCTCTCTCTCCTTTTCTCTCTCCCTCCCCTGTCTCCCTTTCTCTTTCTCTAAAACCAATGAACATATTTTGAAATCCCATTTCTTGGAATATGTCCAAAGAAACACAAAACACTAATTTGAAAGAACATAAGCACACTTACGCTCATTGCAGCATTGTTTACAATCACCAAGATATGGAAGCAGCCCAAGTGCCCATCAGTAGATGAGTGGAGAAAACAACTATGGGACATCTACACAATGGAATACCATTCGGCCATATAAAAGAAGAAAGTTTTACCCTTTGTGGCAGCATAGATGGACCTGGAGAACATTATGCTAAGTGAAATAAGCCAATAAGAGAAAGAAAAATACCATAGGATTCCACTCATATGTGAAATCTAATGAACAAACTGAACTAACAAGAAAAATGGGGACAGACTCATAGATGGAGAGCAGATGGCAGCTAAGGTCAGGGAAGGGTAATGGGGGGAGGGACTGAGCAAAAAGGGAAAAGGACTCATGGACCTGGACAACAGTGTGGTGATTGCTGTGGGCTGGGGGATAGAAAGGAACTAAATGGTAATAAAAATACAATAAAATAATTCATGGCTCAAAAAATAAAATGAAATGTTCACAGAGAAAATAAAATAAATGAAAATACCCTCTGATGAGGATCCACAGGGAACCCCGTCCAACCTCTGCACCTTCCCCACTCCAACCATACACTCCTTGGCACCCAAACCAGAAATTCTCCAACAGCACCATGGGCCCTGTCTATGCAGGTAGCGGCAGTGTGGTGTACTCTGCATCAGGTCTCTGGGTGGTAGAGCACCCTGACCCGACTCAGCACATCAGCCTAGACCCCCAAGTGCTCATCACGCTTGTGACCCAAGGGGACTGCAGAGCAGCCATGACATCCTGCTCCACTTAGGTGGCCTTCCAAGGAGCCTCAGATGAGGCCACTCAGGAGCTCCTGACCCTGCCACCCCTGTCACCCCTGCCCCCTTCAGGGCTGGGAGGAACAGTATCTTGCAGCACACATACACCCACAGTTCAGTGTGAACAGCCACAGTGTGACAGTTCAGTGTGCTGGTGACAAACTGTTGAAAATCTCTGGTTTCTGTGGTCACTACTACCAAGCCTGGTAATAGCATGATGCGCCATGATTTCTTTTCTGAAAGAAAAGAAATAGCACTGAACTTGGCCTAGTCTTCAGGCAATCATCAGCTGGCTGGTCTCAGAGTGCGTGCTGCAGTAGCATGAATGGCACAGCGGCATTTGCAGCATGAATCTTGCCCCACACAAAAGCACTCAGTAGAAATACAGTAGATCAGTGCCTTATATTGCCACTAAGGTACTAGTTATTTCAATAAGAAATTGATTTACACATTAGTTATATAAGGAGCCTTGAGTTAATTGGTACAATATTTTTCCTTTTATCCCAGTGATGTTTTAGTGTCTTTTATAGACTCTTGTGTTGGCTTGCCTGACCCTCATTCTGGTTCTGCTAAATCTCACTCATCTCCTCTAGAGCAGGGATGTCAGACTCATTTTTACCGGGGGCCACATCAGCCTCGTGGTTGCCTTCAAAGGGCCGAATATGATTTTAGGACTGTGTACATGTAACAACAGTCAAGCAAGAGCTCGGCGCTGCCACCAAGTAGAAACAAGGTGGAGGGCTGGACAAAACAAGGTGGAGGGCTGGATTCGGGCCTGGGGCCTTGTGTTTGCCACCTGTGCTCTAGAGTACGCATGCGTGCGTACACACACATGTTTTCTGTTGGGGTAGGGTGGCCAGTGAAGTCATTCTGAAGTTTCCAAGGTCAGCTCAGGCCTCTTTGCCCCCAGGGCTGACACTCAGCCAGCACACACTGATACAGCCGTGCCAGTTGCCGGCGTCTATACTGATTCATCGTTTTGACTGGTAAGTGCCAGTTGTTAAACAGTTTTAATATAGCCCTTGCTCTCCCATGTGCTCACCTATTTGGCTGAGAGGTAACACTGGGGAATGAATTCTCCAAGGGTTCTGACATGAGCATTAAGAGAAGGGAGGCTACCAAAGAAAATATAAATGGATTTGAATATATCTTCACAAATATATTAGATATACCAAGTCATATTCATCATTATCCCCCCAAAAAAAGGTGTTTGAAAACCTTTAGACCTGCTTCTTCTTCAGAGAATTCGCAATTTCTGCACCCCAATGCCAGTCCTTTGTGATCCTTCCAAAATGTGTCAAAGTGAATTCTCTACAAGCTATAAAATAGCTGTTCTTGATGCCTTTTTCCCCCTCAAAAGATACAGAAGGAAACAGGAAAGTCTGTAAAATAGAAGACTGGCCTCACCTACTTCCTTTCCCAGCTGTGTCATTCTCCTCAAAGCACTTCTGTTTCAAGATTTCCAAAGCCTTTTTGAACAATCTGTACAGGTTATGCATTAACAACTGAGCCCAAGTGTCAAAAGCCCTCAGCTGTGGCAAGTGAGACGAATCCAAAGCAGCCCAACAGAGACAGAACCCGCACAGCCCACCCTCTCCCTGTTTCTGTTGGGGCTGCAGCAGCCCAGGCCACCCTGTGCTCACGCTCTGAGCCTGAGCACAGCAAGCAATGTCACTCTTCCTTGCAACCCTAGCTCGAATTGTTGCACATGAAGACCCTCGAGCTCTCTGATCTGCTTTCTGTTTTGTCTTGGTCCTTTTCACCGCCTGATGGTGACCAACCGACTCACAAGAAGGACACTGAATGGATAGCAAAGCAATAAATCTCTCTTTAGCTTTGCAGCTGGTGCAATGTCTTCAGTCCAGTCCTACAACTTTCACTCTTCTTGTGGCACAAGTTCCCTCTTCCTGGCCTCATCCGATGGTGTACCCCCTGCTGTCCACAGGAAGAGGCAGACACTCCACCTAGAAGGAGAGGGTCATTTTGTATCCGGAAATTGAGTAATGGACTGTAACTTTCTTCAGATATAAGGTATCACTGGGGCCCATGACTCAAAATGAAGAGAATGGTGTGTAGAATGCACTACATTTTGTTAAAATATCTACCTTATTATAATTTTTCCAAAGACTACTGAAGAATTTAACTTCTGTCTAAGAAAACCCTGGCTGGTATAGCTCAGTGGATTGAGCACAGGCCTGCGAACCAAAGCATTGTGGTTTGATTCCCAGTCAGGGCACAGGCCTGGGATGCAGGCCAGGTCCCCAGTATGGGGTGTGCTAGAGGCAACCATACATTGATGTTTCATTCCTTCTCTTTCTCCCTCCCTTCCCCATCTCTCTAAAAATGAATAAATAAAATTTAAAAAAAATAAAAGAAAGTTACATAGGCAGATTTCTGGAATTTCCAGGTCAAGTGACGAGGTTAACCTGCCTTCCTGGAGTTGGCTTTCCATTTTTGAAAATCATAAGACACCAAAGTGCATTAAAGAGAAAGTGACATCTGCTTATCTCAAGGGAAGATAAAAGTCCCAGCCTGATGGAAAACTCAGGAGGAGATAGGTGGAATTGCTTCGAGGTCTACTTCAAAGCGGACTAAATGCATACAGATGATAAATTACAGGAATGCAGCATTTTAGGGAAAAACTCATCTGACAAAAATGTTTCTATGAGTCTGACTATGGCACCATGCTGCTGCTGCTAGTCACTACAGGTACATGACAGTTTCTCTAAAAACATAACGTAGGGCACTGCTTCCTGTCATTTTCAAAATGTGGGCCTGAAACACTCACACATGCCAAGAATTTTCCTTTTTCTAGCCCCTCTGCCTTAAACCAAGCAGCTAGGACTAAGCTAATGACAATGGCGGATCAGCGATCTAAAGAGAGAGAGACAGCGCACCCGGGAGGTCTATCTGAGCGAATCCAGACGAGTCTCACCGAAACTTGACCTCACCACTGTATAGACCTATCACACACATTTTCACTGAAAATGAATTTTTATTACAAACAAAGGAGTGACACTAACTGTATTCCAATTTATATAAAATGATGCACAATGTTTAAGCAATATTAAAACAAATTAAGGCCCTGGCTGGCGTAGCTCAGTGGATTGAGCACGAGCCTGCGAACCAAAGGATCGCGGTTCAATTCCCAGTCAGGGCACATGCCTCGGTTGCAGTTCCCTGCAGGCCAACTCCCAGCACGGGACGCACGAAAGGCAACCATACATTGATGTTTCTCTCCCTCTCTCCCTCCCCTCTAAAGATAAATAAATAATCTCAGATTTAAAAAAATAAAATAAAATAAAACAAATTAAAAACACCTATTTCAAATATTAGATTCAAATATTATTTGCATTTATAATAAATGATGGAATCACCATTGTGGCAAGGAGGGGGCTTTTGTCACTGATATTGTTTAGAATTCCTAGTCCAGGAGCTAATAAAAAGTAGACTGAATTTCAGTTAGTTTTCTTATTGATCTCGAACTGTTCTTTTGCTTTTTCTCTGGGGTAGCCCATTCCCCACTCACTGGCATGCCACAGTCTTAGTAACTGCCTTTTTAGAGTAAGATAAGTATGGATGAATGAATGCAAATATAGCTCGGAGCTAAATATGTGTACCTAGAAGATATATTTAGAAACCTCAGCATACCGTTGCCAATAGGAAATCTTATTAAGGCATCCTAATAAACCTACAACTAAACCATCAATCATTGCTTAATCTTTCCGTTTCTCTGTTTTGCCTTGGAAAGACGTAGTTAACTCACCTCTCGATCAAGATGGAAGATCTACTACTATGAGAATGCTGGCAGGGCCGGGCTGCAGCTTTTCCAGTGCGAGCCTCACTGGCACTACTTCCACACTTTGGGAGGTTGCCCAGCTGGCCTCCGGCAGATTCTGTGAGTGCATACTCCTGGGTAGCAATTTTAACCCAAAAGGAGATAAGAATCTCGTATCAAACTCTTATCCCTGATCAAGGATTGCAAATTCAAATGGATAGGGCAGGGAACTCGCGCCAACAAGTAAAACCACCAGGGATTGGAGGTTTTACACTAGAACCCTGTCGCGCATTGCAGAGGTTCTCCCGGTTCCAGATCACAAGCACACAGTGGAGGTGGGGGTGGGGGGTGCAGTTGCGTTGTTTCAGAGTTTTTCGGAGGCTAGGTTTTTTTTGTTTGGTGGGGTTTTTACTTTGTTCTGCTTTTTGTTATTTTGTTTGGAAATTGAGTCTTGTCTGTTCTAATTTGGTTTTGCTGAAAAAAAGTAATTTTCTTAATTGGAGGAAGAAACTATCCTAGTAAAGTTAGAAGATATATTTAGAAACCTCCGAAGATCCTTGAGCATAAGAAATCTTTTTTAAACCATTTTAAGAATGTGGTCATTCTAGTGTTTTCTTAACGATATTCACAGAAAATCACCTGAAGGTGGACCTCTCTACTCAGGAACATGAGGCGGCTCTGGGACAGGCTCGTTTACCACACCTTTCCTGGAAGCATTTCTTTCCAAAAGTTGTGTAGGAAAGTGTTTCGTAAATTCTAGTGTTGGCTGGAGTTCTGTTTATCAATTTTTAGTTTTTTAATATCGATTTTACTTTTTAAAGATTTATTTTTGGTAAATTTAACAGTATTTCCATGGATGCTGGAAAAGAATATATATATATATATGATACATATATATCAGAATAACCCTTCTTACTGATGTTGTTTAGATTCCCCTTCTACTAATATTTTTGCTTTTTATATTTTTGAGGTAATATTATTTGGTTCATAAGGATTCATGACAGTTATGTATACTTGACAATAATTTATCCACATAAAATATCCCATAATCATTTGTTCCTAAAGTTCTACCTTATCATATTTACATTCTCTCTTGCTTTTTTTTTCATTATCATAATTTGCTGATTTTACAATGAAACATTTGCCTAACTTTGTTTCAGGTATATTGCTTCTCAACAGCATAAGGTTCGATTCTGTTTTCTAACTCATTGTGAGACCCTACTTCTTAAACTAATGATATTTTAGCCCACTTATACTTAATATTACTACAACTGATCTGACGTCCTTATTTTTAGCACAGTATTGTTTTCGTGATGCTTATTTAGTTTCATGTCTTTTCCTATCTAGACTTTCTTTGTGGTTTCCTGTCTGTTTAGTTGGCTTTGAGTGTTCTAGAAATTAGTGTGTTTTTATAGCACTAAATAACATAAAGCCTCTATAAATAATTCTTTTTTATTTTCAGATAGTAAGAAAAAGCTGATTTAGAAAGTTACAAAGGTAGTCAAAGTGAGCTGTAGAAGAAATGGGCTAAGGAAGCGAGTTACGGAGGCGANTTTTCCTATCTAGACTTTCTTTGTGGTTTCCTGTCTGTTTAGTTGGCTTTGAGTGTTCTAGAAATTAGTGTGTTTTTATAGCACTAAATAACATAAAGCCTCTATAAATAATTCTTTTTTATTTTCAAATAGTAAGAAAAAGCTGATTTAGAAAGTTACAAAGGTAGTCACAGTGAGCTGTAGAAGAAATGGGCTAAGGAAGCAAGTTACGGAGGCGAAAGCAGGCCCTTGGAACTCAGGAAAGTGCACTTGGAGGGAAGATTCAAGCAAGTGTGCTGGGGGGGGGGGGCGGTGGCGGGGGAAAGGAGGGGAGACAGTGGAGCACACACTATAAATAATTCTTTAGCCTGTATTTCTCTGTCATAACAAAGAGAATGTTTTATTTTTTCCATTGCCCGTATTTGAGTTAGGAAATTAAGTATATTCCCTTCTCTCTTCTATCCATTACCAGTTTTTTTGGTCAATATATATAATCTGGACTTTAAAAATCCAAATGACTGTTAATTTCCTATTATATACTCTTTAAAGAAGACTGTGGGACATTTGCCTTCTGCTTCTTTCCACCTCGATTCCGCTCCCGTGCCCTCAGTGTGAGTGCTCATTCTACAGTGGCATTCTAGCTGTGAGCAGCCCCCTCTTGATTCATCCGACTTCCTTTTTTATCTTAGCTGACCGTCTTTTCATTACAGGTCTTTTTGACGTCTGGCTTTCTCTCCTGATCCATACAGGTCGGGTCTTCTTGAACTATTTTAAGTCTTGTGAGATTTTCTTCTGGGTTCTGTGGGAGATGGTTTTTAAAGGTCTGCTTTTCATCTGAGCTGCCCAGATGCTATATTCTTTCCTCTGCTCTGCAGTGTTGTATGTGCTCATGTCATTGTTTTTTTTGTGTTGTTTTTTGCCTTGACTGAAGCATCTATCTTAACTCAGTTTATAACAGATGGTGTGATATGCCATTCTCCCAGGTTAATTTTCATTTTTATGTGGGGTTTATCAATTAATCTTTGATTGTCTGCAAAGTGGTCTACTTCATCCCTCTCCTTTGTTCTCTCAGACTTGAACCAGTGGAGTGTGTGTGAGTGGAATTCCCAGCATGCACTGCTGCAAGGACTTCCTGCTTCTGCCCCTAAACTAGTGCTTTAGTCACAGATACTGCATCTGCCAGGACGTGGAGCACTACTGTGTGCCAGGGTGCATGCACACACACACACTTCACGCTCGATGATTTTTGAGTGTTTTAGTCTCTTCCTAAATACATAAAGTTGGTAAAGGAGGCAGGCACTTGGGGAAAAGCATGTGCTCTTCCATGCTCACAGAGTAAGACCCCAAAAGTGTACCTGATCATTTTCAAGTTACATGGGACCTGACTTCTCATACAAGAGGGCCAATGGTGGTGGGATATGCAGTATCTCCGGGAATTTGTTTAAGGCAATCTGCTTAGGAAACAAATGTAAAGCTTGAGTAGTTTTCTTAGTCTTGCTTCATGTGCCTTATAGTTATCATCGGCCCCTCCCAGATTTTGTCAAGGGGTTATTTGGTTTGGGGTGATGGTATGAATGGTTATGTTGTACCAGATCTTTGTGTATATTTTAGGAAGAGATAAACCAGAAGATGCAGAGGCTACACACACACACACACACACACACACACACACACACACACACACCATTGCTGCCAGGCTGTTTAAGAATCCCTTCCATCTAATTTTGATGTCAATGATGCAAAAAGTCTCTGGAAGCCAATCAAAGACATTTCTGCCAAAATATCTCTGGAAGTCAATTAGAGAAGTTTCTGTCATCAGGTACCTGGATTTATTCCTACATCACAGTGGCCATCCATATGTTAGGAAGTTCACAAGGTTATATCTAACTCTCTGTTTTGATACCTAACTTTTGACCTCAGACCAGAAGTCTTTCGGCCAAGGAAATACAATTGCTTAAGCCTGCCTGCCATGTACCATGCTGCTTCCTCCCTCCTCCTCGGTAATGGATGCTGGCAGATGGTCTTTCCCATGAGCCAAATAATGGTCTTGGTATATTAAAAATTCATTCTCACTCCCCATTTGAGGATAGTGGGCTGCCACTAAATGCCGTGTGCTCCAGAACATAATGCCATATGGTTTCCGCCATAGCCAGAGGCTGAGGAATGCTGGTAAAACCCAGACAATTGAAATAGGTGCCTCTCCTTGCTGCCGAAGTCTCAGTCTTGCCAAAAACCACTGTCTGCCCTTGAAAGCCCAGAGAACGAAGATAGATCCGGTAGAGGAGCGAAGCAGCATCCCCTGCCCTGCAGATTGCTGAGGGAAAGGGACCTTAGGAACCCATCAAAGTCAAACCCCACCTAAGATATCAGCCATGGAGATCCTAGTCATCCTGAGGACCACGTGCGCTCAGGAGAGGAAGTGGTGGGAAGCAGGAAAAACCCAGAGCCAGTCTAACCTCAACACCCTTCCTGGAACCCTCCTAAGGTCTCCCGAGCCCTTCCCTCATGGTGGAGGTCTGGGGTGGTCAGAGGCAGTGCCCCCTTGGCAGCTCTTCTCTGGGTCCTTGGCTCCCCTGCCTTCCTGTCTAGCAGAAGGCAATAACACGGCCTGGGCCAGCACCATGAACGGCCTCTGTCACAGAGCTAACTCCATCTTCCTTCCTTTCCTTTATTTCATTTAATTTTTTTGAAAGAGATGTCAAGCTGTTTGGCCAACTGAGCAATCTGAATTGCTGCAGATCTTTAAAAACTGCTAATAAAACAAAATCCTGAGGATTACAGCCTCCATTATGACAGGTATGATTAAACCGCCTGGGCATGATTTGTCTCTATTACAGTAGAGCACGAGAAAAAGATTAAACCATCAGTTTTATCACCACTGGGCTGGCGCAGGGGAGCCCTCCCTGCGTATTGAGGTCAGCACCTCTGTGGAGAGAGAAATTTAAAATCCATTCATGATTGTTCACAGTCAATGAGCTGGCCACAATCAGAATATAGGGAAGGAGTTGATATTTCTGTCTGAAAAAATGATAATGTCCATTAATGTGGACAATGGTGAAAGACAAATACCATATGATCTCACCTACAAGAGGAATCTAATGAACAAGGTACATTAACAAGCAAAAGAGAACCAGAGACAACAAAACCAAAGGGGAAGGGGGAGGGGGATAGCCGTGGAAAGAAGGGGAAGGGACAAAAGAACATGTAGGAATGACCATGGACATGGACAACGGTGTGGGGATGAACTGGGGGAGCAGGAGGTGGGCTGGGTGGAGGAGGGCAAAAGGGGGGAAACTGGGACAACTGTAATAGAATAACAATAAAGAATAAAAATAAAGTTAGACATCTCTGCTCCCCAACAGAACAGCTAAAATGAAACCCAGAACTGGGTGAGAGATCCTTCCCAGGTCAAGTGGCCCACGGGACGGCTCCGAGCACCTGACAGGGTCGGGAGTCAGTGAGGAGTTGCGGGGAGGCAGTGTAGACCCGTGGGGAAGCCGGTCTTCTGGCTCTGCATAGACAGGGGGGTGTCTGTGGGCTCTCCGAGAGAGGGCTCTGTGCTGTGCTGGTTCTTACCACGGCATCTGCTTCCTGAGGCCTCGCAGTTAGTCGTCAGGTATTGTAATTCTCCCTCCCCATATGCTTTCTTGAGTGGCAGAGAAAGTGGTAGCAAAGCTTATACTCAGTGGTTTCAAGAAATGCTGGATTTTGGGCCCTGGCTGGTGTAGCTCAGTGGATTGAGTGTGGGCCTGCGAACCACAGGATCGCGGTTCGATTCCCAGTCAGGGCACATGCCTGGGTTGCAGGCCAGTACCCAGCAGGGGACTCACGAGAGGCAACCATACATTGATATTTCTCTCCTTCTCTCCTTCCCTTCCCCTCTAAAGATAAATAAATTAAAAATATTTTTTTTAAAAATCCTGGGTTTTCCCTAAAAAGGTTGCCCCATTTCGATTTAGGCAGCAGAAATCACTTGCTAATTTGGAAGTGTTCACTATTTTTCCCTACCTTACTCCCACTGCACACCCCTAACACACGTACCCGGTCTCTCTCCCTCCCTCCTTTGTTTTGTCTGCGGGTACACATATCAGACATACTCAGAGTGTGTGAAATATGCCTGAAAGGAATTAGAGCACTTGGAATTTCTAAACATTTTGGTTTGGGTTGGTCAATGTTTTAATTACTTTGATTTTATTACTAATTTGTTTATAATTCCTTAGCCATCCATGGAACACATATTTAATAAGACATAACAACTGCACACGAACAACTTCATTAAAACTGAAACTAAGCCTTCTTTCATAGTGGAGCAGAAGACAACCTTGTGCTAGAAGCCCAAGTCCTGGTTTCTAATCCTGGGTCTGCAGCTGCATAGTTGTGTGATCCCGGATGAATTACTTTGACATCTTGGGTATGGTTTTCCTCACCAGTGACACTTATTCTCTGGGGGTCAAGGACCCCTCTGAGAATTTGATGGAGCCTACAGACCCTCTTGCCAGAGCGATGCCCATGAACACAGCATTCTGCACACAAGGTCAAGGTTCTTGGGCTCCCCACAGGAGGCCCCCTTAGAATGTCCCACATGGGAGCGGACCACAGGTCAGGCGCTGCTAGACAAAGGGGCTGATAGGTCCTGACTTTCTAACCCTACAAGCAGGAAGTAATGCTGAGGAGTTAATTATTGGAGAAAAAGAAGAAAGGAAGGAGAGGAGCAAAAGGAAAGCCAAAGAGAAATGTGGAGGGAAAAGAGAAGTTCTATTTCCAGTAACCCCAAAACACTTAAAAATCCAGTCTTTACATAAACACTTAAGTGAATTAAATGCAATATAATTAAATTTCATGTTATAAACGAAAATGCAATATAAAATCTTAACTCAGTTTAAACTTATACCCTTTTGGGAACAATGAAATATTAAACAAAATAAAGAAAGAAAAATGGAAGCAAAAAGCATTTACCATAACTAAACATTTATCTCAAAATGTGATTAAGTACTTGGAATTCTATGATAATTGAATTCATCTTTACATTTTTTAATCATCTCGTTTCTGTGACTTGACTCTTAAGTCTTTGGGGAAAATAAACCTAATCTACAGATTTTTTAGTTCTGTAATAACACATCACTACCCTCATTTTTTAAAATGCAGATTTAGCAACTTAGTATGGGTAGTCAATGTAAAAGATTCAGTTAACTTTAGATGAAGGTCTTGAGCCGAAGCCCAGACAGAACACAGCCTCTTATAAACATTATGTGAACACTGAGCCGGAGAAGCCATGAGCTCAATGGAGGGAATGCAGGGCTCCTGTCTGAAGACGGGCACTGGGCACTGAGCACGCTGAGCACTGCGTCTCCTGCCCTATCTGGGCTCAGTGGTTCCTGTGCAAAATAAAGGTGTTGAGCCTGATAATCTCCAGGATTCCTGAGCTACTTTTACTTCGAGTCTCTCTTCCTCACAATCCCTGAGATGCTGTTATAAATTAACAGCAGAGGCCAGAACCAATTTCATTCCAAACATAGGTACTTGCACTTCTGTGGCTCTAAATCCATGAAAGATCCAAATTGGATCAGGGAAAGTAGAGGTTAAGGAAAAACCTAACCTTATGATAATTCCTCAAACATGCATTCTAATGGCTGTGTTTTCCCAGAAGGTAGAGAAGAAGCACTGAGAAGGAGAAGGTTCTTTGTCTGGATATTTGAATATTGTCAACTTGTAATTATTACCCATTACTTTGCCTTTAATATTCCACTGAAAGAAAACAAGTTAAATAGTTTCTTGATTCTAAGAACCTATAACCTAAGGTGAGCTACAGCAAACTAGGCAAATGTAAATACAGTTATTTGAACAAGATGTACTTCAGAGATCCCACACCTAAAGAGGCCAGGGTGATGATATAAAAGTGTGAAGCAAGTTATGTCTGATGCAACAGGGAGTGGTGGGGATTGTAGAAAACTAAAACATTTTGTTAGCCACAATAAACATGTGTGCAGACAAAACCGCATGCACAGACACGATCTGGTTTGTAGCTCTGACTTGGAGACTCAGAGAAGCACTTCTTGAGGTTATCAAGTGAATTAAAGGCAGAATAAGAATTCACACTTGGGCCTTTGAATTCCTAGATCAGTGTTTTCTTCATTATAGGTCAGCTTCCTCTTGTCAAAGGTCAGCGCAAACTCCCTTTAGAATGGATGCTGTTGTCATCATCTCCCATCGCCGTGGGCGCTGCCCCTCCCCATCGCTACGCTCTCACTGTAGAAAGTACCACTTCTGCAGTGCCCCTTCCCCGCTGCACTGTGCTGTAACCACTCTCGTCAGGCCCTGCTCAACCCAGATCAAAATGCCTTGGACCAGGGTAGGAGGTAAACTCCTGTTGCTCACTTGGCCTCATCATTATACCTTTACCCTTTACTCACATTTCTCCCTTCTAGAAAGTTCTCCCCACTCACCATCCAAATCCTGTGCAAACAAATAATAATCAGTTTCAGTTCTTCACTCTGGGATGAGAAATATAAAAAGAGGCTTGTTCAAATTCTCCCCACTTACTCCTCTTGACTTGAAAGGACGCTAACCTTGAATAGAGTCTGCTTTTCAGAAACCAGTGGCTCTTGCATTTCCCTGAAGGATTTACTGACAGAATAACCAGGGAACCCAAGAGAGGGGTGGGTGCCAAGCTGCAGAGGAACTTTGTTCAAAAACAGGGAGAGGTTGCTTGTGTGGGACATGAACGCATTTCTGTGACCCTTGGAACAATGTTCTTTGAAGGACAGTGATATCAGTTGTGTGTCATCCCCGAAAAAGCAAGTAACTCGGTTGATGGATAAAGCACCCTGACGTCATCCAAATCTGGCACCTTGTTGTGGGCACAGAGAAGAGGCTGGAGGAAGAAAACAAAGACGCTGAAAGCGAAGCAGCATCCGATATCATTTTATAAAAACCACTGATACGCTTCGTGCTTTAACATCCAGAGCATTGCATAGCTGGTTTGTTCTCCAGGTTTGTTCTCCTTTTTACTGCTGATATTTACGGTATCTAATTCCTCTAAATTTCAGGCCGGCTCAGGTGCAGTAATGAAATTCTAGGTCGGGATCATTTTTACACGTGAATAACAGGCTGCAAGGACAGTGCCCTTTCACAAAACGAACTGTTAGCCTGCAGTCATTAGCCAGGGGCTCCCAGGTTCTAAATATTCTCATTACAACGTATCTCTTCCTGCCCAAAATGGGGCTTGCTCTGGAATTTGGACCTTCCCGTGGGCCCTGTGCCCAGGGGTGGGCTTGGGAATGAGCAGAGGTGCAGCTGCCTTTCATGTGCCATGAATGGGACTCGGTTGCCAAACCCAGGCTTTCATCAGCGAGATTCTGGAACGCTTTCTGTGTGCGCGCCTGCCAGACATTCCTATCAGAAATCCACAGGCTTTGTTGAACTCCCCAGAAGGAGGCGTAGAGGTTACAGAATAATGAGGAAAAGCTCTGTTGAGCAGGAACCCAAGAGTCACAACCTCTTTGTTAAAGCTGACAAAAGAGGTGGGAGATAAGCTGTGAGGGACAGAATCAGGGCTATTTAACCTGCGGAAGGGGAGGCTGGAAGGGAACTAAATCACAGCATTCATACATATGAAGGGTATTGTAATAAGGGATGCTGAGCCGCTGTTTCTGACTCCTCCGAGGACAAGGAAGAAGTAGGCTTTAATAGCAACAAAAAGGTGGAAAGATACTTGAGTGTGTTGAAACAAATGGACATTAATACTTAGAAAATCTGACTTCTAATCCCTGCTCTTTCAGCCGGATGACTGGCCTTGGTGCCTGTTTTCTGGGAAATTAGAACAGGACCGCCCCTCCCTCACAGTGCTGCAGAGTAATTGTGAGAGGAAAAGCGACGGCACAAAATTGCATCCAGGAGGGGAGGGCGTTAGTTAAATGTAAGACTTATTATCTCAACTTCAGAAAACAATAGGTGAGGTGTCACTTTACAATATATTCAGCCTTGTACATACACTTCTTTCTCAAAGAAAAAACAGAAAAAGGCAAAAGAGATTGGGTGTGTATGTGTGTGTGCATGTGTGTGTGTGTGTAGACTCAGAGGATCCTGATCATGTCACTTTCTGAATTCTCTTTTAGAGGTCGATTTTGGCCACTAATCAGAGCAACACCAAAAGACATGCAGAAGTGAATGCAAGAAAACTTCGTTCGTAGGTCTTCTTGCTGAACACTAACGGCCAGAATTCTGCTACGATGCGGCTTTCACAGGCCTTGCCCAAACCACTAGAGTGTCCCAGCCACTAGTCTTATTTTATATCTGGAAAACCCAAGGGAATGTATGGGGGAAAACTACTACAAATAATAAAAAGTAACAGATTATAAAAATTTATGTACAAAAATTGATAGACTTTGTATATAAAAACAAAAACCAGTTAGAATGGAAGCAAATGCTCCATTTATAAAGTCAAAAAATAAAATAAAGTACTTAGGGACATACGTAATAAGAACTGTCCAAAACCTATATGAGAAAAACTAGAAATACTCCTTTAAGCCCTAAAAGTAGACAAGAAATACAAAAATATATCATATTTTAGTATATTAGTTCTCATGAAGGTAATATATAAATTTAACACAACCCCAATATAAAATACCATCAGAATTTTTTGACACAAGCTAGTTTACTATAAAATTTAATTGTAAGAACAAACAAGCAAGAATAACAACAACAACAACAACAAAAAACCCTAAAAAGTAAGAACAGTGTGGTGAGTCCTGGAGACTAGCTTATATACAATGAAGCTTCTGTCATTAAAAACAGTGCAGTTTGGGCACATGACCAGCAAAATGGATAGAACAGGATGGGAAATCCAGACATGGACCCCACTGCATGCAGACATCTAGTCTCTACCACAGAGGAGGCATTTCAAATCAGTGAGAAGGCAAAATAAGGCTGAGAATATAAAACATAAAGTAAAATTGAATTTATTTCAAATGGGCTAGAGATTTAAATTTAAGACACAAAGTTATACAAATACTATAAGACAACACAGGTCAATTGCTCTAGAATTAGAGGAGAAATTTTTCTTACCATGCCCGAAAATCCAGAGCTAAGAGAAAAGATGAATAAATCTGACAACATAATAATCAAAGGCTTTTGAATAGGTCGAAACACCATGAACAAAGTAAAATACCAAATGATAAACTGAGCAATACTATTTATAACTAAGAATACAAAGTGTTACTATCTCTCAGGTATAAAGAACTTCTAAAAACACAAGACTAGGAACAATTGTGTGAGGAAAATGGGCCAGGTGATGTCAGTGAACATGGCAGATTTAGGAAACTGCAAGAGCCCACTCCTCCACGAAAGGAACTTAAATACTGGCAAAAACTGTCAGAATCCATGGTGTTTAGAACTCTGTAAACAAACCCAAAGTTTTCTGCAAACACAGGAGCACTTAATCAATAGAAAATGGTGAACCTAAGGAAGAACAGTGAGTTTTGTGGCATGTTAGTTTATCCTAGTCCTGTTTCCTGTTCCTCAGCTTAATGGTAGCCTTAAAATTAACAACCTGTGTTCCTACTACTGGCACTGATACCAGACAGGAGAGAAGAGAGCTCATTTGCAAAGCACTGCCCTTAGTTGGTCTGCCTGGGGCTCCACGGAAGACCAGCCCAAAGGGCACATTTTATCTCACCTAACTGGAACTCCCCCAGCACTATACCCACTCAAGTAACATTCGCCAAAAACATCTATGAGCAGACGTTTTAGTTGTTGCTGTCTGCAGCAATGAGAAACAGTTGGAATAAATAATAGACTAACTAAAAAGCTTAAGGAAAGGATGAGAAATGATAAAGCTTGAGGAATGAGGGCTTTGAAAAGCTTCAACATGTTCCTGACCATCTAGAAGGCCGCACACATAAACAGGGCTGCACATTTTCAGGTAAGACCCAAGAAGATCCTAAATCCTCATTTCTGGCTCACCTTAACTCTGCACAATCAGGAAGCAGAAGCTAAGGCAGAGTTGTGAACTGCCTGGCTGAGTGTGGGAAGTGCACTTCAACACACACACACAGAGCCTCCTGGCAAACACTGGGAGATTTTTCATTCCCAATCATTTAAGGAAATCTGTATTCAGTCACTAACTCAATCATTAACTAACTGCTACAATAAAAGAAAAGAGATGTCAGTGATCACAAATGACAAAAATACAGAAGTTTAAACATTGGTTCAGAAAAGTCACTAAAAAACAAATAACTATTAACAAGCAGAAATAACAAACCCTGGTGGAGGTGGAAAATCTTACTGCAGAGTCACCACTTTATAACCTTTAAATGTTCAAAGTGTCCAGTTTTCATAAAAAAAAATTATGAGGTACAGGAGGAAACAAGAAAATGTGGTTCATACATAGGGGAGAAAAACAATCAATAGAGCCTGTCCCTGAGGTAATCCAGACTTTGGAGTTACTATAAAAATATTTTGAATCAGTTATTTTAAATATTTTCCTGAAAACTAAAGAAAAAAATGCCGAAAGAACTGTGAAGGCAACTTTGCCACCAAGTCCCCCATCTACCACAGATGAAAGTAACACTACCAAGACATGATCTGCTTGGGGAGGAGAGGTGGTCAATTTCTCAGAGGAGAAAAGCCAGGAGCCCCTTCTTCCAGGGGCTTTTATTGGGTTGTAATACACAGGAGTACAGCTGGAAAGGATCAAACAGTAGATAACATTTCAAAGAAATCTGAGGGCTTAGTCTGAGTCAGTGTCTGTCAGGAAAGGGGGTTGCAAAAACTTTGGGAGACATACTCATTTCCTGCGCGGACCCTCATCATATGAATGAAAACACTCTTAGCAAAGCAGGCTTCACAGGATTGTTACGAATTCTTTCTTATGCCTGATCACCCCAGATCCCGCTCTAGCTGACCAAGGGGTTGAACCACCTCCCCCATTACAGGTTTTCAGGCTTAAGTGGATTAGAGCCAGGAAGCCCTTCTCCCAGAAGACCTGGGGACTCGGGCTATGTCAAAATAGCTGGGGGACGAGAATCCATCACTCCTTCTTTGTTTCAGCCCCCAAGTCCTCCCACGATGGCCTCCCAAGTAATCGTGTCTGGCTTAGGTCGTCCCTCCTCTGAGGGGTTTTACCCATCATAGACTCTCTGACCATGCATTGGGGGCATGGGAGGAAGCAGAAGCAGTGCTTGCTGCGAGAGACAAGCTTTGTCTCCTGTGGCTCACATTCCGGAGGTCGCTCACTCAGTCTTAGCCACGGGGGGCAGTTACAACTCCTGAAACCAGGCAGAGCGGTTCCAACAAAGAACTAATGGAACCTGTGAGAGCAATGTCTCGTCAAATAGAGAATAGTAATAAAGAAAGAAATAATGGAAAGGAACTCAAGAGAAATTCTGGAGTTGAAAAGCACAACAATTGAAGTTTAAATTTCATTACAGGGGCTTCACAGTAGATTAAAGCAGATTAAAGAATCAGCAAACTTGAAGACAAGTCAGCTGAGGTTATTCAGTCTGAGGAACAGAAAGAAAAATGAATGAAGGAAAATGAAAGAATTTATGAAAACTTGGACGCTTTAAATCATACCAACATATGCATAATGGCAATCCCAGAAGGAGAAGAGAGAAAGGGAAAAAATACTTAAAAAAATAATTGGCAAAGCACTCCCCGTCCCCAGTCTCTTAGTATCAAAAAAATATTTTCATTAAACGTCTTTTATTACTTAAAGAGATTAACCATAACTATTTCTTCATGATTAGGAAAAACAAGTGCTGGAAGTGACCTAAGTGCCCATCAGTAAATCAGTGGATCAAACAACTGTGGTACATTTACATGATTAAATACTATGCAGCAGAAAGAAAGAAGGAGCTCCTACCCTTCGAGACAGCATGGATGGATCTGGAGGGCATTATGCTAAGTGAAATAATCCAGGTGAAGAAAGACAAATACCATATAATCTCATCTATAAGTGGAACCTAACCAATAAAACAAGCAAGGAAAATACAACCAGAGACATTGAAATAAAGAGCAAATGGACAGAAAACAGAGAGGAGCAGGGAGAGGGTTAATGGGGAAAGAGGGGAGGGGCCATGAAGGAACATGTATAAAGGACACATGGACAAAGCCAAAGAAGGTATGTTTGAGGGTGGAAGGCGGGGATAGGTGGGGTGGTGGGGTTCAGTTGGGTAAAAATGGAGACAACTGTACTTGAAAACAATAAAAATACAAATAAAAGATTATTGCCTTGGAAAACCACACTGGAACTGTGGGGGCGACCTTCCTCACAAGTGCCCCCCTCCGCCACGGATGAGAGTAAATATGACTGAGACATGATGTGATCTGCTTAGGGAGGAGAAGTAGCCATTTTCCCAGAGGAAAAAGGCTGTGAGCAGTGGCCAGTTTTTCCGAGGAGAAAAAGGCCTCGAGCCCCTTCCTCCAGGGCCTTTTATTGGGTTGTAATACACAGGAATACAGGGCAGCAAGGATCAAACAGAAGATAACATTTCAAAGAAATCTGAGGGCTTACTATGAGTCAGAGTCTGTCAGGAACAGAGTTTTAGGGTTTCCTGCTCAAACCCTTAACATATGAATGAAAGCACTCTTAGCAGAGCAGATTTCACAGGTTTATCAGGAAGTCTTTGTGATGCCAGATTTTACCCCAGGAGACACACTAGCAAGGCAAGGAGCTGCACAGCTCCCCAACAGGTATTCAGGCTTAAGGGGATTAGAACCAGGAAGCGCTTCTCCCAGAGAACATGGGGACTCTGGCTTTGTCAAAGTGTGTGTGGGGCGGGGGGCAGCGAGAGTCCATTGCAGCCCTCTCCCCTCAAGCCCTTCCATGAAAGCCTCCCAAGTGATCAAGTCTGGCTTAGGTTGCCCCCCACTGTGAGGGGTCTTACCTGTCATTGACTTCCGACCAAGCTTTGGGGGCAGGGAGAGGAAACTGAGGCAGTGTTTGTCTCCAGAGACAGGCTTTGTCTCATGCAGCTCGCATTCCAAAGGTTGTCCCTCGCCCTTAGCCACGAGGGGTAGAGTTACAATTCCCAGGACCAGGCAGAGCGGTCTACAACAGAAACCTTAGCCTTTTCCTCTAGAGATAAGGGTGGAATCACTGCCAATAGCTCAGTAAGCTGCTTCCTTTCAGCATCGTGTTTCAGCGTTGTGTTCCATTCTTGCTGACAGATAAAACTGTCATGCCCAAACCAGGGTGGAAAAGTACCACCAGAAGGATTCAGCTCTCATCAGAGCAAGTGTTCTTAGCTGATCACCAAAGCTGAATGTCAATAAAAAGACAGAAACCAAACCACAAGTTCTCTCTACATGACAACAAAAAAAGTGGCTGAACACATATAAGAACTTCTTTCCCTTTTTTGTCAATTACAGTTCAATATCATTCAATATCATACTAGTCTCAGGTGCATAGCATAGTGGTTAGACACTTATGTACCTTAGGGAGTGAGCCCCTGATAAGTCTGGTACCCACAGGGCACCATACACAACTATTACAATGCTACTGACTATATGCTGTACTTTACACCCTCGTGACTATTCCGTGACTACCAATTTGTACATCTTAATTCCTTCACCTCTTCCACCCAACCCCTCAAACTTCCATCTGACAATACCATATGATTTCACTTACATGTGGGATCTGAAAAACAAAATAAATGAACAAACAAAATAGACTTCTTTTGATCTCATGAGACCTGGAGGGGTGGAGAGTTGTTACACTGTGTTGGTTTCTTTTCTCTGAATTGATGGAGCTGATGAGGGATTTGGTATCACAGGGCTATGACCAGAGTCCGTATTTATAAGCATCTCAAACAGCTGATCATATAACTTAGGTTCAAATGCCCTCTCAGTTCTTAAAAAAAATTCATGTAAAAAGGCTGGCAGAGTGAGCACGATGTGGGGGGGTGAAACCACCTGGCACAGTGTCAGAGCAGCCCTGCTGCTTCCGTCTGCCCCTTCCGTGTCTGCTGCGCAGGCCTTCTTCCAGACGAGCGGAAATTGGCTCCATGTGTCTGGTCTTTTTCTGCTTGGAGAAGGTTTCCTGGGAGTTCTTTAGCAATCACAAATCTTTCTGACGCTTCCTAATTCATCACTGTAAACATCACTTCTCCAGAAATAGTGGTGAGTTTTGCCAGAAGCACTGAAGACACATAAATTAAAGGTCACGCACCCGAACACTGAGCACCTTTTCCACTTCAAACAAACCCTTTTTCATTTTACTGTTACTACCTTTTTGTTAGTTATGCTTAAAAACAAAATTTTTTTTTGTTTCTAAATTTTATAACCTCTGGAAAATCCTAGAATTAGGAGGGATGTAGATACATAACCAGGTTAGGTTTGAATCACACCTAACTCCTGAGTACACCCCCTGCACTTGGGGCATCACCTGCTACTCCATGAAACAGTAATCATCTATTTACCTGTGTAGCTGTGTGAATATGGACAATTAAACCTCTCTGTGCCTTGGTTTTCTCACCTGTAAAGTGGGGAAGAATAATATTACTTACCTTATGATACTGAGGAGTGGCATATAAGGGGGGACCCCAAAACCCAGAATTATCCTCTAGAGGGCAGCCCCCTTGTAGGACAGGCTTCCCCACTAGGTGAGTGTTCTGGGAACCCATCTGTATCTGTGTACCAACTGGTGTTGTTGTGAGAGGCTGCGTTCAGCTTCAGTTAATTTTTTTAAGATACTTTCAATGTGCTTGCCCTTTTCATGATGAGTAACTTATGAGCATATCTGCCCAAACCATGCTGAGTGGTCAGCAGTTTTTGACCAAAAATGGCATGACCCCTGTGCTACACCCTCCCTATTCACCCAAGATCAACCCAAGTAACTTTTTTTTTGTTTCCCTGGATGAAAAAAATCCTCAAAGAGAAACATTTTGCTGATGTGGAAGAAGTGAAACAAAAAACAAAAATCAGAGGCACCAAAAGGCATCAAAATGTATGAGTTCAAAAACTGTATTGAGCAGTAGAAAAAATGACTCAGTATGTGTATTACATCCAATGGAGAGTATTTTGAAGGTGACTGAAGTTTAAGGACATGAGAATAAATACGCAATTTTTTATCAATAAATTTTGGTTTGGGGGGTCTCACCCGCACACTAAGCATTCTATCAGTACTTTTCTCCTGTTGTTGTCATACTGAGACCACCTCAAACAGGAACACCAGTTCTACCCTCCATTTCATGGTGCCTGGCACATAGTAGGTACTCAATAAATATTAGGTGTGTTGTTGAATGAACAAAAAAATGAACAACTATTCGATTGAACAAGCAGCTATGAGAACAAGATTGCAACCCATAGTCCAACCGAATGCAAGCTGGGAACTTGCTACATCTTTCTGGCAAGATTCTCATTGGTGCTTCTAGATCCAATGCAAAGAGAGTGGGTGTGACTAGAAACAGGGGGTAATGATGGGACCCCATGTTTTATTTGTTGATATAGTTATCTAAGAATGTATTTATTTATATGTTTGATACTGAAGAGTCGTGGTGGCCGGCCAGCTACAAGACGTGGCACCTGTTGGAGAAGTCTGGAAACACAGGAGAGACCCCAGGAACCTCAGGAAGGGTCCTGGAAACAATGGCTCTTCGAGCTGCAGGTGGTGTAACTGAGGCTGTCATTGTTGACCATGTTGCCACTGCAGTAGTTTCCTCACAAAGATGTCAAACACCACTGGGGACCAGGGAGAAGCTGTGCTGGGTCATGCTGTCATTGGGAGATCCTTGCCAAGAGCCACTGTGGATTTTACACTGGGAGCCACACACCCAGTGGCAAGTACGGGTGTGTGGTGCTTCTGGCTCCACGGTGCTTCTGGCTCCAGGCCCCGCTCCCTGGCAACCCTCGACTTTCTGGCAGAGTGTAGAGATTGTGGGTGTTTCAGTGTCTTCCTCTTATAATTAAATAAGTGGGGGCGAGGGGGCATCTGGTCCAGCCCAGTCACAGAGCTCAGATTGTTTTTCTTTTTAATTGAATGTATTGTGGTGACATTGGTTGATAAAAGTTTGCGATTCTATAATGTATCATCTATATGTTGTATTATGTGTGCACCACCCAAGTCACATTTCCTATCACCATTTGTCCCCACTTTATCCTCTCCTGTCTCCCCCGCCTCTCTTTCCTCTGTCTTTTCCTCTGGTAATCATGGTACTTTGGGGGTTTGGGGGGTGGTTTTTGCTTAATCCCTTTACTTTTTCACCCGTCAACCATCCCCCTCCTCTCTGACAGCTGTCAGTCTGTTCTACATATCTAGGAGTCTGTTCTACTTTATTTGTTAGCTTATTTTGTTCACAAGATTCCACATATAAGTGAAATCATGTGGTATTTGTCTTTCTCTGACTGGCTTATTTTACTTAACATAATATTTTCCAGGTCCACCTGTGCTGTTGCAAAGGCTAAGATTTCTCCTTTTTAAAGGCCAAGTAGTATTCCATTGTGTAATTGTACCAAGGCCTTTTTATCCAGTCATTTACTGATGGACCCTTGGGCTTCTTCCAAATCTTGGCTATTGTAAATAATGCTGCAGTGAACAGGCACTTCTCCAAAAAGGACATACAAATGGCCAAAAGGCATACGAAAACATGCTCAGTATCACTAATCATCAGAGGAATGCGAATAAAAATCACAATGAGATATCAGCTCACACCTGTCAAAATGGTTGTCATCAATAAATCAACAGACAAGTGTTGGCAAGGATGTAGAGAAAAGGCAACCCTCATGCACTGTTGGTGGGAATGCAGACCAGTGTGGCTACTGTGGAAAACAGTGTGAAGTTACCTCAAAACATGAAAAAAGGAAGTGCTCTAGGACCCAGTCATCCCACTTCTGGGAATATATCTGGAGAAACTCAAAACACTAATTTGAAACTGAACTCAGATTCTTGGTGAAGGATGTGGGTCCCTGTCCCTGCTTTTGTAGGCAAAAAGTGTTTCTTATTATCAATTGTTATTTAATCCCTTACTTGCTTAACTTTTTTAAAATTAAAATGATGGTACAACTTTAAAGCACATTGCAGGAAAAGGTGCCTTTTCTGGGTTTTTTGCTAGAAGCTCACTCAGCAAGATGGACAAGTTTTTGAACTTAACCTTCTAACATGGTTTTCCCATCTATGAAATCAGACTCCCTTTCCATTAAATATGGATTGTGATGATCTCTACCTGCTGACTTTCCCCTTTGTGCCCATGCTTTATATTCATGGAAGCTCAGCAAGGAACAAAATATAGAATTCAGTACAGAGCTCCTGTCCTTTGGGTTTTCATTCAAAATTCAACAGGTAGACAGAACTCCCGCATCAGAAAAGGAGGAGGTGACTCAGGGGAGGCAAGTAACGCCATACGGTGATTCTGTACAGGCGTGGGCTGGCAGGGCTCCGAGCACCAAAGGATGGTCTTTTCAAAGACACTGAGCTGAAGATGTGAACAGCGCGTACAAAGGCCATGCTGAGTGAGTTTTGCAAGCCCCAGTGTCAGTGGAGTCTGAGCTGTGCAAACACAATGAGCTCCCATTAGCCTGGAACCCGGTCTGCATTTTTGTGCTCATCTTTATGAGATGGGAACAAATTGAATTTATACAACTGCATATGGGTAATTTCCCCAAAGGGCAACTAAATCAACAGCATAAGGTCAAGTACCTCAGGTGTGAAGATGATGCTAAGTATTGTCAGAAAATGCAAAGGTCACTAAGCAAGCTGAAACAGATTAACTAAAAATAGAAGACAGAATTGAACAGTATTATAACAGGTGTTAAAGACAAGTATCAGTTTCAAAGACTGAAGAATTTGTGGAAAAGAAGGCCTGATGGTGTACCTGGAAGGTTTCGTAGCAAGTTGGAGCTTCGGCCAGACCTCGAAGACTGGCTTGAGTTTGTGTCGGTGGAGAAGGGAAGAGCGGAGGGGTGTGCCAGAGCCACCCCGCACTGACTCATGGGAGCTGCTGTTACATTTTTCAGAAATATTGTCCTCCAGTTGTTAAATGCACTATTAAAAGTTCAATTGTAAAAACTTACGATTAAGTAAAGTACAAGCATGTTTTATTTGTAAACTAATTGATACTTATATAATGTAAGTATAATATACACTTTAATATTGTGTATATTATTATACAGATAGTCAGGACTCATCACTTCCTAATTATTTTGCTGCATTTCACTGCCGCCTGTGCTCTTGAGGTCGTTTATATCTATTGCATCCGCATGGTGGGAATGCAAGTGACGCAGTGCGCCTCTGCACAGCTCTTCTTAACTTAGGTTAGGAGAGTTGACACAGCAGAAATCTGCAGATGCTATGAACCAGGCTGCATCTATTGTTTTATAGGTTGTTTAGACTTAAGAAAAAATAGAAAAATATTAATAATGCAGATTAAAGTTTAAAATATACCATGTTGGTAGTTATTACATTGTGAATGACACCAAACAATCTAAGAAATCTCCTTCCAACACTTGAAAATTATCTGATTCAGCAAAGAAGTCCCTCATGTCACTGATAGACAGTGAAATTCTGATATGCTCATTAATGTAAATAAAAATATCAACCAACATTCATGTCAGAGCTACAAAGAGAAAGCTGGTTGTTAAACATTGCCAGCACATCACTGCAGGAGTAACAGCATGCGCAGAAACGGCAGAAGCTGAAATGTTCATGTTGACAGGGACAGTATGGTGTGGTGGGGGAGTAATATGGGCTAAAATCATGGGTTCAAATCCCAGTTCTGCTATTTATTAGCTGTGCAAACTTAGGAGAGCTACACAACATTTCTGAGCCTAAGTTTCCTTATATGTAAGGTAGATAATACAGCCAACCATACTGTGTTCTTACAAGAACTAGAAAGAATCTGGTTTTACACGCCCAATGTTGATACTAATTATCATAATGAAACATTCTAAAACCCATAGAAAAGAGGTTGGCTGAGCAGTGGGGTTATTTAGGGGATGGGTGGAAGCACTGGATCTTAAACTCCAAACAAGGAATTGGGGACTTCTTATGAAAACCCTGGTTGGTCCCTAAAGGTTTCTGAGCAGGACACTAATGTGGGATAATATCACAGGAAGATGATGGTGGCCATACTCTGCCATCCGACCCTTCCTCCTACGTGGGGACACCTAGTGTAGTGCTGAATGATAAACTTAGTTTTGCACATAACAAGGTCCTAGAGGTACTGGCAGGTCCCCAAATGCCTTCTGAATCAAAAAAGGATTAAGTCACATTTACTATAATTTGAGGTTAAGTGTAACTCAGGATATTCTAATTATTTTACAGTGTATAGAGTGTATATGTAGTAGCTATAGTAAAGCCCAGTTAATCAAAAACACCAAATTCATACTCCATATTTTTCCTGCCCATCACTTTGTTATTGAATCAATCATCAAGACCTGTGGTTCTACCTCCTTGATAACCCTTGACCCTGTCTGCTACTGACATTCCCCATTGCCTTGCTTTAGGTCACTGGTTCACAACCTTGACCTCACATGGGACCACCTAGGGAGCTTTAATAAAAACGTACCAGTGTCTGGGTCCTGCCTCCAGAGATTGTGGTTGAATTGGTCTGAGGTAGGACTTGAACATGGATATCCTGGTAGTTCCCAGGGGTTCTACTGTGCAGCCAGGCCTTAGCTCATGTTCTCATTGCTGCCCATCTGAAGTGTCGCGTGAAGCCTCTACCTGGCCCCCCTGCCTCCAGTGCTGAGTTTTTCAAATCCCTTTTTTGTCATGCTTTCAGAATGACCTTTTAAAAACACTAATCTTATCATGCCATTCTTGCCCCTTCAGGTTCTCCTCGTCCCTATCTAATAAAACCCAAGTTCATTAACACCAACCTTCTTCAACAACAAACACACACACACACAACACTGCTATAAGGCTTCTATAAGCCACGGAATGCCAGATTGCCAGGAAACCACCAGAAGCTAAGAGAAGGGCTTGAAACAGGTTCTTCCTCACAGCCCTCAGAAGCAACCAACGGTGTCAATACCTCACTCTTGGACTTCTGGCCTCCAGAGCTCTGAGACGATAAATTTCTGTCATTTAAACTACATAGTTTATGGCATATTGTTGCATCAGCCCTACCGAACTATTGTACCTCCCATCCATCTCTCTAGCCACAGCCCAATTCCTACCACACCAATCTAGTTCAAGTTCCTAAATGCGCTGTTCTTTCATGCCGCCAGTGTTTAGGCTGCTCCTTCTACCTAGAAGACCCACTCCCCAGCAACCTTCCCCCTAGGGGGTGACCCATGAGTCCTTGAAGACTCAGTTCAACCCCGACTTCTGCTTCCCTAGTCATGGCCCCCATTTCTTCCTACGGAATTCATTATTCCTCCTTAGACCTGCCATTGCCAGTGTCTGCACAACACCTCTTCGCATCCTCTCAGGCCCTCCTCTTACTCCAGCCACCAAGGCAGCGAGTCCCAGGCCCACTTCAACCAGCTTCGTGCAGGTGTGATCTGACTGCCCCCCTCCTCAGCCCACACTGCTTGCCTCTCACTCCCCGGCCCAGCCCTTCTCTGATACCAAGATTGGAACATCCACAGACACCCAGCAGATGCATGCTTGGGCCAACTGGGAGAAAAGCAGGGGAGGTAACACCTTTGGGACCACTCATGGGTAAAATTTCCCCTTGTGTCATGAAGCTGCTCAGAAGTCCCAGCAAATCAAGCACCAGTGGCCTGAGCAGTAGCCAGCTCCCGGACATCCTCCTGTAGTGCTTTCCTCTTCTTCCTGTTTCACTTCCCCGGTCCCTCCTCCTTCTGCTCCCTTGGAATCATTTCCAATAAAGTACCTACATGCATGTGTTTCTCTTGGGCTCCATTTTCAGAGAAACAAAGCTAAGATATTGTGTTTGTTTTGTAATAGATTGGATTTGACCTACGCAAATGGCTATTTCATATGATCTAACTAATGATTATTTGTCTGTATCTAGGCCTCTCCCAAAAGAATGCAAGGTTCTTGGGGTCAGAAGCAAAATCTTTCTTATGCACTTCTCTTCCCCAGCATCAACCACGGCAGGTGGTATATAGTAATCCCTCAATAAAAACTGAACGAGTACATGTAGTGATTCATCATCTCAGCATAGGCAAGAAAAAGGTTCAAGGAAGGATCCTTCTGTAGATGTTAGGACACAAACTTAGATACCTGTCTCACTTCCAAATAAAATCAATATGAATGATTTTTAAAGCACTAAAAAGATACTTTATAGCCTACTTTCTACAGAACAAAGTGCCCACGCAGAGCAGGAACGGCTCCCCGAGCAGAAGCATGGGGTGCTAGAAGACCATCCAAGCTGTGGGGGCCCCTACGGGGAGTGACCTCTGAGGTGAGCCCTGAAAGACAAGCAGAAATCAACCAGGAGAAAGACTGGTCAGGGGTGTTCCAGGCAGAGGGAGAAGCCTCTGCACAGGCATGAAGGGGAGGGAGTGCCCTGGAGGAAATGAAAGCCATTGTCTCAAAACTCTCCATGTAGACACTAACTATTCCATGGGGATCATAATAGCCTGGCTTGGAAGAAGGGATGTCTTGTTTCACACATATGGCAGCTGTTTCCTTGGGGCTGGAACTCAGAGTTAGACTTGGAGTTCATGCTGTCTCTTAGCAGTAGAATGAGATGTCTGTTTGGGATTCAAATGCTTGAATCCTGGGGGAATTCTAGCTTTAGTCTTCACAGCGGCACCAGCCTTGGTAAGTCCGCATGAAAGTTGGCCTGGCCCACTCGTGAAGGGGCATCCCAGCTTCCGGGTTAACTCTTGCCCCAAACATATATTTGTAAACACTGTCTACTCTCTTCCAATGGCTTGTGGAAACGCTGCTTAGTATGTCACCCCACTGGGGCCCAGGAGCTGCCTGAATTGCCATGACCCACACGGCTGAGACTCAGGATCCCACACTGGGCCAGGGGCCAGGGGATAAAGCAGGCTCACCCTCAACTTTCCAGTCTAGAGTTAAATGGAGACTCCGGGTGCTACTTGTTAGGGTCTAGTAACAATGCCAGCTCTTCCCCTACATAAAATCTAATGCTTGTTTCACATTTACACTAATGGATTGCTCTTCACAATAAAAAAGATGGTTCTTTGCCATTCAAGTTAATAACTTATGATACCTTTTTAAATTCTCCCGTTCTAAGAATCAGGCAAATTGAATCAATATACTTCCTTTCATAGTGACCATGAAATATTTCACAAAGTATCTTTAGAATCCACTTAAAGTAATACAGGATGTGTTTTGCCACAAAATCCTTTCAAACAAGCATGAGCAAAGCGACAAACACCAGGATATTCTAAAGAAGAGCAACCAGTGTATTCCATGCCCCTTTCAAAAGCAGTCGCCATTGAGTGCCAGCCCTGATAAGAGTTTTAATGGTAGGCACATCATTTGTTATTCACAATAATGAGGAAATGGCACTTGGCTTCAGAAACTTGGTCTGTCACTAGAGGGTAGGCATAAAAGTTCCAATATTTTTAAAACACCTGTCTTCAGTCATTTATCTACCTTTTTCAACATCTGATAGGAAAAAATGGGAAGAAACTAATCGAATAATACCATCAGTAACATACCCAAAGAATTTCTATAGTCATCTATTTCCCGAGTTATAACTGTGTGTTATTTATAATGCATGTCAAAAGTGCCTTGGGGCTGCTGCTCCTTAATTCCATAGCAGTTTATTTCCCCACAATTGTGCCCATGTTTTACAGCAATTTCCACAGCAATAAAGCAGGAAATCAGAAAAATCAGCATCTGATAGCCACCATTTAGCATTCTCTGCTATCTGGACAGTGCAAAGGAGACCACGGAAGTGGTCTCGGCAAGCTTGCCGTAGCTGCAAATCATTGTGATCTGAATTGTAATAGTTTTCTCTTCAATAATACATGACAGGCTACTTCACTTAGCATCCTCAGGATTTCTCAGTAGGAACCCAAATTATTCCAGCACACACCACATTTTCTTATCAATAGCACATTTATGGTCTCTTTAAAGCACACAATAGAGGGCACAGCTTTGCATCATGCGTGCATTTATCCACGTGTGCTCAGATAGATACATCAGCCAAGAAATTCTAAATAACAGAACTAACTAAAATTCTCATCCAAGAGGTGAATGCATGGCTGCTCACGTTCAAGATCTGTCCTAATAGAAACTGAGCAAGAAACCAGACAAAAGCAAGCTCGGGGAGGTCAGCAGAGAAGGTCAAGGAGATGAAGGGGCTGCCGGCAGCACACAGCACCAAAAGGAGACCAACCGAGACCTTTGGCATTAGCGGAGCGTGAGTCCCCAGATCATCAGGGGTCCCCATTTAAAGCAAGTCTTTATAGCATAGCACCCCCAATAAGAAGCAATAAGGTACAAATGGAAATGCAATGCCCCTTCAGACCCAAGTAAAGAACAAAGCCGTGCTGAAATGTCAATGCCCATTGCTGGGAGTCCTGGTGGGGACCGGGCCAGACCTGAGGGCTCCCATCCAGCCTGGCGCACACGTGCCTTCCCCCCAGCTTCCTCACCAGCTCAATGGTTCACACACAGCAGGAACAACTCTAATCAGTCCCTCAGTTGGATGACACATTACTAGATGTCATCATTCTAAAGCAGTGGCTAATATGCATGAAGTGCCAACTGGATACCAGGCACTATGCTAAATGTTTGTCCACACATGATCTCATTGAGTCTACACTTTCACCGAATGAGGCAAATATTATTATTACTCTTCGTTTTGTAGATGAGAAGCTTAAGCTCAATGAACTAGACACTTCAAGTGTCTGTCTAGTTTACTACCACTTTCTCATCTCTTTGAACTTATCCATCTTTGCCCACAATCCAGAGAGGTGGCTCCTCAGGAAACACATGGGTGCCACTGGATTCTCAGGTCGGCCATTCAAAACCTACAAATTTGAACAGACAGCAAGAAAGACTGTAAGTTGGCTGCCAAGTCTTCCCAATCCAAGTTGCTAAGACTGAAGAGGAGCCATGAACTCCCACTAACTGCTGACGTCCAGGCTGCCCTCAGAGCCCATGGAAGACATCTCAGCCAGCTCCCTTTTTTCTAGGCTAGATTGAGTTCTTTCTGTTCCTTGCTATGGCCTCTATTTCTGTGAAAGCAGGAGAAAAGAGGGAGCCCCATCTTCTCCAGGAACTGAGAGGGGGCTCTACACCCCAAAGAAGACTTTACTCCCTCCAGCCTGGGCATCGTCCTTACTAGGAGCACGACCCCAGCATGCTCCGGCAAGACCCCACGGTGACCCTTCCCCCCATTACTCACCCTCTGGCTACCACCCTCTGCCTGGTGACCATCGGGTGTTTTGTCCCTGCCACATCAGCCTCCGCAAAAATCCCAGAGCTCCAAAGCATCTTTATATTCTCTTTGCTGACCCTGTTTCCTCCCATCACCCACCCGCAGCTTCTAAAGTCCTCTACTGCACTTGCCAGACCGCACAACCGGTCCTCAGCAAAATCTCTGCTTGCTTTGGCCTCCTCTGCGACCATACCCTTCACCCTCTGCTCTAACCAAAACCTGAGGAGACTACTTCTCCTGCAACCCTCTCAAGTGGTGGTCACCTTTTCCCTCGTACCCCTCAAGCCACTGGGCTGCAGACGCAGCTGCTGTCCTCCGCTCCATACTGCCATTTCCAGGCCTTTCTTCTCCCTAACCTTCCACCTCAAGGCTTTGTACCTTGGGTCGCTGTGCTGTTCCCGCCCATTCCCCCAAAGCGGGGCAGTCATCTGCTGAGCCCCCTGCCCCAGGTTACTCCCCTCGTTCCACTAAGATTTTTGCTCTTGGCTCACTACCGCTCTCTCCAACAGTACTCTTATTAAAATTCTTGGTGATTTTGACATCCACGTGGACGATCTTGCCACTACTCTGTTTGCTCGGGTCCCTACAATCTCATCCTCCATGCCGCCTCCGCCACACACCCCTGCGACCACACTCTGCACAGCAGTCTCTCCATAGCACCAACCTCGAGCTCCTCATTCATCTCTCCAGCTGCCCAGTGCACGTCCCCACGCGTCCAATGGCCACCTCAGACTCAGCACATCCAAAACCGCTCCAACAGCCATCTCTCCAGCTCAGTTAGGGGCAACCCTAACCTTTTAGGTGTGCAAGCCTCTAGGTAAGAACATTTTAATTTTTCTCATTCTCCCATATCCAGTTTGTCAAGAAACCTTGTTAGATTTACCTTAAAAATATTCCAGAATCAAACCACCTCTCGTCAACTCACCGCAACCGCCCTGATCTGAACTACCGTTACCCCCCAACCTAGACCACCGAGGTGGCCTCCTGCCTGGTCACGCTGCCTCTGCCATGGGCACTCTCCCCACTCCAGTCTCTCCTTCACTGAGTACCCTGAGGGGACCATTTAAAGCATCAGTCAGGGTATGTCTTTCTCTCCTCAAAAGCCTCACATTGGCTTTCTATCACATTAAGAGTGAAAGCCACAGTCTTTACAGTAATTCCTAAAACCTGAGATGGAAGGGTCCTCCGCACCTTGCAGACCCCCTCTCCTGCTGTGCCCCTTGGTTCCTCCTGCTCCAGCCCTGATGGCCTCCTTGCTATTCCTCCCACACAGGGGACACACCTCTGCCTCAGGGCCTTCCTCTTTCTCCCACCTGTTCTGTCTTGGAGATTTTCACTACCTTACTCTCCTTCTGGTCTTTACTCAAATATCAAACCTTCTCATTGAGGGCTTCCCAGACCACCCAACTTCAAACTGCAGCCTGTCTACCCCTTCTCTCCCTGCCCTGAAATTTCCCGTACCCTTTTCTTGTTTCATTTTTCTTTGTGACACATATGGTCATCTTCATATTATATTTTTTAATTCCTTTTTAAGTATCTGCCTCCACCTGGTGGAATGCCAACTCCACAAGGGATTTTTGTGGGGGGGGAGGGTTTCACTTCTTTGTCCCCAACATATAGAATAATGACTGGCACATGTTAGGTGCTCAATAAATACTTTTGGATTAATGAGTGAAGAAATCAGAACACATAGATTTAGACAGATTAAGTAACTTCTCAAACTCCATAGAACCAGGACGTGGCCGAACCAGGACTTGAGCACACGTTTGCCTCAGGCCACGTGCTCTTTGCTGCAGACTTTCTGCTCCATGCAAACACGTATGCTCAGGAGAGCTCGCAAACAGGCAGAATCAGAAACAGTCAGTCCTCAAGCAATTGGTTTGTTGTGACCTTATTGGAAAAGTAAAAAGGAATCTGTTGAAATCAATTGTAACTGTTCTTTAAATGAGGGCAAACTTTGTAAAAGACCAGACTGTAAATATTTCCTGCATTGTAGGCCATTCAGGCTCTCAGTCAACTACTCGGCTCGGCCACAGAGGCACAAAAACACCCCCGGGCTTACATAGTGTATATACACACACAGGCATGTCTATGCTCCAATAAACTGCATTTACAAAAAAAAAAAAAAGACAGATGACAGACTAGATTTGACCCATGGGCCATAATTTGCTAATTCCTGCTTTAAATTTATAAAAATACAACTAGGCTGAATGTGTGCTGATGTTCCAAATCGCAGGCAGTTACAGGAAGCAGTGAGATAAAGTGAACAAGAACTGACTTTGGTCGGCAGCAGTTCTGGGTTCGGATTCCTGCCTCGCCGTGTGCAAGCTGTGACGTGGGCAAATCGTCCAGCCCCTTTGGAATTCACGTCGCTCATCCGTCAGAAGGGTAAGTAGCCCTTCTCTGGCAGGCTGTTGTGAGGAAAATGAGAGGGTGTGTGTGCGGCAGCCACTAAATTGTACATCATAGTTGCTCAGTAGTGATTGTTATTATCAGGCCGCTCCTATGAGTTCCCACTAGACTGTGCATCCACTAAGGTCTGGGTGTCTCTCTTTTTCATTCTGAGGCCCCCTTAGCACCTCATTCTGGCCTGGGGATGCCAGTACTGAGCCTTTTGTGGAGGACAAGTGAAAGGACACATCACTTTATATAATGCCTAATAAACTTCTGAACCCAAGAAGTAACAGACTTTAAAAAAAAAAGTTCTAGAAGAATTTAAATCCGAAGGACATGGTGTCTGGGGAATTATGATGATAAGAGTATTGGGGGAATATTAAACTAACATAGTTTTATCTTCATTCTGTCTGGTCCTCAGTTGTAATGTGGCAGATGGCACAGATTGTGCCATGCCTTCCCATTCCTCTATCCTGCCGCGACTCCCCACACCCCACCTCCACCCCACAGAGCCCTGCTGCCCACGCTAGAGGCTGGAGAACAAGATGGCAACTTCCCTATCCCCTTAGGTCTCAGGCTCCCCGTTACCGGGCTTCCACCAAGCAGACCCTCAGTGATGTGGCTTTTCTTCCGGCAGAACACAGGGCACATGTGTTGCTGCTGGCTTGGATGCAGCTGAGGCCAGGTGGTCCTGCACTTGAGGCAGAGGTTTCCTGGTTGCCCAGCAGAGCCAGCAGTACCCATGGTGGGCTAATTCGGCAGAGTTGTTCCCGGAGGCCCTTCTGGAAGACCAGCCCAGAGCCTCCTCCTCTAGCCTGCCCAACAAAACGTCTTCCACCTGTTTACGTTCAAGCCCTCCAGATCACCAGGTTTCTTTCATGGTGTAGAATGCACTCAAGATATGACCCGGGACTGATTCCAATTAAACAGCAGGAAGAAGAGATAGGTTTGTCCTTTCCAACAAGTAGGGTGTGGAAGCAGGTGATGAGATGCCTGTATTCTCACCATCTCTCTCTGGGGCAACATTAGGGGGAGACTGTAGTAGACACAGCGTGGCCCAGACTAAGCAGGGGAGCCCTCATGCCCCGCTGCCCATTGGGAGTTCACCGAGGGGCAGAGCCTGGCAGGGGGCCTCCACACCAACAGGGGGCGATCACAGAGGTGGCTCCCCTATGGCCCTGAGGTTTTCAGAAACTCCTACATCTCTGTGGAAGACGGTGAGATGCGATGAACAAACTGGAGAACAATACTCAGGGCACTATCATTTTCGTAGTTAAAAGTGGACTCTCTGTAGTGTATTTGTGTATAAACCTTTAGTTAAAAAAAATGTCTGATGCACCCTGTCAGATTGTGAGTGGTGGTCGCTTCACACTGGAAATGGGAGGGAGTCAAAGCAGGGGGACCTTCACTTTTTTTATTATAACTTTGTGTACCATGTGAGTTTTAACAGTGAATATGGACTTCTTCTGTAATGAAAGTGTTTTTTTCTTTTTGCTTCTTTCTTCACAGCCGATAGCTGAATGGAAACAGCCAGGTGTGGGCAGCTAATGTCAGGAGTCCTTATGTATGATCTGCTCAGGGAAGCTTCCATTCAAACTCTGCTGTTACACAGCCACTTGAAAATTCTCAAAGTTTCCCTTCTGTTGCTTCTGAGAAAACGTACATTGGGGACGTCAGAAGTAAAAAGTGGGCCTGTCCCCTCCTGAGCCTGAGGTTCTTGGACGTCAGAATCACCTAGAGAACGTGTTAGAGCACAAATCTCAGGGCCCACCTCTAGAGTTCCTGTTTGAACACATGGCGGGGTGGGGTGGGGGGGGGGGCTGGTGGGGGTTAAGCCCAAGAATTTGCATTTTGAGAAAGTTCCCAGGGGTGCCACTGCTGGGGATGGGTGGCCCACACTTTGAGACCCTCTGCTCTAAACCATTGCCCCTCACCCTGTAGTCCCAGAACCAGTAGCATTAGCATCACCTGGAACTTGTTAGAAATACAGAGGCTTGGGCTTGCCACCAAACCACAGGTGGCAAACAGAAGGCCCAAGGGCTGAATCCAGCCCTCCACCTGTTTTATCTGGCCCAGCACCTTGTTTCTACCCAGGGCAGTGCTGACCTCTCACTTAACTGTTAAGAGTAGTTACATTTATACAGTCCTAAAATCACATTCGGCCCTTTGAAGGCAATCATGAGGAATCACACCCTTTGGAAATGAGTGTGACACCCTTGCACCAAACCTACTGAAGCAGAAGCCTCATGCTAAGAAGAGCCCTGTGTATGCACGCACCTGGCACCTGGAGAACTTTACTCCAGATGTCCAAAGCTTTTAGCCCCAGCACTTCGAGGTGTTTCCCCTGAGCACAGAGCCATCCACAAGCACCCTGTCCACGTCCCATCTGCTGATGCAGGACAGTGCGGTTTCAGTGGTCTTGGGGACAGGGGCTAAGAGAAAGAAGCAATCCCACCCACGGCAGGAGAGATCTCAGCCACAGCCTCCAAATGACAGGTTGCAGGAAACTCTCAACGTAGTTGCATTTCTGCATCCCGTATCAAGTTGTCTTCTCACTGGTGCTACCGGTTTACGCCCTCCTGACTGCACAGACAGGCGGAGGGCTGGACCCCATTCTGGATGGCACCCCCACCAGCACCAGGCTGGAGAACCACCCCACGGGTCCTCCACCTTTTTCAGGTGCTCCCAGAAATGTACAGCTTGCAAAGCTATGTGTGGCTCAATACAACCCAGACAAACGGAAGGCCCTCTGGACATTTCAGAGATGGAACAAGCATGAACTTACCACTTAATTTCAACCCAGAGCCCACATGATGAGATGCAGGCCACATGCCAGACTCAGTTGCATTGCCTTATGGTGGTCAAGCTGCCTACGTCTGGATCTTCAACACCATCTGACCAGGCCGGTGAGCATCCTCGTATACGCACTTAGTTCCTGAGTCCAGTGAGATTCTCGGGACAGTAACTGCCATCTCTGTCTGCCCTCCCCTCCCCACCCAGACCTGCCTCAAGCCCAGCTTGCTGCCAGATGGCCCAGCATACAGGGTCCCACTCAACCCTGCAGGGCACGACCCCACCAAAGCTGAGCTCTTTCCCCAGATGAGGAAGCAGGAGAGGAAATTGGATATCACAAACAAACAAAGAAGAAGGTTTTCAGCTGATCAGACAAGCTGTTTTTCTCTATTCCTCCACAAAGATGTGTTTCTCTGTGTTTCTCGTCGGGCAGCATCAGTGCCATCCCACAGAGAAGCCAGAGGTGTTCACCCATCTTCAAAATAGAGTCAGTCAAGACCAACTGGCGTGCTAAATACTTGAACAAAACTTTAAAATCGGGGAACATGAGCTAGAACAAACAATTTCCAAGTGAAGAAGCAGGTATAATTCTTCCATAAATTGTTCTGCCTGTGGTTTAAAAATATAAATCCTAACCCTTATCAACACTACCACTTGTGGAGGGTTGACTGCACGCCGGGCACCATGCTGCACACTTTTTAGGATTAGCTCGCTTATTTTCACAACACCCCTCTGGGTGGTAGGAGCTGTTTTTACTCACTACACTTCGAACACCAAACGTGTGGGCTTCGTCCATGGCAATAGCCAGTTCTCCAATCCTGCAAGGCCCACTGCGTGTCCTACAATTCAAATCAATTCTGATACTAACTACCTGGTGTTGGCATCAAACCCAGCAAGTTCAAGGACTCAGTCCCACAAGACCTCCCTCACTGCAGACGCCAGTTGCAAGTACTAGATGCCCAGGGCACACACACACCTCTGTCTGACTTGTCAGAGCCAGGGGTCCCCACAACCACCCCCTCACAGAACTCAGGAAGACAATTTACGTGTATCACCAGTGTACCATAAAGGATTCCCAGAACACCCAGAAAAAGAGGTGCACGGGGAGAGTCCCCGAAGAATCCCCAGCACAGAGCTTCTGCCTCATGGGACAGGGATCTGCCACCTTCATAACATGGTTATGTTCATAGTTGTGTTCACAACTTCAAAGTTCCCCAGACCTCACTGTTTTGAAATTTTATGAAGGTTTAATTACACAGACATGATTACATTGTTTAAATCATTGGCCATTGGGGATTAAATTATTTAAATCATCGCCCCTCTGCCCTTCCTAAGGATTGGGGGTGAGGGTGAAATTTGCAACCCTCTGAGGAAGCCTTATTCTTCCTAGTGACCAGCCCCCATCCTGAAGCTGTAGAAGGGCCCATAAAGAGTCACCTCAGAATAAAAGACACTCCACTACCCTTACACTCAGACAATTGCAAGGGTTTTAGGAACTCTGTGCCAGGAACCTGGGACAAAGACCAAATAGCTTTCTGTGATGTAACCAGTGGTTTTTGTTCTCTGTGTATGTGTGTGTGTGTGTGTGTGTGTGCAGATGGGAAAACTGGAGCCTAGAGTAGTTAATTAATTTGTGAAAGGTCATACAGCAAGTAACCTGGGTAGGCTGATGTGAGCCTGTATGCTTAATCATTAGTCTGCACCACCTCCCAGTGTTATGGCCTAATGCTGCTCCTACTTTGAGAAAAAAGTAAACACTGATGGGAGAAATATGTAAGTGCTTCTGAAGATATTACAGGGGCCACAGTGCCTTTGCGTACATGTAATCCACACATAACAATTGCTACATATACCTAAGTTATGGCATCTTTGGCAGGTACAGAAAGGAAGTCCAGATGGCTCATAAACTATTTTTGATAAAGGGGAGGCAGTCACTCCCATCACTGGGAGGGAAAGCAAAATGATGCCTGAGCTCCAGACTAGCTCCTGGTGGCTGCCGGCTACAGAAGCACTTCATTTGGTCATGACCCAAGCCGCGTGCTGACTGCTTTGGTGGGTGCAGGACCCTGGGTCACTAGCCCAGACTGCAGCACAAGGAGGCTTTCTGCTGCTCCACCCTCCTGGCTGTGAGACTCGTTCCGCATCACCAGAATGACAGATTGCCTTGTGTCATTTTGGGGAAACACACGCACATACGAGTGCACACACACAGGTGATGCCCCAAAAGAACGCAGCCTCACTTGATAAGCATGAGGTAATATCAGTTAAAGAAGTTTTTACATTCATTTTGAATGGGGAAAAGCAGTTGGTTTTTATCATGAAATCAAAGGTGAGCTGGCAAATTCACCATGCATAGAATCATCTTTTTGTGAATGCTTGCCCTCAAAACGTTGTCAGACATAATTCACTTGGGGAGGGAAGAGAATCAATGCCTTCATGTGTAAAGTGCAGAAAACACCCAAACTCACAAGCATGCAAGAGAAATAGAGGGACAGTGGAAGGGCAAACAGGAGTGTTATTGAAAAGAAAAAGCAGGTTGGTGTTTAAATCTGGCCTCAAAGTGAGTAATAATATAAAGCACAGTAATCACAAACTGACTCAAATATCTTGGGACAAAAGAGAGCTAAGGACATTGGGATTGTGAGCTGATTGATGGGTGGTCATGATGATCGATACCATTTATTGAGGATCTACTATCTATCGAAGAAGATAGATACTATTCCCATTTTACAGATGGGGAAACTGAGGCCTAAAGAAGTTGAATAACCTGCAGCAAATGTCACATGATAAAAAGAACCTGAGTCCAAGTCAAGGTTGAGCTGAATCCAAAGCCTATACGTTTTGAGACTATGTGGTAAATAGCTACAAAGCATTTAAGGCTATAAACTGAGAAATGGCATCTAATTAGAAGTATGCCTAGAAAGGCCTGGAGCCACCCCTGTGGGTGACCCGTCCAACGTTCTCTCCCCCCTCACACTCCTTTCTGTCCAAACCTCAACTATGATATATGTTCAGTCCTTCAGTTTCCAACTCCCAAAGGAAAGTCTGATTGAGATAAGAGAGTCCTTGACTGACACTCTCTCAGCCACTGTTACTGACCTGGGGGTGAGTGAGCACATGGCCTTGGATGATGCCGCTACACTGCAGGGAGAAGCATGTGCTCAGTACTTGGGAGATACTCTTCCATGTCCTCTGGATATAACAAGAAAGCGTGTTGCCCGTTGGCTAACTGGCAGCCATGAAGAGAACCACATGAAGATAAAGCCAATACCCCCAAAATGGCACTGTGCCAAGATGAGTCTGTGGTGGTAGTGGTGGGGAGGGGGACCCATTGACCTTCTGACTTACAGGTTTTGAAAGTCATACTTCAGAGTCTCTTGTTATATGAAAAAAAAACGTGTCTATTTTTAACTAATTTAAGGCAGAGTTTCTGTCACTGGCACTTAAAAGCACCCAAACTGATACTGACTTCTTGCCCAAATTACCTTCTTTAACAGCCTGCCAGTTCCCGTGTTGCATAATTGGAGATTCATTCCTTTGCATATTTGTGTTCCCTAATAGGTAATAGATAAATAACTGTCCAACTTCAGAGAAGGGACTATTTTTCTTAATACTTCACAAAAGAAAATGACTTAATAAAGAAAAATATTAATATATTAACTACATAAAAAGTTAAAACTTTTAATATAGAAATACCATTAATAAACTTTAAAGGGGAAAAATACAGTGGAAACAATTTTTCTGCACACAGTAAAAAGAGTTAACATCCTTTCTATATAAAAAGCTCTGCAAATAGATGAACACCTCAAGAGAAAAATATGCAAAGAATGTGAACACGCAATAGCCCTTAAATATAGTTTTGCTGTTCAATTTACCAGTAATCCAAGAAACACAAAAGTACAATACTATGCTTATCCACCAAATTTGAATTGGTTATTTTGTTTCCTTCATAAGGACTAACTTCTTAAGGAAAAGACTACCGTGTAAGTTGGCTACCAGCTGAGATCCTCAGCTATCCTCATTCTTCATCAGACCAACCTGGGCTTATTATTGCGGCAGAGACAGGGATCAGAGAGAGAGGGAACACACCACTTCTTGAGGCCTGGACTCAGACTCACACACCATCACTACCACTGCTTTCTATGAGCCAAAACAGGTCACATGGCCAGCATCGATTTTGGGGAAAGTGACCCTGCCTGGGGAGGAGTTGAAAATTGATACTGTAAAGTCTCTACCTACAGAGAGAAATGGAGGATCGAGGCCAACTTTCAATCATTCATGAGCACGTACTGCATTTTCCCAATTATGCTTTAAAAATTATGTATATCCAATGGAATACTACTTGCCATAAAAAAAGAAGTAAATCTTACCCTTTGCAACAGCATGGATGGACCTAGAGAACACTGTGCTAAGTGAAATAAGCCTGTTAGAGAAACACAAATACCGTATCATTTCACTCATATGTGGAACCTAATAAACAAATTGAACTAGCAAGCAAAGCAGAGACTCATAGCCTCATAGGTAGAGAGCAGGCTGATAACTCTGAAGGGGATTGTCATGGAGGGATTCAGAAAAAAAACAGAAAGGACCCATGGACACGGACAACAGTGTGGTCATTGTGGGGATGGGGGTGGGTGGAGACGGAAGAGGGTGTAAAGAGAATAAATGGCAATGGAAAAATACAATAAAAATTACATTGAACACAAAAAATAAAAATTATGTGTATCTATCTATAGTATGCATATGTGAAGTGAATAAATAGACCATCTATAGATATCTGTTCTCAGTTGAGTAGGCACTCAACTGAGTAAAGAAGATAATACCCAAATGGCCAATAAGTCCATGAAAAAATGCTCAATAGCACTAATCACCTGGAAATGCAAATTACAGCCATATGAGATACCATTACCTACCCATCAGAATAGTTAATATTAAAACAAACAAATATTAAAAAGCTAGTAATACCACATCTTGGTGAGAGTTGGGTTTACCGAAACTTATACTGCTGTCCGGGATGCAAATTGGTGGAACCACTTTGGAACTTGTCTGTATCTACTCAGTTAAACATATCCCCATTCTCTGATCCAGCAATTCCACTCCTTGGTCCACACCCAAAAGAATGCACATATGTAGATGAAAAGACTTGTTTAAGAATGTTCACAGATGTATATTCATAATAGCCCAAATCAACCCAAATGTTCATCAACAATAGAATGGATACATTGAGAGTTTTTCCCCAGAATGAAACACTATACAGCAAAGAAAAAGAACAGATCCTGCTACTAGCAATAACATTGATAGCTCTAACAGGCATAATGTTGAGCAAACAAAACCAAATTCAAAAACAAGCATATACCTCACAAAGCCACTGAGCACATGTGACACTCACCTGTGGTGACAGAAATCAGGAAAGCAGTTATCTTTGACAGCCCCGTGATCCAGATGTGGCACAAGGTGCTGCCACCTGTGATGTGAGTTGTGACTTTACCTTGTAAAAATTCAAGCTGTACACTTAAAACTTGGGCACTTTTCTGTATGCATGTTATACTTCAGAAACAATATTTACAAAATAACGGTAAGAGTTAGATTTGTTTTAACCCCTCCCAGAGCTCCCTTGAAGAGGGACTGGGTGGTGCAGGCAGAGAGCTAGGAAAGATCCGGCAGCCCTGGCAGGTATGAGAGTCCCAGCCTCCTGCCTGGAGGTGTGAAGGAGGGCCAAAGGCACTGGAAGGCAACCATAGTCACTAGTTGGCAGCAACGGTACAGGGCCCCAGTGACTATCCTGCAAATAGCAGGCCCTCATTTCTAGCAAAACCAGTTTCAGCGCCCTTGGCTGTAGACAGCTTCTTTGTTACCCAGATCCTTGCTGCCCTGCTCCCTTCTCTGACGGAGCACCCCCCAGCCCTTTAAATCTCCCGGCACACAGCAGAGCGTCCGTTTTAATGAGAATGCTGCCAAAATGTCAAGAGAAGTGACAGCAAGTTTAAAGGGACCCAGAAGTACCCAGCCGAAAGAGGTCTTCCTTAGAGTGCCTTCCATTTTCTCTCTCCTCTTCAACTCCAATTTTCTCCTCTTCAACTCCAATTTTCTCCATCTAATCCCTCATTGTCAACACATTTAGGATTTTGCTAATGGATAAAAATGAGATTCATGTTCCCTAGGCTCAAGGCCACCTGACTCAGGACTGGCTGCCAGTATACAAGGAAGGATATAAGTGAAAACACAGAGCTCATTCAGGATTCTGTGTTCAGGCAGATTATTAATACAAATCATTGTATTTCCATAACAGCTGGGGAAATTTATCATTCCATTTATCCAGACTTTGCTCAAGAATTTTAAGATGGGCCACAGTTTGCCCTATGAGGGTCTTAAAACATGCATGATTTTAACCAGTGTAATGTTTGAGTGTGCCTGGTCTCTATTAAGACAGGTTAATAATAAACTTGATTTATTCAATATAGCAAAGTGGAGCAATGTTGTCTGCAAGTATCTCCCTCAATAATCAAAGGAGTATAAAGAGAAAATGACAGGAAACTAACTTTCAAGGTGAAAAATCAAACACCGGGTCTTCTCACTGTGCACTGATAGAAGCTGCTTCGGACGAACACACCGATCTGCTTTCCAGCCACGATGCCCTCCTCTCCTCCCAGTCACGCGCGACTAAGCCAAATAAAAGCAGGAACCGCTTGGCAAATAGAACCTTGGGAGGTTATTTCGACCTCATTGCATCCTACACCATGTGAGCCATCCAATGCCCAGCTGAATTCTAAGCCAAGTTGACAGGGGATGGCACAAAACTCTTCATAGGCCAAAGTCACAGTAACTTCCAAGTGACCTGCTGGGAATCCCACCCACCTCCAGACCCAGTACCATGACTACCACATGACAATGGAAGGACCATTGTTAGGATGTCCTGCTACCCTCACTTATCCAGAGAAATCTGAGCCCCAAACAGGCAGCATAATCACCCTGTTTAGCACCACAGATAACCTCAAAGATATTAAATTGTAGCCTTGGCCAAGTGGCTCAGTTTGTTGGAGCATTGTCCTGTACACCAAAAAGTTCTGGGTTCAATCCCCAGTTGGGGCTCATATAAGAAGTAACCAATTGATGTTTCTCTCTCACATTGACCTTTTTTCTCTCTCTTTCTCTCCCTCCCCTTCTCTCTCTCTCTCTCAAATCAGGAAAAACAGCTGGCTGGTGTAGCTCTCTCTAAAATCAGGAAAAACACCTGGCTGGTGTAGCTCAGTGGATTGAGCACAGGCCTGTGAAACAAAGAGTTGCCGGTTCAATTCCCAGTCAGGGCACATGCCTGGGTTGCAGGCCAGGTCCCCATTAGGGGACACATGAGAGGCAACCACACATTGATGTTTCTCTCACACTCTTTCTCCTTCCCTTCTCCTCTCTCTAAAAATAAATAAATAAAATATTTTAAAATCAGGAAAAACAAATTCTCAAGGGAGAAAAAATTTTTAAAGGTGCTAATTCTAGATTTCATATACCAGTTAAAAGAAAACTTATTTTCTTCTCTCCAACTATAGTAATGTTTATCAAGGGCTATGACTGGGCCCAAGACCAGATTGAGCAGGTCTGTGTAATGGAGATAGTCTAATATAACAGGAAATGGGGAGTGGAGAGAACAGAAACAAAGGAAAGAAACAGAAAAGCCGCTAAGCAGTTGTCTGAGAAACCCAATCCTATTTTAATTTTCATGAGATTATTAAATCTCAGTAGCTCATAGATTACAAACTCTGCTTTGTGAATCTTCATGTATTCACCAATGAGTGTGCCCTGGCCACCAGCTGTGAGTGACAGGCTGTGCTAGGGGTGAGGAAAGCAGTGAATACTAGTAAGATACAATCCCTGGCCTTGAGAAGCTCAGGTTAGAGGGAAGACCTGTGTGTGAACACATGCTCAAAAATAGGTCTTTACGGATGAGTGTGCAAGTACTACACATGGAATTGAATGCTGTGCTAGAACACACATTTCTAAGGGCCTCTAATGAATGTAGGAAACTGACTAATGGCCACTTGAAGATACTAGGTCCTAACTCCTGGTACCTGTGTTTCCTTATCATGAAAAAGCATCTGCCCTGGTTGGTGTGGCTCAGTGGATTGAGTGCCAGCCTGTGAACCAGAGATTGCCAGTATGATTCCCAGTCAGGCTTGCGATTCCCAAGGTTGCCTGGGTTGTGGGCCAGGTCCCCAGCAGGGAGTGTTTGAGAGGCAATCACACGTTGATGTGTCTCTCTCTCTCTTTCTCACCCCCTTTCCCTCTTTCTAAAAATAAATAATTAAAAAAAAAAGATAAAGCACCTTTGCAGATGGGATGAAGTTAAATACCTAGGCTTGGGGGGATTATCCTGGTGGGCCTTAAACCTGATCACAAGGTTCCTCGTAAAAAAGAGGCAGAGGGAGATTTGACGCAGACACACAGAAGAGAAGGCAATGTGATGACAGAGGCCAAGAATGCAGCACTGCAGCCACGAACCCAGGAGTACCAGGAGCCACCAGAGCTGGAAAAGTCAAAGAACAGATTTCCCCCCAGAACTTCCAAGGGAATCCAGCCTTGCCAACGCCTCGGTTCAGGCTCTGGCCTCCAGAACAAGAACAGAACAAACTCCTGTTGTTAGAAGCCACCAAGTTTGTGGCAATTTATCCAGCAGGGGCAGGACACTAATATACCAAAAATGAGAAAAGACTTACAAAAAAATAAATGCATGAGCTGAGTTATAGAGGGTGTGTGGAGAGAAGTCAGTGGGTGATTATGTCTGGTGTATAAAACGCAACAGGGTGAAAGATGAGACTAGCCATGGACTAGATTGTGGAGGGTCTAGCATGTTTTTGTTAAGATTTTATTTTATTTGACATTTAACTGTGGTGAGTGTGGAGGAGCTCTTGCAGGGTATTAAGCCACTTACATCTTATATTTACATTTTAGAAAGATCCCTCCACCCACACTGTGGAGACTTTCTCTTACCACCTCTGATCTAGTCTATTAGGAAATAGTATGGCTCTATTATACAAATACATCTATTAATAAATAGATCTAGTTGTCCTTTTCTCCCTATAGCCCCTGCTACCATTCTAATCCAAGACACTGTTCTCGTCTGAACTTTGAAGTAGCTTCCCATCCAGTCCTCTGCCTTTCTTATTCATTGTCAACAATCTCTCCACACCCCGACCCTGCCACCTACCTTTCTCTCCCCCTATAATATATATCTCATAATATAATAAGTTATATAATTGTTGACCAAGTGACCTCATTTATACATCTTAGTCAAGAAATAGACTTGAGGACTTCCAGTCAAGATGGTGCCATAGGTATAAACACAGCTCACCTCCTTACACAAACACATCAAAATTAAAACTAAAATGTAAAACAACCATCACTCAGAACCATTAGAGATCAAGTACAATGGAAGTCTGACAAGTACAGAATTAAAGAAACCACATCCATCCAGACTTGTAGGAGAGGCAGAGACACAGAATGGGCTGGTCCCACTACCACATATGGTGGATAAAAATTTGGGAGGGATACCTCAGGAGCAAGTACCAGCCCCACACCGGGCCCCCCAGCCCAGGATTCTAGTGCCAAGAACTTAAGTCCCCACAACTTCTGGCTGCAAAAACCTGTGGGCTTTGAGTCAGTGGAAGAAACATCTGGAGATCTAATCAGTCCCCTTAAAGAACCCACATACAAATTTACTCAGACTCACCCCTTCAGAGCTCCAGCACCAAGGTAGCAGCTTGAAAGGCGCCAATGGCATACAGGGAAGAACCGAAGTGTCTGGGAAGAGCTGGAGGAGGCAGGAGCTGGAGGACAGCTTTCTTCCAGACAAAAAAGCAAGCAAAGGCCATTGTCCCTTTTCTGAGCGCCCCCCCCCCACCAGAGCCACAGAGCTATAGGAAGGTGACATATCTGAGACTCCGTCAACCTGGCTAACACTGTTTGCCCTTCCTTGGAGATCTCCTGAGACTCTGGCCCATCCAACTACAGGCCTACTTAAACTGCTGTGACTTTTCCATATGAATGGCTGGTCTTGGCTCATGCTTCACAACTTCCTAAATCCTATCAAATAAGCAACAGCTGGCCTCAGTAATCCCCCGGCCCTCTTACATCTTGCTATGTGGCCCCAAGCCCAGCACTAGCAGCAGCCAGCTTAGATTCACAGCTTGGCTTCACCTGGGAATCTCCAAGCCCAGCACAAGTAGCAGCCATCTCAGATTGCCTTATAGCTCAGGCAGGGTGGCCCTGTGAAGAACAAAAGTGGGTGCTAATATTGGCCTGTACCACCGGGGAAGTGCCAGAGCCTGCACACCCAGTGGACAGCTACAGGCAATGTTGGAGCAGCACCACCCTGTCCCTGCACAGCTGATCCTCCAAGGAAGATAGAGGTGGGTGGTCAGTGGTCATAGCCTGTCCTTGCAGCTGACTGGCCTGGGTAAATCCCTCCCATTGAGCTGCCAGCAGCAATTAATGCTCAGCTATAAGAGGATGGTATACTCAGCCCATACAAATGGTGCACTTCAAGTACCCAGCTTGTGTTACAGGAGAGGCTGTGCCACTGGACTCTACAGGACAACTACTACATTAGGCCACTACCAAGACAGGGAGCCATAGCAACTCTACCTAATACACAGAAACAAAATCAGGGAGCCTGCTAGAATGAGGGGACAAGAAAAATATGGCCCATATGGAAGAACAGATCAAAACTCCAGAAAAAGAGCTAAACAAAATGGAGATAAGCAATCTATCAGATGCAGAGTTCAAAGCACTGGTTGTAAGGATGCTCTAGGAACTTAGTGAGGACCTCAACAGCATAAAAAAAGATCCCATCAAAAACAAAGGGTACAATAATTGAAGTCAAGAACAATTTATAAGGTAACAACTGTAGAGTGGATGAAGCTGAGAATCAAATCAATGATTTGGTACATAAGGAAGTAAAAAACAACCAATCAGAACAACAAGAAGAAAAAAATAATTTTAAAAAAATGAGGATAGTATAGGCAGCCTCTGGGACAACTTCAAGCCTTACAATATTTGCATCATGGGGTAACCGAAGGAGAGGAGAAAGAGCAAGAAATTGGAAATCTGTTTGAAAAAATAATGAGAGAACACTCCCTAATTTGGTGAAGGAAGTAGATAGCAAGTGCAGGAAGCACAGAGTCCCAAACACAATGGATGCAAAGAGGCCCATGCAAGACACATCATCATTAAAATGCCAAAGGTTAAAGATAAAGAGAGAATCTTAAGAGCAGAAAAACAGTTACTTACTTACAGGAGGTTCCCATAAGACTCAAAAGAAACTTTCTCAAAAGAAACTTTACAGGCAAGAGGGATTGGCAGGAAACATTCAAGATTATGAAAAGCAGGGACCTACAGCCAAGATTGCTCTATTCAGCAAAGCTATTATTTAGAATCGAAGGGTAGATAAGAGCTTCCCGGAGAAGAAAAACACTGAAGGAATTCATCACCACCAAATCGTTATTATATGAAATATTAAAGGGAGTTATTTAAGAAAAAAAGCAAAACTGTGAACTATAAAATAGCAATAAATACATATCTGTGACAATTGAGTCTAAAAAACAAACTAAGCAAAAAAGAACAGAGACAAAATTCATGGATATGGAGAACATTTTTATGATTGCCAGATGGGAGGGGAGTGTGAGGAAATGGATGAAGATATAAGGAGATTAAGAAGTACAAATAGGTAGTTACAGAATAGTTATGGGGATGTAAAGTACAGTATAGGAAATGGAGTAGCTAAAGAACTTATGGGCATGACCCATGGGCATGAACAACGGTGGGGGGATTGCCTGAGGAAAATGGGAGTGCTGGGTGGAGGGGGGCAGAGGGGAAAAACTGGGACAACTGTAATAGCATAATCAATAAAATATAATTTAAAAGAAAAATAAATAAATGAATAAAAATAAACAAAACTTTTAAAAAATGTTCCATTTACATTTTGAAATATTATTCAGTCATAAAACATTTGATAGTATGCACAAAATAGCAATTAAATTGAATTTATTAATGGCCAATTTTAATCTACTAGATTAGAATACATATTTTAAATGATGATACCTAATTTGGAATAAATGCAGAGATATATTAATCATATAAATACATATGTTCTCTTTCACTGACAAGTTGACAATAGATATAAAATGTTTGTCACAGCAATTGTATGCTAGGATTTATCCTGAGAATAAAAAGTGGAGATGTTCAAAATTTGTCATTTCTATGAAAGCTAAAAAATGTTGATTAAATATTTTCTTATAAAAAGAAAATTTATGAGCAAATTAAATTTATAATGATTTCCGGTTATTTAAAATATTCTGATATATTCTGGTATATTCGCGCAATGAATTACAATGCAGCCTTTAAAATGTGCCGCAGAAGCCCTGGCTGGTGTGACTCAGTGGACTGAGCACCAGACTTTAAAGCAAAGGGTCAGCAGTTTGATTCCCAGTCAGGGTACCTGCCTGGGTTATGGGCCAGGTCCCTAGTTGGGGGCATGTGAGAGCCAGCCACACATTAGTGTTTCACTCCCTCTCTTTCTCCCTCCCTTCCCCTGTCTCTAAAAATAAATAAATAAAATCCTTTAAAAAAATATGGTACAGAAGATTATTAATAGTATGGAAAGTATTCACAATGTATCAAGTAAATAAAACCAAGTTTCACAGTAATACACACAGCAATTTAGATGTATACAAGGATTAGAAGGCTGGAAGTATACACATCAAAATGTTAACAGTTATTTCTGGGTGGTGGGACCACACATACTTTTTTTTTATTTTATTGTTTATGATTTTCTCTTTTTTCCAACATTTCAACAATAAATACATAACACTTTGAAATTAGATTTAAGATATTTGACTCGTATGTTAAAAATATTTGGTGAGATTCTTACAATGATACTGAAAAAAGTAAACTGCTAAAATATGCACAGGGTGTGATTACAATTGTGTGTATGTGTTCACAAAGAAAATATGCTGGAAGAGAAGACATCAAGATTTATCAATGTTTAATTCTGAGTATCAGGTTTTCGGTTTTGGAAAAAATGGAGCACGAAGGTCCACCCCTATTTTTACCCCACTGAAACCCATTGCAAAGCTGGACCAGGCTGCAAGGAGCAGCAATCTCAGGACTCTGGGGGGCAGAGAGTAGCAGGAGGACAGGGGAAGAAGATCAGCACCAGAAGTGCCCCTCATTAGCCAGCGGGCAGCTTAGAAGGTCTCCCACTTCAATGTGTGATTGCCAGGGCACTGGGGTGACTGGGGTGGGTGGGGAGGGGGAGCCAGAAGGGGACAACAGTGAGAGGAGACACCCAGCGCAGACAGACAGACAATCTAGGGCAGAAAACCGCTCTCCTCGTAGTAACAGCGAGAGGAACCCCTGAGCTCAACACCAAGCTGCACATTCGTAGATGTAATACTAACACATATTAACAGCACTGAGAGCTGAACCCAGCGGTAAACACCACCCAAGTGTCAAGCTGGTGGCACTCCCTTGGGACAGATCTGAACAGCATTGCAGAGGCTTTGAGGAGGGCCTGACACTGAAGCCCACAAATGGCTGGTCAGGAACTTGCAGTCTGAACCCAAATGCACCAACTGCCTTCTCAAAGAAAATACCAACAAGACCCAGAGCCTCTTCTGGGTTTACAGAATTAGAGCTGGAACTACCTTAGTAATGTGCGTCCACTGTAACCCTCAAAATTGGAGTGGTTTGCTTATTTCAAAATTTTAGTTAGGCCTATAACCTCCACATATTTTAAACAACAGCCAAAGTCTCATAATGTAATCGTCAAAATGCCTGATACATAATCCAAAATCACTTGGAACATAAAGAAGCAGGAAAATCTCAACTTGCAAGAGAAAAGACAAGGAACAGATGTTAACACAGAGATGACATAGATGTTGGAATTATCTGATTAAGATTCAGCAGCAGCTACTATGAAACTCCTGCAGCAGGTAAGGGCGAATATTCTTGGAATGAACAGAAAGGAAGTTTCAGTGAAGGAATAGAAGAGTCAGTGGGGAATTTCAAACAAAAAGAACTAATTGAAGGGGCTTAATGGCAGAATGGAGATGACAGAGAAAAAGGCGGTGAACATCAAGATATATCAATAGAAATCATTCAATTTGAGCAACAAAGAGCGAAAGAAGATCAAAAGTATGAATCTGTGGGTAACTTCAGGTACCTGTGGGACCATACCAAAAGGTCTAAATTTATATCATCAGAGTAGAAAAGGAAAAGGGGTCTCGTTAAAAAAAAACAACAAACATGTATTTGAAGAAACCACAGCTGAGAACTTCCTGAATTGGGTGAAATACACAAACCAACTGACTCTAGAAAGTCAGCAACTCCAGCAGGATAAACACAAATAAATCCACACCCAGACATATCATAACCAAACCGCTGACGACTGATGACAGAAAAAAATCCTGAAATCTGTTAGAGAACACCAATGCACATCTTGTCAGGAACAGCGGTTCGAATAGCTGCAGATTTCTCCTCGGAAGTTCTCCAGACAGTAGGAAAGCAGTATCAGAAGGGTGCTTGCCTCTTTAGGAACAAAGGAAGAGAAACAAAAGTGGCAACTATCTGGTAGCTATCATAGGCTATCATTCTCCTCTAGAGTTCTTTAAAACATGCACGACAGAAACAAAAGAGAAATTATAACAGTGTCTGATGGGGTTTTGTTGGGTGTGGATGGTGTGAGGTCACTATTACATGAACAGAGGTGCTGGTGATGTTACAAAAAGAACTGAATTAATGGGAAAGACATCCATGCTCTGGGGATGGATTGGGAGCAAGGGGAATGTTCTCCAGGCTAGAGGTGGATCCTACGACCAGGTCTTTCTTCCCCTTTCACCTAGTGAAACCCAAATGTACCCTTCCTTAACGTTCTTCTAAATGCATGGAGCCTTCATGAAGTCTCTCTCACTTCCTTCCCCAGCATCCCCTCAGCATTTGGTTTATACGTCTCTGGGGGTTCTTATGAGAAGCAATAGCTGGCAATGTTAACAAAACTAGCAATCTGTCTATCAGATTCAGCACTAAGTACATTATAAGCATTATTTCTAATTCTTACCAAAAACTCTGTGAGGTAGATAATATCATCCCCCACTTCGCAAAAGAGGAAAGAGGCTCCGTGTGCTATTGTGATTTTTCCGCTTGTTTTGTATACAACAACTAGACCGACTGACTAGGTTCCACCACGTTGTATCTATCCTGCAGCCTCTTCTGGGTTTACAGAATTAGAGCTGGAACTACCTTAGTAATGTGCGTCCACTTGAACCCTCAGAATTGGACTGGTTTGCTTATTTCAAAATTTAGTTAGACCTATAACCCTGAAAGAAAAACAGGCCAGTGATAGGTTTGTGAAGTGGTAGGTCCTGACTACGGCTCTTCAGCCTCCTCCCGAACAACGGGCCACACAAGGCAGAGATGGCTGGAGGGAGTTTTGAGCAAACGGCAGAGCCATTGTAGATTCTCACTGAGATCAGAACGAAACAATTTGCGTTTCTGAGCATCAATACCTTTGACTGACCTTGCTGCTGAATGCTTATTGTGTTTTTTTTGTGCTGCAGCACATTCCAAGTTCAAAGTAAGATGGATCTATCTTAGTAATAGATGTTGGAGAAAAATCAATTTCTATGAAAAATGGTGCGCCGTTTGCCTTGTCTTGGGCTGTGTGGGCAGCCCCACCAGACTACTGTGCTCCCACTCTGGAGAGCCCACAGCTCTCTTTGAACACTGTACGTGCTTGTTACCTCAGAATGTTTTGGGCCAAGCTGCAGTGCACAGGGAGAGGAATGGTGTCTAACCATTTGGTTATAATATTTGCTACGGTCTGAATGTGTTCCCCTAAAATTGTATTTTAAAATCCTACCCTCCAAAGATGACGGTGTTAGGAGATGGGGCCTGTGGGAAGTGCACAAGTCCTGAGGTAGACCCCTCGGGAATGGGTCCATTGTTCCTTACATTATAAGAGGCCTTGGAGAGCTCCCTCGTGCTTTTCACCTTGGAAAACTCAGTGAAAAAATGCTGGCTACACACCAGGATGAAGGCCTTCACCCAAACACGCTGGCACCTTGATCTTGGACTTTCCAGCCTCCAGAAGTGTGAGCAGTTAATGCCTGTTGTTTACAAGCTTCCTGTATGGACTGAGACAATACCCGAAGGAAGTTTTTGTGGAGGCGGCCCAGGGTGCTGGGCACTGAAGAAGCAGTGGGTTTGGAGAAATGGGAGTGGAGGGGACGTGGTGAAGATGGCGACCCCAGTGAGGAGGCCAGGTCAGGAAAGGGAACCAGCGAGCAGAGCTTGACCAGAGCACAGAGCACACACGCAGAGGAGGAAAACGCAGCGCAGGCCGGAAGGATGGATGGAAGTGATAGAAACACAATCGGAAGTAGCTGAGTCCTCAAAGGGGAGTTCATCGGCTCTTTTAACTGGACCATTCAGGGATTCTGCCAGCTTCCAACGTGGTGGGATCCAAGTGCTAAAGGTGTCCTCCATGGCTCTCTGGCCGCTTCCCTCAGTGCTCTGGCCAGAGGTGCTGGCCTCAACGGCTCCATCAGTAGGACACCTTCCATCAGGCAGTCCAGGAAAATAACCATCAGCTGGTCAGGCTGTGGCCTTGCCCCTCACTGGGCCAAGCCCTGGGCCCTGGGGAAATGGGTACAGTGGTTGTCTGGGCCTGGGTTTGACACCCAGAATAGGGCCACAGAATGGGGTGTGTGACCAGAAGACAAGAACGGACAGGAGCAAGAGTCCGCCCAGCGCACCCCAGGGCCAGGTCATGGAGGGCCTTGGAAGTCGGAGTGCCAGCTTGGGACTGTACAGATGATGGCAGGGATGGTTAATGCTTTCATTTATGTATTTATGTTTATTGATTTTGGATAGAGAGAGGAAGGGATAGAAAAAGAAAGAGGTAGAAACACTGATTTGTTGTTCCACTCAGTTGTGCATTCATTGGTTGCCTCTTGTGTGTGCCCCAAACAGAGATCGAACCAGCAACCCTGGCGTATCAGGAGGACGCTCCAACCAAGGGAGTGCCTGAGCAGGGCCGAGAATGAATGCTTTTAAAGCAAGAGGCACAGTCAGAAATGCGAGACAGAAAGCAGTCGGTGACAGTGTGCAGGAGGGACTGCACTGATGGGGTGGGTCCCTCCAGCCCTAAGGGCTCACGTCTGAGTTTTCACTACCTAGGGAGCCAGAGGACAGAGGACAGGTCCTTGCCAAGGTAGGGGAACAGGGGAGACTGCAGAGAGCTGTTCTTGCCCCTTTACCCCAAGAACCAACAATGACAGTAACAGACAACAAGGGCCCCAGTGAAAGGATCAAGTTTCAGTGTTGGCATGCCTGTGACTGCATCACTCACAGAGCTTGTCTTGGACTTGACTTCAGAGGAGAGGTGAGATGCAGAGTGAACTTTTCCCTATCCACACCCTGGGGCTCAGAATGATAATTCCATGAGCTTTGTATGTGTGTGGGATAAGATCAAGAAGGATGTATACAAAGTGTCAACAATGATTTATTTACAGAGGAGGGAGAACTTTCACTTTATAACTTGAACACTTTGATAGTGTATAAAATAAGTATTTTTACATTTGTAATAAAATATACATATGCATTGAAGAGTTGTCACATATGCATTGCAAAAATATACATCGTAGGGGAAAGGAATTTCCCCTACGTTCTGCACCTTGAACTGGTAACATGAGACACAATAGATTTGCTATGACAGGGGATGACCTGGGTATAGTGGGAGCACAAGAGGGAAGCAGTTCAGGAAAGTGTCATTGAGAAAATGTTGCTTGTACTGACACTTAAAAGTAGAGCAGGTATAGACCAGACCCATGACACCTAGAAGAAGAGACATTTGAGGCTGAGGGAACAGGGAAGATGAGCGTACGGACCAGCAGCAGCCTGGCAGGCTGGGAGAGCTGGGTGCACAGAGAGGACAGGCAGGCAGAAGCCAGCTCAGCCACCCATCTGCACGCATGTCCTGGGGTGGGGCCTCGCTCTCAGGACAATGGAAAGCCACTGACAGAGTTCGTGCAGAGAAGTGGCATGAGCAGCCTGAGTTGAGAAAGACCAGTGAGCTGGGTTTGGAGGGAGGGAGAGAGACAGGAGGCTCCTGGACTAATCTGAACGAGTACAGTGAGGGCCTGAATGCAGGCAGTAGCCCTGAGGATGGAGAGAGTTTCTCACATCTGTGAGGATTGTTCACTCACTGAGCAGGACTTGGTGGTGGTGGGAGTACAAGTCCGGGCTACTGGTGACAGTTTTCTGGTCTGGATGATAAGCTATGGGAGGAGAAGAGCTTTCTGAAGGTCAAGTCTGAAGTTCTCCAGTCTCTATCATTATAAACCAGTGTGCACTTTCCCCCTACGTTAGGTTCCTTCCATCCACTTACTGTCCGCCATTCATGGATTTGACCATGAATCCCTGATACTAATCCCTGATACCAGTTCAGTGGCAGCACACCATCCTGTCAACTGCAGCCACCCCTGAGCTTCTGGAAAACGCCCACCCACTCCTTGTCTTATCCTTAAGGGAGTGTCTCGGGTTCTCTTGAGGGACAAATCCATTCCAACACTCCTGGCTCCCTGAGCCCCTCAGGCTCTCCTCGGCATTGGCTCAGGCTGCTCTGCGTCCCACTTGGTAAGCTGGAGGTTGCCCCTTGTTGCCATCTCAAAGGGCAGGCAAGCAGCCTGTAAGGACCAGCCCAGGTGCCTTAGCCAGGAGGGCTCCCGTGTCAATCAATTTCCTGCTTTCCTCCTTATGGTCTCCCCATCCCCATTTCAGACCTCAGTGATCTGTCCCCACATGGCCCCAGGTCCCATAGTCACCTATGGCCTATGTCCTGCAGTTCTTCCAGTGTCTGTGATATTTCCCTCTGTGCACTTGGGCTGTGCTTCACTCTGACTCTGGTCTTGCCTAGAGGCAGATCTTGGCGGGACAGACCTAAGGAGAGCACGCACTGATCTGTGGGGCAAGGGCCTGGCAGGTACTCACAGGGGCCACCGGGCGTGGGCCAGGAGACAGTGAACCAGAGCATACGAGGAGTCTATTACCAAAAAGGAATTTGCTGAGCAATCCCAAACTTCAGTGCAATTTTAAGATTGCTCGAGCATGCTTTATAAGGTAGCCATTACTGGTGAGCATTTCCCCCATGCCTCTGGCCCACCCTTTCCCCTCACCTTTCTTGTTCTCCAACCTTCATTTCCCTCCTCTCCCAGCTAAGGGTTTTAACAGACTTGGTGCCCTGCCCTGTTCTAGGGGACTTGGCCTGGAAAACAAGGACCTGAAGTCTCGCTCCGAACAGGACACGGGGGAAGTCAGGCTCCATGGAGCCTGTGAGCATACTCAGTCATTTTAAAACCTTGTTATCTTTTGAGGCTCTGAGCTCAAGAAATGAATTCGGAAAGAAAATGAAAAAAAGAACAAGATATATAGCAGGAGCGGAGCCTCCGCTAACAAAGGCTGTCAGCTGAAACCAATTCGGACAGCTCAGCTCTGTCTCGGCTCATGAACTCCGCTTCACCTCAGAAAAGCCCTTCAGCAAAGCGCACCTGTGTGAGGACGCACACACACGCACATGCACGCACACACGCACACACACAGAAGCAGACTGGACTTCGGAGCTCTGCAGCCAGGAACCTTGCTTCCTTCTATTTAAGTGACTCTCTCTGTGTTTTTGACTGTGGTTTATCTTTCGAAGAAGTCCTGGGTGGACCCCTGGCCGGGTGGCTCTGTGGCTTGGAGTGACATCCTGTACATCAAAAGACTGCTGGTTCAATTCCCAGTCAGGGCACACACCTAGATTGTGGGTATGTCTCTCTCTCTCTCTCTCTCTCTTTCAAATCAGTAAAAATGTGTCCTAGGGTGAGGATTAAAAAATTTTTAAAAAGCCTTGGGTGGAACTAATGGCCTAGCCACTCTGGGCTCGCAAAATGGATTTTTTTGGAGATCCTTTGGGTGACTGAACCTCAGCAGAAAAGTGGCAAATCCCTGAAGCCACGCCTGGAGGCCCTGTTTATACTAGCCACTTTCCCCCAGAACACTTCATCTCTCCACCCACCTTTATTTTCAAGCCTGGAAATGAAGGGTTTAAAATCCTAAAATATTTAAAGTGACTCCAGACAGAGTTTACCAGAAAGTGAATGAGTCTGTACCTGGCGAAAAGACCATGGCTAGCCTGCTCCTTGGGGGAGGCTGGAGGCCTCAGCTCCAGCTGGCCTCTTTCACCTGGTGACGGGAGGAGGGCAACGGAAGAAAGGCACGTCCTCTCCCCAGTTCCTTTAGGATCCCAGCTGAGTTCCACCCTCTCCTCTGACCCTTCTGAGAAACCAAGCCACCCTCCCTCCCCACGCAGACCTGAAGCACAGCCCGGCTCACCCAGAGACTCCTGGCATCCATCCGCCCTGCAGCACAGGGCCTGCTCCTTCCCCTTCCACCCATGACAGGGATGAGGTGAAGGAAATTTTCACTGTAATATTAAGTGAAAAAAGCTAACTTCAGAGCCCTGTGTATGGTAAGCTACCAATTGCCTAAAAAGGAGATAAAATGAATAGGAATTAATTTGCTTGCAGATAAAACACCTCTGGAAGGATACACAAGAAATGGACTACATTGTCACTGAGGAGAGAAACCATATGGATGTAACAGCTATTCAAAACAAATTAATTAAAACACAATTTAAAATATGCATTTATTTTAAAAACATTTTTATTCACCAGAATTTCAAGGTAGACTTGTTTTCAAGGTAGGCCTAATACAAGCAAACTTGTTGGGGAAAATACTGGTCTACAGCCGGCAGCAGAGTGTCAGAGGTCAGGACCAAGGACCCTTGGGAGACAGGTGGAGCCAGAGAGGCGAGGAAACCAGTGTGGTGACAGAGGACTCCAGTGCCTGTGTACAATGTACTCCTTAAACCTTGAGTGGCATTTTTGAACTCACAAAATCATAAGTAATTGGACTTCCTTTAACAGAACGGGGATGGGTACAAGATTGAAGTGTGCCAAACTGAGCAGCACATTTTGACAGAGAGGCTGATTTCAGGAAACGTTGAGGAAGAAGGTCAAAGATTCCAAGAAGTCACAAGGAAGGTACGGGGGACATGCAGATCAAGGGTTTGAGCCAAGTCCCCCACTCCCAGAGAGCGTGCTCGACCCAGTACAGAGGTTTATGACTTCCTACTCCCCCTGAGACCAAGGTTATCCAAGACAGGAAATCGCTTCTGAGGCTCGGGTGGTGCAGGTTGGGGCAGAGGGTGGGCAGGGAGCACCACTGCCGACTCTACAGAGCCCTGCTGTGAGGGGGGAACCTGACTCTCCTCCCCCAAACCACGTAACCCATGACCCAACGTTCCCGATGTCTGTGGGAACGTTGGCAGATCTGTGCCGTCTGTCTTCCGGGTGGCACTCCCCGGGCTGCGCAACCCACGGCATTTGTGGCTGCAGAGGACAGGTCTTGAGTGGGTGACAGAGAGTGTGTAGGGACTGTCTGTGACTCTCAGACGGAGGCAGGATTGCCTGTCTTCTAGAAAGCCTTCATGAAAGGCACACACACACACACACTCACACACACTCACATCTTCCACTTTTGCAGCACAAGACTTCGACGGGCAACTCACATTTCAAAAACTGTTTTGCCCTGGCCTAGCAGCCTGGTTGGTTGGAGAGTCGTCCCACACATGGAAAGGTGGAGGGTTTGATTTCCAGTCGGGCACACACCCAGGTTCCCTCTGGGTGTGTATGGGCAGTAACAGAGCCATGTTCCTCCCTCACGTCAATGTTTCTCTCCCTCTACCCCTAAAAATCAATAAAAACATATTCTCAAGCGAAGATTTAAAAAAACTGCTATGAAAAAGACTAAGTATTTTAGGTTGAACATGTGACTTATTACTATACATTATTTCTATATTTTACTATCCTTTGAAATTTAATGTGTTCCCAGTTTCTCCTGGTTCAAAAAAATTCTGGAAACTCCTGATTGAACGACTCTTAAGATTTAAAAAAGCAGAGACGATTCATGTCCTAGGACACTCTTCACATGGCATGGGTTCTGTCAACTTCACTTAGTGACGATCAGTGACTGAATAAATTGCTTCAGTGATCTAAAATGGAGAAACAACCTTTTCCCAGTGCATTGAAATGTTCTCTAATTCTAATCTGCATAAGAATCTTAGGAAAGTTTGTTAAAATTGGATTCCCTCCACCTTCCATCCCACCTACAACCCCCATTCTGATTCAGCGGGTCCAGACTTTGTTAAAACTGAGCCGGGATGCAGTTAATGCATGAACCTCACTCTCTGGTGTGAACTCAGTGCAGAACTGCCAGCCAGGAACCATAACTGTGATCTGTTTTATTGCTAGTGGTTTTTCAATAAATATGCAAACATCGCACGGCCCATCAGGTACCTGAAGTGATTAAAGCTCAAGTTCAGGAGAGTCAAAATTGCCCTGGATGGCTGTTTCCTGAGTTGGGTCCCAGATGAAAAAACTGACTTGCATTTAGAAGCTTTGTTACATGAGAAATAAATGTCATTAAACAGAATCCAAGGAAGCACACAGCACACAGAACATGAGACTGACTGAGAAGGCAACAGACGGGGCTCTCCCAGGGCACACCGACTGAGGGGTAAAGGAATACACAGTTCCCCACCGAGGAGTCAGGTAGGTATTGAATTAAATTAAATGCCTGTGTAATACGACTTCTGTGTAGATGGCTTTAACCAAAGTACAGAGTAACTTTGACTTGTTCCAAACTATCTCTTTCTTTGGTCCTCTCCTCTCTTCCCCATTGCCCTGAAACACATGCCCAGGAGGAAACAGATAAGAAACCCACAGGTTCGCGGCCCTGTGAAGTAGGCGGTATGGTTCGCGTTTGGCAGATGTAGAACAGAAGCGCAAAGACATTAAATGACTTGCTCTAGGCACACAGATTCACCCGCTGGCCTGCTAGGATTCCAGGTCTTGACTATGTCCACTGTGCACATCTGCGCTACGCACTATGCTATGCTCAAAATACTGCTAACTGACATGCTCGGTAATGGCACGACTGTTTTCAGTTCCTTGCAACTCGCCCCAACATTCTCCTCCCCCTTCTCCTTTTCTTCGAACCTCACCTATTTTCATGGCTTTAAATTCCATCTATACAGTCATCAACTTCCCAATGTATACTGTCAGACAGATCTGTCCCTGAGCCTCAGAGACAGATCCAGGTGACATATCCACGTGGATGACTTGTAGATGTCTGAACTGGAAGACGTCAAACTCTGAACTGCTTATTCACACTCTCCCTAACAAAATCTTTCTTTCCCTGGGTTTCACCATTTCACCTGTTGGCACTGCTTTGACACACCTGTTCAAACCGAAATGCCAAGCACCAGCCTGAACTCCTTCACCACCCCACACACGGCGCATTAGCATCTTGAGATGCCATCTCCAAACTGTAACTGAAAATCTGACCACTATCCACTCACTACCTTCTCTTTCACCGCCGGTTGTGTGTATGCACATCGATAAAGCTGTGTTCCTTAGCAGCAGGGTTGCTGTCAAAAAAGCCTGGCAGCCACTCATTGCCCATCAGGTCGTGGCTCTTGCCTACATCTTTGATCTCATCTCCTACCATCTCTCCTCTTTCTTCCTTCAGTCCCCAGGTGCTGGCTCTTTCCCTCCTTGGAGGCTTCGATTTTTGCTGTTCCCCCCACCTGGAACATTCTCCTCCTTACCATTCCCATGTCTGACTCACTGTCATCCTTCAAAACCCAGTTTGTATGTCATATCCTCAGAGGCCTCCCAACCACACGTCAGCCATGTCCTACATGGCTGAGGATTCACTTTTCCTGCTGAGCACCTAATGGCCGACTTGTTTATCATCTGTTGTTTGATGGGACTATGAGCTTTGCAAGGACAAGAATGGCTTGTGTAAATGATGATTCCCTGTATGCAAACTTTACCTGACTCCAAGAGCCCACCGAAAGGGAAGCTGACTCAGGACAGCCAGTAGCGCTTGTAGTCATAGAAATAGTAGGGCTGTGCGCCATAGGAGGTAGACTTGTGTCCCCCCAAAAGATGGGCCCTGGTACTTGTGAATGCAGCCTTACTTAGAAACAGGGCTGTTGAGGAGGTAACTAGTTAAGAGGAGGTCATCCCGGTTCTCTTCGCCATCTTTCCTTCCGGCCGGCTTCCCCTACTGTGAAGGTTGAACTGTGCAGTTTCGGTGGGTATGAGGTCTACTCTGGGTACACAAAGTGCTAAGCCAGGGCACACGGGAAGGGGTTTCAATTTCTTAACGCAAGATGTGAGTGGGCATTCCTTTCTGAGGGGAATCTGCAACCGATAATCTGGACTGCCCTCTGCAGAAGAGAGCACAAAAAGGGACAGCTGGAAGAACTACAAAAGAGAAGAACCCACTGCACAAGTCCCCGGGGCCATGGTCTGTGCAGCTCTTGCTGCTGTAACGGCCAAGAGGAATGAGAAACCTGAAGTTCGGAAGGCTCCATGAGAACAGGCCATCAGGCTTCCAAAGAAGCGAAAAAGACTGAGCAAGCATCTAAAAAGACAGCAAAGGCTGCTGCTGAGGCTCCCGCCGAAGCAGAAGCCTGTGAAGCCTGTGACAGTCTCTGCTTCCCATGTCGGTGGAAAACGCTAAATTGGCACATCAGATTTTTTAATTAAGGCCTGAGTAAAAAAGAGATGAGGTCATACAGGATTAAGAAGAGCTCTTCATCCAATATGACTGACGTCCTTGTAAGAAGGGATATGGGATACCTACAGGGCGAATGTCATGAGGCAGTGGGCAGCAACTGGAGTGATGAGTCTAACGGCTAAGGAACCCCAGCCCTGGCAGCAGCACCAGAGAAGGGTGTGGGACAGACCCTCCCCCAGAGGCTTCAGAGAGAACAGGCCCAAATGGGGGAGTTCACACTTCTGGCCTCTAGAACTGCGAGTTAATGAACTTGGGTTGTTTAAGCCACCCAATTTAGGGTACTTTGTTAGGGCAGCACTGCTGTCTGCCACTCCAGGAAAATGAGCCGATATTAAATGACTTCTAAAATGACACCTAGCTCTAAGGTTCACAGCTCTTATGAACAGTACTTAGTAAGGGAATGAAGTTAGTCACGACATAGGATTTGGAGAACCTGGACATGATTTCTAAGGCAGGTTTGATTCCTTCAAGGTAAAAAACTCCAACAAAAACCATAATATTTCATCTGAACCATTGTTACCCGAACCCTTGGAGCAAAAAGTAAGACATATTTATTCATGAAGAAATTAAATTGCTCATTAAACTTTTGCCACCTGGCCTGGGAGAACAGAAAATCATATTAGAGTGATGTTAGGAGATGTTCTTACTGTTTAATGACTATAATACTTTTAAAAGTCATGGGCTGATAATGAAGGTTACATCAGCCTTTTTAGGACATCTTTAACCACAAACTGCATTAAATCGGGTATCGTGGTTGGTTCATCAACAGTAATGGAATTATTAACTGCCAGAAGCCACAATTCCATGGAAATGAACATTGTATTTTTCCAAATAATATACATAATGATACTTGGAAATCCTGTAATCATTGAGTCAGAGGATTGATCTTTTTATCCGCATTTTCAAGATGGGGTGTAATGTAAGTTGCTCTTTAGAAGAAAAAAATCTAAATGTAAATTTAGGAAAATGGTAGTCAAATACGGTAAGGAAATTGCTGATGGTCGAGCACCAGATCATGCAGAGAGCACCGGCTGGCACCACGGCATCGAGGCCCTGCCCAGATTCAGCCTCTTATATGAGATGTGGGGCTACTCACTTCCTCTTTGAACTTTGGGGGTTCCACATCTGTTAAAGAGCAGGAAGGGAAACACTAGCTCATCTCCAAAACCCCTTCAAAGTCTGAAATACTGCTGCGTGTGGGCATGTCATTCTTATTTCTCTGCAGCGTATTTATATTAGCTCAGAATTTCAGAGTTGGGCTTTCATCCTTTTTTAAGCCAATAATTATCTTAATGATTGTTCAGTCCCTCTACTCAGCAAATAGGCCTGCTGAGTCTGGGGCAGGTGTTGAAGCAGCTTCTTGCCACTGGTGCCTGGCGGACAGCTGCGCTGCCTGCGTATTGCACAGATACCCAGACTAGGAGACAAGGAAGCCCGAACCCCAAACTGAGCCCCATTTGCCAAGGCAGGCACCCATGAGGCTGCATGGCCTGGAGGCAGCACCTTTTCCTAACTCACACAGAGGTGCCGAAGAGCCTTGCTTGGGACAGCCCTGCTCCCACCTCCCAGGATTTCACAGCTCCTTTCACAGAGAAAGGAATCTGCAGTTAAAAGAATATATTCTTTATTACTGATTTATTATTGCAGTTGAAGAACAGATTCATTACTTCTGTTAATTTATTATTGCTTATGATCACTGTTCTTAAAAATGAATGAAGAGCCTTCATGCACATGAACCTAGGAAACTCTCAAGCCAAACTGGTGATGCAACTGCACAATGTAATGGTTCTTCTATCACCATACCCTGAACATGACAACAATCTAAGCTGCTGGTTGAAGTTGAAATTGTTTAGCTTAAATTGTTAGCTTTGTGGTTTGTTTTATAATCATACTACCTTGATTAGGGTGTACCTCAGTTCAACTTCAGTTCAAGTGTTTAAAATTAGCTTGCTCTCACACCATGCAATTAGTAGGAGCTTGAAGTGAGGAGAAAAGCTAAAAGGAGGCAAGATTCAGCTCACATGGTGCTGGTCAACACTAACTCCTTCCTTGGTTGTTACTGGCACGTGGAAAGGGTCCGAACAGACTGGACCAGAGTCTCTGTCCTGCCTGATCTTGTCCTTCCTCTTTTTGTAGCTAAGATCCAAAGACGGATTTATTGTAAAGATAATAAAGCTTAAGATGTAGGACTCATCACTTGTACCAGTCCTTTCCAAGATTCTGGTTAAATTTTTTTGAAGAGAGTAATATATATTATCAATAAAAGCTATGTAGCCAGAAAATGTAGGTTAAAAACTGTTATAGCAGATATCCACTTTTTGCCAAGATGGAATCACAGGACGTATGTGTCCCATGTCACTGGAAATAAGAAAACACAGTGACAAACACACAAATGTAGGGGATTGCAGACACTGGACACAAGCAGTGTGGGTCAGGGTTCCCTGATCAACTAACGAAGTGAGCCCCTTAACTGCCTCAGCTTCCTGTCTGGAAAAGGCTTACTGGCTGACACAGAGGAAGGGGAACCAAGGCAGAGGAGGCCTGAGTTGAGGAAATGAAGCTGGGGGGGTCCACTGAGGGTACGGTGTCCACAGGTCAAAGGGACGAGTATAAAGAAAAAAGCTCACAGAGAAAGCTCTACAGATCTGCACGGTGGGGTATTTGCTTCTATAGCTGAGTAATGATCGGCATAGGCATCTGAAGAAACTATCCCCAGCACAGGAAAACACACCAGACAGGGTGGAAGGAAAAAATAAAAAACCCAAAGCTTAAACAGGACTGGAAATTCTGTTGCCATGGCAGTGGGAGAAAGAGGCATAATTCACAGGAATCAAAGCACTCAAACATGTGCTGCTTCAGTAATGGGGCAGAATCAGCCCTAAATAAATGGCTGGTCTAGTCCTCCCTGGCAGTTTCCAAGTAACTTACATGCGTCTTGGAACCAAGCTCAAGAATATTAAGTGCCAAAAAGAGATAAAATTCACAAAGTATACATATATTTTTATAAATCCTCACCTGAGGACACATTTATTGATGTTAAAAACAAAGTAAGAGATAGAAACAACTATCATTTACCTCCCACACACGCCCCGACCAGGAATCAAACCTATAACCTACGTATGTGCTCTGTCTTGGACCAAGCCAGCAACGTTTTTTTTGTTGTTGTTTTGTTTTGTTTTGGTGTTCAGGATGACACTGCAACCTACTGAGCACCCGACCAGTCCATGAATCATATGCTGAACACCGGCATTAATTAACGCGACCTCAGTGGGATTACAGACCATTTCACCCAAATACAGAAGGAGATAGTCTTTTCGAGTGCACACAAAACCTGAATATGTATGACTTGTGGGCCATAAAGCAAGTTTTAGAAAATTTAAAAGGAATCAAATCATATAGACTGGTTCCTAACCATAGTGGAATGAAGTTAGAAATCATTAACAAAAATCACTGAAAATTCCTATATTTGGACACTAAGTACACACATTTAAAAGAACCCATGTATATTACATATTAAGTATTTGTTGAATCACTATTTGTACATCTGAAACTGATATAATATTGTATTTCAACTGTCCTTTAATCAATGAATCAAAGACAATGCCAAACAGAACATTAGGAAGTGTTTTGAACTCAATGAAAATGAAGATGCAACATATTGAAATTTGCTGGAATGCAGCTAAAGCAGTGCTTAGAGACAAATTTATAGCATTAAAATGCCTATCTTAGAAAACAAGGTCTTAAGTCAGTGACTCCAGCTCAGTTTTAAACTAGAAATAACAAGAAACTAAATCTAGAATAAGCACAAGAAATAAAAAAGGGCACAAATGAGTGACATCAAAAGCAGAAAAACATACAAAAAAAAACCTGATGAAAGCAAAACCTGATTACTTGAAAAAATCAATAAAACTGATAAACGTCCAGCTAGGCTGATCAGGATAAAAAGAAAGACATATGTTAACAATATTAGAAATGAGAGAGAATAACACTAGAGATAATTCCAGTCAGATGGCGGTACAGGCAGACATGGCTCACCTCTTCACACAGCCCCATCAAACTTACAACTAAAATATAGAACCACCATCACTCAGAACCATCAGAAATCAAGATGAATGAAGTCAGGGAAATACAGAATTAAAGAAACCACATCCATCCAGACTGGTGGGAAGGGTGCAGACCCCTCACCCATGTGTGAGGGAAGGGTGGTCCTTCACACACATGTGATGGATAAAAATTGGGGAGTGATATCATGGGAGTAAAGAGTCCCAGCCCCAAACCAGGCCCCCAGGCCCAGGGTTCCAGTGTCATAAAGATACAACTTATGGCTGCAAAAACCCGCAGGAAGTTAGTCAGTGGAAGAAACTGCTAAAGCCCCAAGCAGTTCCTCTTAAAAAACCCACACACAGACTCACCTACTCTGACTCACTCCGAGTTCCAGTACCAGTCAGCAGCTTGATGGGCACCAGTGGTACACAGGGAGAGACTGAGTGTCTGGCATCAAGGTGAACAGAGGCCACTGCCCGTTTTCAAAACCCTGCCCCTACAGAGCCACAGAGCTGGCAAGCTGGTGCTGTATCTGAGATTCCTTCAACCTGGCTAAGTTTGACCTGCCTTAGAGATCACCAGAGACTCCACGCCATTCAGTTTACTGGCCCACCCAAGCTGATTTTCCATATGAATAGTTGGCCTTGGCTCATGCAAAACTTCCTTAATCATTTCAAATAAGCAACGCTGGCTTCACTGGGCCCCAGGCCCAGCACTAGCAGCAGCCAGCTTAGAGTCACAGCTTGATTCACCCAGAAATCTCCAAGCCCAGTACAAGTAGCAGCCATCTCAGATTGCTTTATATCCCAGGCAGGATGCCCTGGGCAAAACACAGGTGGAGGCTGAGCTTCACCTGCACCACTCTGGAAATCCCAAGGCCAGTGCACCCAATGGACAGGTACATACCACATCCAAGCACCACTACTCCGCCCCTGCACAGCTGATTCTCCACAGAGGATGGAGGTTGGTGGTCAGTGGTCACAGCCACTCCTTGCAGCTGACTTGCTTGGGTAAATCCCTCCATTGATCTGCCAACAGCAACCAGTGCTCAGCTACAAGAAGACAGTATACTTAGCCCACACAAAGGGTGCACCTCAAGTACCCAGCTTGCATTATAGAGGAGGCTGTGCCACTGGACCCTACAGGACAACTACTACGTTAGGTCATGATACCAGGACAGGGAGCCATAGCAACTCCACTTAATACACGGAAACAAAAACAGGGAGCCTGCTAAAATGAGGAGACCAGAAAAACATGGTCCATATGGAAGAACAGATCAAAACTCCAGGAAAAGAGCTAAACAAAATGGAGATAAGCAATCTATCTATCAGATGCAGAATTCAAAACACTGGTTATAAGGATGCTCAAGGAACTTAGTGAGGACCTCAACAGCATAAAAAAGATCCCATCAAAAACAAAGGATATACTAATTGAAATAAATAACAATTTACAGGGAAACAACAATTGAGTTGATGAGGCCAAGAATCAAATCAATGATTTAGAACTTAAGGAAGTGAAAAACAACCAATCAGAACAACAAGAAAAAAAAATTTAAAAAATGAGGATAGTATAGGCAGCCTCTGGGACAACTTCAGGAGGTCCAACATTTGCATCATAGGGATGCTAGATGGAGACAAGAAAGAGCAAAAAATTGGAAATGTTTGAAAAATAGTGAAAGAAAACTTACCCAATTTGAAGGGGAAATAGACATGCAAGTCCAGAAAGCACAAGAGAGTCCCAAACAAGATGGACGCAAAGCAGCTCACTCCACAAGGTTAAACACAAAGACAGTATCTTAAAAGCAGCAAAAGAAAAGAAGTTATGCATAGGGGAGTTCCCATAAGACTGTCAGCTGATTTCTCAAAAGAAACTTTGCAGACTAGAAGGGATTGGCAAGAAATATTCAAAGTGATGAAAAGCAGGGCCATACAGCCAAGACAGCTCTACCCAGCAAAGCTATCATTTAGAATTAAAAGGCCAATAAAGAGCTTCCCAGACAAGAAAAAATTAAAGGAGTTTACCATCACCAAACCATCATTATATGAAACATTAAAGGGACTTATTTAAGAAAAAAGTTCAAAACTATGAACAATAAAATGGCAAAACTACCTATCTATCAACAATTGAATCTAAAAAACAAACTAAATAAATAAGAACAGAGACAGAACCATGGATAGAGAGTGTTTTGATGGTTACCAGATGGGAGGTGGGTTGGGGAAAGTGGGTGAAGAGGTGCAGGGATTAAGAAGTACAAATAGCCCTGGCTGGTGTAGCTCAGTGGATTGAGCGTGGGCCTGCAAACCAGAGGAATGTGGTTCGATTCCCAGTCAGGGCACATGCCTGGGTTGTAGGCCAGTTCCCAGCAGGGGACTCACAAAAGGCAACCATACATTGATATTTCTCTCCCTCTCTCCTTCCCTTCCCCTCTAAAGATAAATAAATAAAATCTTAAAAAAAAAGAAGTACAAATAGGTAGTAGAGAATAGCCATAGGAGTGCAGAGTACAGCATAAGAAATGGAGTAGCCAAAGAACTAATGCACATGAATCATGGACATAAACAACGGTTGGGGGGACTGCCTCAGTGAGTAGGCTGCTAGGGGTAGGGACACGAAGGGGAAAAATCAAGACAACTGTTAATAGCACAATCAACAAAATATAATTTAAAATATATTAATATCCAAAAAGAATATCACTATGTCTTAATGTATATTAAAAGTTAAGGAAATATGAGTTTATGGAAATAAATTTAACAAAGACAAAATGTACAAATCTCTTGAAGACAACACATCAGCAAAGCTCACTCTAGAATAAATGACATATATAACATATATATAACTCCAGATCTATTTTAATATTGAATTTGTAACGTAAAAAGAAAATTCCAGCCTCAGGTTGGCTTCAGGGGGAAATTCCACCTAGTATTCACGGGGAAAGACCAGAAAGACATTACAAAACTACAGACCAACTTAAAGAAATGTAAACAACAAGCAACATATTGGGTTGGCCAAAAAGTCTGCATGTTTTTTTATGTAAAATAAAAGACACATTTTTCATTTTCACCAATAACTTTAGGACACTGGATGTTTTGGGTATGTAGGCTATCTCCTACATGGTATAATCTTGATGTTCTCAATTAATGTCTGGATTTGACCGCTATCAACTTCAACTGCTCTACCTGACCGAGGAGCATCATCCAGAGAGAAATCTCCAGCAGAAAACTTCGCAAACCACTTTTGACACATTCAATCAGTCACAGCAACTTCAGACACAGCACAAATCCTTTTTGTATTTTTTACCTCTTGAAGAAAATAAAGCAAATGAAGCACAACACGCTGAAAATACTGCTTATTTTCTTTCATTTTCAATATTAAAATGGCTATACAAAAATTCACCAACTTTTGTGTTTTTCTTTTAAACACATGCTGAGGGGGCATAGGTAGATACACTGTGCCTCCTCCCACAACTAAAAGGACAACAAAAACCTTAAAAACAAAAATCAACCAGAACTGCCAGAAAATTGAACTGTACAGAAGTCCAACAACCAAGGAGTTAAAGAACATTCATCCAGACCAGTAGGAGAAGCAGAAATGGGCTGCCAGGGCAGAGAGGGACTCTTGGCAAAGTGGTGACTGGAGGGCTGGGTGGTCATACATTTGTATGAGGATAAACCAGGAGGAACAACTGGAGAATGAGACAGACCACGCAATCCAGGGTTTTAGCACAGGGAAATAAAATCTCAAAACCTCTGAAAACACCTATGGGGGTTGAGGCAGCAGCAGGAGAAATTCCCAGCCTCACAGCCTCACACAAACCCACCCACCCAGGAATCAGCACCAGAAGGGCCCAATTTGCTTGCGGGTCATGGATTAAGTGGCTGAAAGTTGGCCAAGAGCATTATCAAGAGGCATTGTTCCCTCTCCAACCCCTCCTTCACATGCAGCATCGCAGCAACGTGGGTTGACCCACCCTGGGGGATACCTAAGGCTCTGCCTTACTATGTAACAGGCATTTAAACTGTGATGAAGAGATAGACAGACAACCTATCAGATGCAGAGTTCAAAAAAGTGGTAATCAGGATGCTCACAGAATTGGTTGAGTATGGTCATGAAACAGAGTAACGAGTGAAGGCTAAGAAAAGTGAATTAAAGGAAAATGCACAGGGAACCAAGAGTAATGTGAAGGAAACTGGAATTCAAATCAATAGTTTGGAGCAGATGGAACAAATAAACATTCAACCAGAACAGAATGAAGAAACAAGAATTCAAAAAAATGAGGAGGCTTAGGAACCTCCAAGACAACTTTAAACTTTCCAACATCAGAATCACAGGGGTGCCAGAAGAGAATAGCAAGAAATGGAAAAGTTATTTGAAAAAATAAGAGTACTTCCCCAATCTGGCAAAGGGAATAGACTTCCAGGAAGTCCAGGAAGCTCAGAGTCCCAAAGAAGTTGGACCCAAGGAAGCACACATAGGCACATCATAATTACATCACCCAAGATTAAAGATAAGGAATCTTAAAAGCAGCAAGAGAAAAGCAGTTCCCATAAGACTATCAGCTGATTTCCCAAAAGAAAACCTTGTAGGCAAGAAGGGGCTGAAAAGAAGTATTGAAAGTCATGAAAGGCAAGGACTTACATCCAAGGTGACTCTATCCAGCAAAACTATCATTTAGAATGCTGATAAAGTGCTTCTCAGATAAGGTCAAGTTAAAGGAGATCATCATCACCGAGACCTTATCTGAAATGTCAAAGGGACTTATCTAAGAAAAAGAAGATAAACTATGAACAGTAAAATGACAACAAACTCACACCATCGAGAACTGAACCTAAAAAAAACCCCAAACAAACAAACGAACTAAGCAACTAACTAGAACAGGAACAGAATCACAGAAATGGAGACCACATGGAAGGTTATTGGGGGAGTGAGACAATGGGGGAAAAGGTACAGGGAATAAGAAGCATAAATAATAGGTACAAAATAGACAGAGGGAGGCTAAGAATAGTATATGAAATGTGGAAGTCAAAGAACTTGTATGTACTTTAGTTCACTGTCATGAACTAAAGGGTGGGGCATGTGGAGTGGGGCATACAGGGCAGAGGGGAATAAAGAGGGAAAATGTGACAACTGCAATAGCATAATCAATAACAATATTTTAAAATAACAAAAACACATGATGACATGACAGGTGTCATAACAGAATCTAACAAAACTGTTTTGAGCAAAGTTAAAGAGAACTCAGCACCACTAGAGCCATCTTAAAGATAAAACCAACTTTTTGGCCAATCCAGTAGACTTTTTCCCAACCATGCAGACTTTTTTTCAAATACTGTTGAAATGAATTTGGAAAAGTCCTGACATTGGAAGACAAATAAGTAGGCTACAGAAAAACTACAAGGAAAGGGAACTTAATTCTGACACCATAATTACCTTTCCGCTGGAGCAGATTGTTTCATGTAACAGAATCATGAGTGATACAAGAGTGCATCTAAAATATTACAGAGGAAATGCAGAATTAGGAAGACTTAGCAACTGGGACTGAGGGTAAAGATAAAGACAGAAATTAATAGTGGCAATGCAAAACCAGAAAGATGACAACTCTGGTGAAAAATGAGTAGCAGAGGTATAGACGTGAAACTGAAAATTAAATGTTTTGTTTGGAACAGGTTAAATGTACAGTGCTATCTGTTAAAATATCCAGTATTAGAATAGCTTTGTGTCAATTGCTACACTGAGAAGGTGGTTGGAAATTTAAGACTGCAACTCTGGAAAGGGAAATACAGTACTAGAGGTCACGCCTGTGTAACTGACACCATTTCCCACCTCTGATTATCACACTGTGGCTATTACATGAAAGAGTACTATAGTGTTTCTATTTTTAAAAAAAAAGAAAATAAACTACTCTTTCAGTCAATCTTAAAATGTTTTCCGTAAGAAAATGATAATGAGCCCTGGCCCGCTAGCTCAGTTGGTTGGAGTGTTGTCTTTTAATATACCAGGGTTGGAGGTTCCGTCTTTGGTCAGGGCACATGAGGGAATCAATCAATGAACACATAAATAATGGAAAACAAATTGATATTTCTCAAAAAAGTAAAAAACTTTAAAAAAGAGTCATAAAAACAAATTGTACTATAACTACGCTCAAGTACTTACTATTTAGTAACCATTCCTAACAAAAATAATACAACATAGCCATTTTGTTTGAAAGTCTGCTGTCCTCTTGTTTCCACTCTAACCTGGCATTTTTTTAAGAAGTCCTGTGGAGGTCACACACACTCCCTGCTGGTAAGGGCTACACTTTAAAGATCTCTCCTCTCTCATCCCCACACATGTACTTTAAGCTCATTTGGAAACCAAAATGGCTAATGGCCTTTAACCACAGCTGACCTACATAAAGAAGTCAATGCATAAAGCCATATATAGCCCCATCACCTCTGGACCCACTATCAGATCATACAAAATTCAGATTTATTTATCTGATAGCTAATGTATTTTTTAAGAGGACCTTTGGCTAATAGGCTCTTTCACTTAAATGACCACCCCACCCTAACACACACCATTTATTCACCAAGTAAAGAGCTATAGTTCTGAAAAATAGCAGGAATTCCACTGGCTGTTAAAAGCAGTGACAAGTTCTTGGTGTATAAATAAATACCCTAGTAAGAAGCCGTTTCTGAAAACTAAAAGGAGATTCCAAAATCAACTATCACTAGAATACTATGAAATGTCCAATGAAAAGCCTTTGACTAAAGTTACTGCCACAGAACATGAAGACTGGCCAATGTTCAGTATCTGTATTTGGTAGTAATTTTGAAACCCGGGAACCACCTGTTACTTTCTTTGTTAGAAAAACAAGCCAGCCCTGACCCATGTGACTCGGTTGGTTGGGCATCATTCTGCAGAGCAAATGATTGCTAGTTCGATTCCCAGTCAGAGCACATGCCTAGGTTCAGGATTCAGTATCAGGTCAGGGCCGCATACAAGAGGCAATTGGTCGATGTTTGTCTCATGTCAGTGTTTCTCTCCCTCTCCCCCCCACTCTAAAACAAATTTTTTAAGCTGTAAATATACAAATATATGTCTTCGAAATAAGGAAAATTACTAGTCTAGACTGGCAAAGTTTTAAGATTTTCATTTTATTAAAAATATATTAACACAATAGCAGCATCATTTGATAAATCTTTACTAGTACCATTTAGTAGTGCTACTCACAACACACACCACCTATGCAGCATCTTAATGTTTACGTTTTAAACTTTTCCCTTGATAATCCATAGTATTATGTAAAGAACACTATTGTATTAACCTAATTAAGATTAAGGACAATAATATTTAACATTAAACTGAACTACCTATACAAACACACAGTATACCAAAATGTAATCTTCTGTGGAAATCGGGAAATTCTTTAGATTGTTCCAACAGTTTTTTGCCTACCCGTAACCTTCAACTAGTAGAACTCAATCTCAACTCTAAATCTTTCGGTATGAGTTTCACAAATTTGAACTTAATATGATTAAGAAATTATTTCCCCAGCAAATAAATGTTAATCACAAATGAAGGGAACTATTCGTTCCAATCCTGGGAAAATAATGTGAAGCTTCCCAAGAAGCTGGCAATTTTCAAAATTAAAGTGTTAGATACAAGTAAATTTAAAAATCAGGCACCAGACTACAAACCTGCTTTTAAAAACAATGTGTTAAGGAATGTTATATTAAATATAAACTAAAAATTATAATAAATTAATTGCTAGAAATGATAAAAGTACTTTAAAATAAAATGGAAAAAAATCTAGTCATTAATTATTAAATTCAACCTAATAGAATATGAAACAAAGTCATTAATAGCTTTAGCTTTTATTTTTGAAATAATGTATGAGTCTTCAGGCAGAATCATCAATAAAAATGTACTAAGGAAAACAAATTCATCCACCAACCCAAGATTAAGGAGGGAAGTCAATTTTAGTTTTAAAAGATTAATAATTTATTACATTTATACTGTATTCTTATGTTCAGAAATAAAATGTAGCCATTTTAAGAGCACTAACTTTTGAAATTTGAAAATAAATTTAAATACTACATTAATAAACATAAAGAAAAAAAGTATAGAAGTAGCAAAGTTTTAAAAAATATTCAAACGCGTAAAGAAACATGCTTTGTTGAAACGGCTTCACATCATCTGCCCATTTAAATTCATAGTATCTTTTGAAGAATATAAGGACTAACTGAAATGTAAAGTTATTCAATGTATCCCTCCAAAAGGATTCACTTTAATTGCTAATTCGACTACTAAGGATTTAAATCAAACTATATTATTTCTAATAGATTTTTGAAAGTTTTAAAAGCCTATTACTATATGTATATTATAATCCTTAAATTTGAATATTGTTGAAAAATTTAGATCAAGTTTTTTAAGATTTAAGATAATAATATAACAACATATATAGAAATGAATGGGAATCCTGAATGACTAATATCACAAGATATTATTTTCTGAACAAAATATTATTCGAAATGTCAGGTTTTTTTTTTAATTGAGCATGTCAAAATTTAAGCCACTGACACCTCTGAAGATTAACATGGCATACAGTGAACCTCTTGAAAAACAGAATTCTAAACAGAAAATCACAAGCTGACTAGTGTTTGCAATTGTAACAGATGGAAAATAATAACTAAGGAGATGGTTACAGAAGTTAAAAGTTTATACTTGTTTTCTCACATGAAACTGTCTACCTTATGAAGGGCCATTTTATATTGTCATTTTAGTGTGCACTGCTGAAAAGCAAGAACCAGAGAGCCAACAGAATTTGTCTAGAATGATGAAGAGCAATTACAGTTTAAGAACAGAGGATACTCTCTGTATGGTCAAGCTAAAAAAAGGTAATTTACAGGAGTCTTCAAGTATAAAACGGCTGTCTTCTTGGCCTTATTCTCAAGTTTTTCTGACAACATCTAAACCTGGCATGAACAAGAATAATTTTAAAGAAAAAACAAAATACCTTTCTGAAAGAAAATAACAAATGGAAACATATTAGCTCTCGTAAGTGAACAAAGAGAATGTTTATCTGTCTCTCACCACCCACCGCCCCCCCCCCCAGTATCTATAGGCCCTAGAACACTTTGCTTCCATAAGCCCTAAATGAAGAAAATGATTTCACTTTTCCGAGATCTCTTGTATTCCTACTTATGTCCACCTTCTACAAATCACCGTCTTTCATTATTTTAAAGCTGATTAAATATCAGCAAGAAAAATAATTAGCAGCAGGACCCAAATTAAATGTTAATTACAACATCAAAAACATTTAATAGAAAACACCTCAAAGTTTAAATGACTGTTTTATAGACACCACACAAACATGCACTCCGTGTCAAAACAATTTCTATAGAAACTGAAAAAGAACAGGATAAAACTAAGATGCTGTTTTGAAATGCATAAACAAATACTTTCCTCTAAAATACTTAGCTTTATTAGAGAAATGGTACTAAAAATAACAAAGATTCAAACATTTGCTCTATTCTACTTACATATCATAAATAAGACAACTGTTGATGCTAGACATAAGTACTCCTTCGCGATCTTTCCATATTCACCAAGCATTCTTGTATCAGAATAAGCTGTTTACTAGCCAACCGTATGTGGTTGAATGATTAAAATGACCACCTATACTTTACATAGTAAAGCATTTTCAAAAATTTTAATGTACACAGTGACAAAAAGGAAAAAATACCACAGTAATTCTGGACACATGAAGAGTAATTAAGCAGCTTCATAATCAAATCAGGCTTCATTATTTGCAATAAGGGCAATTCTTTCCATTCTTCACCAAATACTTAAATTTCAATAATATTAACATTAAAAGAAAACTCATGTTGAAACCAAGAAACTGATGTGCTACACAGCTTTTTAAATCTATAAGATGAGGTAAGGCAACTGAGTAATTTGATTGTATTAGATTGTATTAAAATAATTATACTTGATTTTTCAAGAACATGCTAATTAAAAGGTATAACTTTTTTGGAAATATAAACAATAATGAAAAGTTTTGAAACCATGAGTTATAGTATTGGGGAAAATATTAACAATGTTATCATTTCACTACTTGCATACTTTCTTCAAAAAATGAACCTAAGAATGATGGATGACCTGTACTTTAAACCAAGTAAACATACCCTTAAACACGAAACCACCTCATGTGTTCTCCTTTAAGTACAATTTCTGCACACCATTTATGAGAAAATGATTAAGAGGTAATAATTAAGGCCATCCATGTAGACAACTAAAGGGTTTGCTTTAAGTAAATTAAGAACATGCTTCATTTTTAATTATCACAGTATAAAACTGATGGTCCCAAAACTGCACTGTTGTTTTAAAAGCTCTAAAGTCATTCTTGAAAACAGGACTTCCCTCTCATGTTGGGTGAACTAAATAAGAAGCTCTTCTGACATATCACTTACACACTTCTCTATGGGAGTGAATGGAATATCCACCTAAATTCCATATGACTTGAGAATGACTAGCACATACAAAATTCTAGAAAACAGTATACCACGTCGTAGAAGGCACTAAAGCTTCTGCTTGTGCTCCCATAGCCCATTTTGAAAACCCAAGTTTTCTTTTTATAATTGACACCTTTGCCACCTACCGCTGACAACACACACTGCAATATTATTTATAATAAGCTTGGAAATGTCAAGAAAGTTAAAAAAGAAGTGCTTACTTTGTGGGGAAATCCAATGATTCTAAACACCGAATACTAATACATTATTATTAGTATTCAACAGAGTCATTCTTCCTTTGGAAAGAGAACAGTAGTAGCATGCATTGAAGGTTGTTTTTTAATCCACTTATTTAAGCAATTTTAATCTGTAAAACTATTTTAAAGAAAAACTGCTGTCCTAAACAGTGAAAAAAAGAAAACACAATAGTGAGAATTTAACACAATCACTATAAATCATGTGAAGTGTTAAAACTTCTTACATATTTGCACTTACAAGGGTATGTATTTGCACCAATTTCAAGCACATCATCAATTTGTATATATCGAAATTTAAAAAAAAAAGGTAAAACAATACAAAATTCAGTAACTAGAACTTTTTAAAAGAGCCTCCAATGCTTGTCTCCAGTCTTTATGGGTAGTACAAATTTGGATCTTTAATGTCCCATTTACTTGTAATGGTTCTTGGCAAACACTAACAAACCACATGACAAGTGTGTCAGCCACCATGGAAATGCACAGATTTTACAAGATGAGGTTTGGGTAACATCTGGTATTTTCATGATGCCCATGCTTTATTTTCTTACTCAGTAACAAGATGGCCACAAGGTCACCTAACAACTAGAACAGCTGTTAGCTTCTATCTTTATACTCAACTGGATCTCTTCACCGTTTAACATCTTGTTAAGAGAAGTAAAAGCTTTGGATTTCATTCCAGCATGTGTTTGGAGGTGCATTTGTTGGTCCTATACCGCTTCTGTTTTGGTAGAGAGGTTTTCTTCATTTGGCTGACAATTCCCATTCTGCTGCACTTTGTTTTCCTCAGTCCTAGGTGCATCCTTGTCATCTGCTTCTTTACTCACACTTGATTCTGGTTCTTTATTGTGCTCCTTCTCCTACAATGAATATTAAGATACATGTTTAGTATTTTTCTCAAGAGATGCCTGCTATTACCTTTGCTCATGGTTAAAATATGTGACTTTCTGTTTTGTGAATTAATAAAATGGGATATTTTCTCCCACTACCTCTTCATATAAATAGAATATGCAAACATGTATCAGTATGTCTTTTATACTTCTAAAAGACAGACAATCCATGGAAATTAAATTAAAATAAAAATAGATCAACAGAAAGTCTAAGGAAGTGTTCAATACATGTCCTCTGACTTCAAAAAATGTGACAGGTCTGCTGAAAGAGTAGAACAGTTACCAATCCCAAGGATGCCAGGATAGATTTGTAATCTGAATCCCAAGGAAGCAAAAATAAGGGAATACAGAAAAGGAAATCACTATTCCTCCTAACAAAGACTGTTCAAGAACAGTTCAAATTCTGCCCTCATCTTAAGGTAGAATTGAATGACAGCATGCAGAATAGTGCCTGGCACACTGGTAAATGCTTAACAAACCCAAGTTATCAATGTTACCAACGACAATAAACTACTATCAGAATGAGAGTAAATAAAACTGTTAAGATGAAAGCTCCAGAATTCATAATTAATTTTCAAATACAGGTTATACCAGTAAAACAAAGGAATAAGCTCTTAGATTAAGCTCTTTCATAAGCTCTTAGATTACTCAAAAAACCTTACTTGGTGAAATTTGGTTTGCCATTAATTATTCTAATTCAACAAACCTGATTTCAGTATATGTTACAAAACCAATAATGACAGAACCGTCAACCTTGCTGAAACAAATATACTGAGGAGAAGGGTGTCAGGTAGAAATCCTAGTATAAAATCAAACACATCTGTTACATGTAGATAAGTTTAAATTTTTCCTATTGTATGCCATTCTATGATTCTCTAAAATAAGAAACGTGATTGTTTAAATTTCAATTAGCTTTATCTCATCCCCTCAAAATTTAGTTAAAAAAATGTCAATGTAATAATATGAGAAAATATTAAAAAAACATGTAAGACACAATTGCCCTCAAGGAGCTTTTAGCCTAAAACTACTTCTATGCAACAAAGAACAATCTTAATTATTAATTATTCAAAGCCTAAACACTGAATGACCATTGCTTACTTTAAGTGAAGTATTGTTCTTCTCCATCTTTTCCTTCCCATCTCTGTCGTTAGAATTCTTCCTCGTAGAGGTTGAACGTTCTCTCTCTCTTCTTTCACTGATATGGTCCCTTTCTTTTTCTCTCTTTTTATCTTTCTTATTTCTGCTATAAGAACATTGACAGTGTCAGTTAATTTGTAAGAAATTAAAGACCTGCTATACTAATGACAAAATATTCTTATCTAACACTAAAGCGTTGTATAGAAGCCCATCAGTAACTTAGTTTAACCAAGTAACACTGGTAAATGATATTGTCAATTTATTGGTTCTTAAACACAATTGAGAGTTATCTGCTATAATAAGGATCAAATAAAAACAAATATATACATTTTTAACCCACATTTTCACAGGAAAGAGGAATAAGCAAAAAGGACTGAAAAGAGGATATGGCTCCCAGGCAGGACTACCAGCAAAACTAGAACTTCACGGAAGTTATCATGCCACATGCCCCCACCCTGCACGGCTACAAAGAAGTCCCACCAATGCAAGAGCAAAAGTTAAGCAGAAGATGGAATGAAAATGTTTCATTTATTTAAAGAAAAAGGTACCCTTAAAATTAAAGGGAAATAAATAATACATTTCACATAAGAAGCTTAACAAATAACTTCTACTCAAAACAGCCCTGATATGGAATTCTAAACTTTCTTAATTATAAACAGTTTAAAAAAACAAAGACCACTGAAATAGAGACACTCAGGAAACAAATCCAAGTGTATATGAAAAGTCAGTATAACAAAAGTGGCATCTCAAATCAATGGAGAAAAGACGTCTTTTATAAATAAAAGGTTTGGAGACAATTGAATTATTATTTCGTAAGTGATAAAGTTGGATCTATATCTCATTCCACATAAATAAATAATCCAAATGGGTTGAAGACCCAAATTACTTTAAGTAAAACAACCCACTACTAGAAGAAAATATGGCTGAATTTCTTCAATGTAGTTGAAGGAAAATATTTTTTAAACCATGACTAAGATTCTAGGTCCATAAAAGTAAAGATTATCTACATAAATTTTTGCAAAGCAAAACCCACCACTAGCATATTTGGAAGAAAATGACAAACCAAAAAATATAGATTTGCAACATATCTCTGTGTACATGTATCTTTATATATAACTCTTGAAAGTCAAGGGAACAAATTCATCAAACAGAAAAAAATTCTTAGAAATAAATTTAACCAAGGTAGCAAAAAAATTGCTGTGAGCAATAAAGACAAATAGATGGAAAGAAATCTGTGTTCATCAGGAAGACTTAAATATTGTAAAGATGACAACAGTATTCAAAGTGACCTAAAGGTTCAGTACAATCCCTATGAAAATCCCATTGGGTATCATTAGCAGAAACAGAAAACCCACCCTAAAACTCATATGGAATGTTGAGGGACATCAAATAGCCAAAATAATCTTAAGAAGGACAAAGCTGGCATTAAGCATCAGACCTATAGACCAACAGAACAGAAAAGAAAGCCCAGAAGTGAACTCATATATGGTCAAATAATTTTTTTTACAAAGATGCCAAGACCCATTCCATAAGGAAAGGACAACCTTTTCAACAAATTGTTCTGGGAAAACCATATAGCGATATGCAAGTTGGAATTGAACCTTCACTTTAAACCACATACAAAAATTAACTCAAAATCAATCAGAAAACTAAACATATAAGCTAAAACTAAAAAAGCCTTACAAGAAAACATAGGGAAAACTCTTCATGGCATTGGATTTAAGCAATGATTTCTTGGATATGACACTAAAAGGACAAGCAGCAAAAGGGAAAAATAAATTTGACCCCATCAAAATTATAAAGCTTTTGCACATCAAGGTACTATCAAATAAAAAAAGACAACCAACCCACAGAATCAGAGAAAACATTTTTAAATCATGTATCTAGTAAAAAAAAATATCCAGAATATAACGAACTCTTACAACAACAAAAAATAAATAATCCAATTCAAAATGTACAAAAACTTGAATAGATATTTCTTCAAAGAAGATATACAAGTGGTAAATAAGCATGTGAAAAAAATGGTCAACATTACTAATCATTGGAGAAATGCAAATCAAAACCACAATGATGTACCACTACACACTCACTAGAATGGCTATAATCAGAGGCAATCAGGAATGAGTCTTAGTGAACAGGCAGAGACAGTAGAACCGATGAATGTGGCTGATGGGAATGTAATGTGGCACAGCTACTTTGGAAAACAAGTTGGCAATTTCTCAAAAAGATAAAAGAGAAAAGCTGTTATGACTCTGCAATGACCACTCCTGGTAAATCTCCAAAAAATGAAAATGTGTCCACTCAAAAATATATACATGAATATTTAAAGCAGCATTTTTTCATAACATCCAAAAATAGATGAAATATCCATCAACTAATGAATGGATAAATAAAATGTTTATGTCCTATGTAAATTTTTAAAACATGTAATACATGACTATTTAGTCAGGGGTACTGACCTCTTTTCCCTTAGATTGTCAAATAAAATAAAAACAACCACAACACAACAATAGCCAACTGGTGTGAGTAAAATCAAAATTATACCTATTTTTTTGTCAGATCAGCAAAAAATATGTATTTTTTTGGCATGCTGCAGAATTTTAGTTACTAGTTCATGTGCGTCATGTGATTAAAAAGGTTGAAAATCGCTGGCATAGAAGGTCCAGAAATAGACCCAAATAGAAAAATGCAGTACACGACAAAAGCAACATCTCAAACTAATGTTAAAAAAATTGAGTTTTTGATAAATGGTATTAGAACTACAGACAAGCATTTGGAAAAAATAAAATAAAACTGGACTCATGCCATATGGTACATATAGATAAACTAATAGACCAAAAATATAAATGTAAAAACATAAAAGTAGAAGAAAAATGAGAATTCTATTGTAACCTTAGAATTAGGAAAAACCTTTTAAAACTTATGACAAAAAAGAGAAATCATAACGGAAAAATACTTGAGAAATTAAATTACATAAAAAATTTTAAAATTAGTATTTAAAACCTGGTATTTAAATATGACAAATTACAGGCCCTGGCTGGTGTAGCTCAGTGGATTGAGCACGGGCCTGTGAACTAAGGGCTCGTGGTTCAATTCCCACTCAGGACACATGCCTGGGTTGCAGACCAGTTCCCAGTATGTGGCACATGAGAGGCAACCATATATTGATATTTCTCTCTTTCCCTTCCCTCTAAAGATAATGAGTTAAAAACTTTAATAAATAAATAAATAAATAAATAAATAAAGCAAATTACTAAACAGTTACTAAATAGATTATTATTTAAAACTATTTTGCTCAACATATTAGCAAATATGCAAATTCTGTATTACTTCATTTGTAAGGGTGGTAAACTTAGAAAAGATAAGTTGACAACTAGGAATGATACTTGAAATCAAATCACTAAAGAATAATATCCCCAATACAAAAAGAGCTCTTTAAAATAATAGAAAACAGACTCTATAGGAAAACTGGCAATACACAGAAAAAGGCACAAATGGCCTTCATATATACATAGAGATGCTTACCTTCACTTTTAAGAGAAATGCAACTAAATTCAAATTTACTGTATGTTGGTACCATTTCTCATCTATCAGGTGTGCAAAAACCCGTAACTTTTGATTCTATAACCTATTATAGCTGTCAGGAAATATGCACTCCCATACAGTTCATTAAAGTACAAGGGACTGCCAATCCTTGCCGGGAGGGGTGGGGGGGTGGCACTACAGAACTAGTTCTCGACACTATGAACACAATCTTCTGACTCAACATTAGTATTTCTAGAGAATTGAGAATTTTCCCACATACTTGCACACTACAAAATGAGGTAAGTCCAAAGCTCTTCATTACAGTATTGTACATTTTATAACAGAAAAATTAAGAAAAACCATTCTACTGCAGGCCAGTTACACTAAGGTACTATCCTACAATGAAAAGTGCGTGCGGTTGCAAAAACAAATAAAGCAGCTCAGTCTGACAAATATGGAAAGATCTGATAGTTAAGTGACAAAACCAAGTGCACAACAGTGTGTCTATTTTGTAATAAAAACTACATATTCTTAGCTTGTATGTGTGTGTGTGTGTGTGTGTATGAATGAAACTGGAAAGATACACAAAAACTGTAAAAGTCATCACAAGGACAGAGTACATGGGCACGCAGGTGGAAATTTAGATCTATCAGTGAGTAACTTCTTGTATTTTTGATCTCTGAACCACGCAAATGTATTATATTATTCTTTTAGAACTATAAAGACTGAAGAAAAATTACCCTCCCAACTCCCTGCTTCCTCCTCAGTTTCAGCATATGTTTTCAACCTACCTCCGAGGAGATGGAGACCTAGAAGACTTCCTTTTTATCGTTTTTGATGTTCTTGGGGATCTGGAAGAACTCCTGCTCCTCCTCCTACGTCTTTCCCTGAAAGTCAAAGATAATGCCATTTTTTTTTAAAGCAAGTTAAATAAACACCAATTCAAATACAGAAAGGAAAGTCTTTAATGCTCTCAAGTGAATAGTATTCTTTGGAGGCCAGTTTAAATGTATGTCCTTTACAAGCACATTTCTTTTATTTAATTTTAGTGTAGGTCAAATTATGAACCATAAGTCTTACAGACTGATACAAAGATATCCTAAGATTTCATATCAGAAAGGGTACAGGAGCTCCAATTCACCTGATTTATTTGAACAAATATATGTTCAGTATAAAAAAATATAAATGGATGTTTTGGATTCTCTCAAATATGTCCTTCCTTAGCATCCAAAACTGTTTTGTTTATTAGACTCTGTCGTGCATCTGGTTAGCTCCTTGCTGCCCCACTGTGGATTATCTTGTAACAAGGAAACACGACTTTTTCAAGAACTTAAAGATAAGTTGGCTTGCAAAATGTGAACTTCTCAGACCCAAGTATTCAGAATATCTCTGAAGAAGTATTTACATTAACTCATCTTATGCTTTACCTTCCCATCTCCTATCATTTCATTACTGTTGTTCTGTTATTTAAAGTTGAGTGCACAGTTGCTTAGATATAAGTAAAATACTTAAAACCAGGATTTAAATATGACAAAGTAAAAAAAATTACTAAATAATTTCTAAGGTAGCCAACTTAGAAACAATAAATTTCAAGGTGTCCATAATTCAGGGGATGAGGTATGAGGACACAGTTTATTCTACCTAAAGTTCTCTCCTCCATTACCCAACTTTATTTCCAGGATGTCCCCAAATTATATTTCTGACTGATGAAGAAACTAGACAACAATATTCCATTCAATCAATGCTCCTCTGTACCAGCTCAGCAGCAGAACCTGAAGTACTTCCATCACAGCATGAGAACATCAGTGCATCCCAGACATGAAGTTTACACAAAAGAGCCCCACCTTGACCACTCTGGCTCTTTACTTGCATGTTTAGGAAGCACGACATACAGGGGCATGTAGTAACAAGCAGCTGATGGTAAGAGACAAGACTGAACAGAGAGCAATCTAGAATATCAACTAGTTGAGAAAGAAGTGAGCAGCTATAGTGTGAAGAACTGCAATTAATTAGAATTAGATTTAAAATTTGCTTCCACACCTTACCAGCTGAACTGCAGTCATACTGCTTTTAATCTAAATCTCAGTTTTTCCCACTGTAAAATGGAGGTACCAAACTCTGCAGTGTCGTTATGAGGATTTCAGGTAATACTAAAAAGTACCAAGCATAGTGCCTGGTACATTTCTGGTGCTCAGGATGTATTTTCTCATTCCCTTTCTTGGTTTCACCTTTGTTGACAGTAACTTTTAAGCATTAAATCTTTTTTATATATAAAAATTTTCTTTAAAGAAGTACATTAGGTGACAATGTTGGAAATAAAAATACTAAGTAGACAATTTTATGAGCAATTGAAATGTTTCCCATTTATTTATTTAATAAATGGAAAACACTTAAAAAGGCAGAAAAATTATAGAAGAAATTTTAACTCTCCACCAAGCTCTTCGGAAAGCATGAAACACCCCAAACTGCCAAACCTTTGGGAACTAATATTAGTCAGCATTTATTCTCCAGGCCCAGGGTTATTTAGGAATATACTTAGGATTGAATGTGAACATCTGAACTTTCTTAAATACCAAGCAACTTAAAAATGGGCCATGAAAAAGTTAAACATTTCATAGTCTTCAGAAAAAGTAAATTCAACTAAATTAAAAGGAATAAAAACATTAGTTGGTGTTGTGAACAATGATATCTAAACAATCAAGTAAACACAAAAGAATGTGTAACATACAATCAATAAAATCACTGTGCCATAAATGTCCAGTGTCAGGCTCAATTGATACCCACAGTAAATGAGGTTAATTAATTCTTCGGTTTTGATCCACTGTCCTAAAATACAACCTGTCTATTTCAAGCCCCATTCAAACATATACTGTTCCTTTCAACTTTATGTTTATGAGGCAGTTTTTTAAAACGGGTGGCTAGTGCTGATTAGAGAATTCTCAAGTAAACTTAATCTCTAAAAAAAGAAAGAGCTACTACACTTGTGATACCAAAGCACAGAGATGATGGAAAATTTCTTCTATGCTTCCTCATGTTTTAAAACCATAATAATAGTCTTCACACAGGCTTATTTTAAGATTAAATAAGGTTAGTCGTGAAAAATTGCTGAGATATAAAATCTGGCAAACAGAAAAGCACTCAGCCCTGGTTGGTGTGGCTCAGTGGATTGAGTGCCCGTCTGTGAACCTAAGGGTCACTGGTTTGATTTCTACTCAGGGCACATGCCTGAGTTGTGAACCAGAGGCAAACAGACATTGCTGTTTCTCTCCCTTTCTCCCTTCCTTCCTTCTGTCTAAAAATAAAATAAAATCTTTAAAAGCATTCAATAAATGCTTGTGATTATCCTGTATTATCTAACCAAAGATTAACATTAAGAACAAGCTACTAAAACACAAGAGACAGAGCTGTCCCAGAAATAATTTTCTATAAAAACTTATATTTAAAATAGCTTGCAAACTTGCTTATATATTAATATTTTAATATATACTTTAATACACATTAGTAAGTGCTATTTATTTATAGTCATAGTATCATCTGGAACAAAGAATATAGGCTAGATAATCTTGAATCAATGAAGGTCCTCATTTTGCTGCTGTTATTATGGCAACCTACTCTACCTGGTAGCAGCACACCTATTAATACATTAAAGGAACAGTCCCAAGAAACGGGCAAAACCTTAAAATTGACACAATAAACACTCAACACAGTAGTCCCGTAAAAATTAACTTAGATGAAAAAATGACTAACACTGTAGCTTTACAAATCATTCTGCATAATAAATCTTACTACACTAATCCATAGAATTGCAGAAGACTAAGAGGTTAATTTTTCTGTATTTAAAAAACAAAACAAAACAAAACCCTTGAGCTATTTCCATGTCTTCGCTACTGTGAATAATGCTGCAATGAACATAGGGGTACATATATCTTTGGAAATAAATGTTTTTAAATTTTAGGGGTGGATACCCAGAAGACAGATTGGTGGGTCATATGGTAACTCTCTTAATTTTCTGAGGAACCTCCATACTGTTTTCTACAGTGGCTGCACCAGTTTACATTTCCACCAGCAGTGAATAAGGGTTCCTTATTCTCCACAACTTCTCCAACACTAGTTATTACTTACTTGTCTTGTTCATAAAAGCCATCCTGACAGGTGTGAGCTGATGTTGAACTGTCCTTTGATACATGACTGGACAAAGATGTGGTACAAATATACAATGGACTACTACTTGACTATAAGAAAAGATGAAATACTGCGATCTGCGACAACATGGATGGATCTTGAGAGTATCATGCTAAGTGAAATTAAGTCAGAAAAAGTCAAGAACCATATGATTTCACTCATATGTGGGATATAAAACTGAAAGCAACAAATGAGCAATACAAACAAAAACTCATAGACACAGACAACAAACAGTACGGTGGATACCAGAGCAAAAAGGGGCTTAAGGGTATGAAGGTAATGGGGGTCAAATAAATATATGGTGACAAAAGGTGATGTGACTTTGGGTGGTAAAAATATGATGCAATATACAGATGATATATTACAGAACTGCACACTTGAAACCTATATAATTTTATTAACCAATATCGCCCCGGTCAAAAAAATAACTTGTCCCTGCCATCCACCCTCCAAGACATATTAGCAGCAGTACCATCTACTGCTGCTGCCACCACCAGGTTAAAATAACAGATTACAAAAGATAAGTAAAACATTCCAAATAATTTTGTTGGGTACCATCCATCCTTCCTCCTCATAGGTTCAGTACTGTGACAAGCCTCGGTTAGAGAAATGTTTTCTTTGCAGAAGAAAATATTCTCAAAGAGGAAAATATTCTGATATTACAGTACTGATCCAACTTGTACAGAATAATCTTTTCCCCTCAGTTAATTCATGTTTACATTTGTCATCAGTAAACCCCTTGGTAAAAACTTTAAGTATAGCAAACCTGCTGGAACTACGAGATCTTCTTGAGGCATTGTAACTTCTGGGAGGTGTTCTGGATTTTTTATCCTTCTTTCTTTTCTCATCTATCTCTTTGGATCTGTCTTTTTCTCGTTCCTTTTCTTTATCCTGTTCTTTTTCCTTCTCTTTGTCTCGCTCCTTTTCATGATCTTTTTCCCGCTCTCTCTCTCTGTCCTTTTCCTTGTCTTTATCCTTATCCCGGTCTTTTTCCCGTTCTTTATCCCGATCTTTATCTTTGTTTTTCCCCCGTTCCTTTTCTTTTTCACGTTCCTTTTCCCTGTCTCTCTCTTTTTCCCTTTCCTTTTCTCTATCTTTTTCTTTCACTCTTTCCTTTTCCTTGATCTTTTCTCGGGTGTCTTTTCTCTTGTCCCTTCAAAAACAAAAATAAATAAGTAAACTCACAACTGAAGCAATTCTACTCCCCCAAAGAACCTCCCCTTCTTCAATAATTATCAACACAAAACAATTTATAATAGTTGTAAGACATCAAATATAAATCCCTATATATCTCAGTTATAACTTAAGCTGCTAAATAAATGATAACCAGGTGGAATTAAGTACAATAGTGAGGAAACCTCATGAGCCATAATGACCATCAGAGTCCAATCAATGGAAACCAATATAAATCATTAGTTAATCATCAATCATTACTAAATTAATCAAATTAATCTTTACAAAAATAACCAAATAGATCATTAATCATTACAAAATCTATCAGAAAAATGTTTCATTTCTCTTATTAAAAACCTAAACCACAACAGATTTTTAAGAAATGAAGCCACGAAATAATTATCCATAATTTTCCAAAAACTCACCGTGAATGCGAACGACTCCTTGACTTCCGTCTCTCCCTGGACCTAGAGCGTTTTTTATGTGGGCTCTTAGATCTACGTCTATCTTTTTGTCTTGAACGTGATCTATTATGGGATCTACTCCTAAAAAAAATCGTTAGAATGTTAAACCTTTTTCTTAGAATTTCAATTTGTTAAGATTTAAGATGTCTTACAAATAAGAGAATTTTAAAACCTATCCTGAAAGTCTATATCATTATTTTAAAATTCTCTTCTATGTAATCCTTCAGTTAGACTACCTAAAATAAATTTACTGGAAACTTTACCAGATAGATCGATCATTGTCCAGAACACACATAGAAACAGAGAAAGAATTTAAGTCATTTACAATAAACATCATTACTTCTGAGTTAAAAACAGATATAATCAAATGTTGAATTTGCAAGACCTTGATTTTATAACTATACAAACACAGCTATTAAAAGAAACTTTGTTAGGAAAATTCTTGAAGGAAAAATAACTCTTATTCCAATTGTGAAATTTGTTAGGTTCCTTTACCCCACTGAAATAACTGTTTACATAATGTGATTTTTTATAGTGAAATATTCTAGAAAACATGTATTAAAATATAACAAAACTGAATGCACACAACCTTAACAACGAAGTGAAGAGACTCACCAGCTTTGGAGTCAAGACAATCTGGTTCTAACACTCAGCTCTGCTACACACTAGCTGTGAGAAGTCTGGTTAGCCAATCTCTCTAAGTCTGAGTTTCTTCACTAGTAAATTGGGATAAGATTTATACCTACATCTTCTGGGGCTTTCACGAGGATTAAATCAAATGATACATGAAAAATTCCACAAAGGCTCTGGCACAGGGTAAATGTTTAAAATTCTTAACACTCAGTATTATCATCATCAGCAACATAAATGAAAACTTTAAATTCTATCTTTAATTTATTCCAGTGAGGTCAAATGAGCTTCCACAAGTATGCTTTATATAATTAGAACTCATCTTGACAGTCACAGTTGCATGAATTAAAACAAGTATCTATGAAAAAGATACACACAGTTAAATGCTTGTGGTATACTACAAAACCAGAAAACCCTTCAGATAACCCTTAATTAATGATGAAATCTTGTTTAATATTTTTTTTCAGTTAAAATTTGTGTTCTAAGAACTAATTTTCAAACTATTCATCTATTGCTTTAAAAATATACATTTATCTTCATACCAAATTTTAATATAATTCATAATTTGTTGAAATTTGTATCACTAATAACCTAAGAGATACAAAAACCAAGTAATAGGTATTAAGGCAAAAATGCAAAACTTAAAACATTTCAGTCCATTTTCAGAAATCCATATACGGATAATGTAGTAAGAGCCCTTATTTCTCTATAGTTAACAAAAATTCTTAACATCTCTGTTATAGTTAACCTTTCTAAAAATATAATAACTTGTTTTTCTCAAACAGTGCTTTCCAACTATAATTAAGGAACTCCCTCTAAAATTGTAAGCATAGCCCTAACAGATATAAGTTAAAAAAAAAAAAGAGAAACTGATCACTTGGTTTCCTATCTTACCCTGTAGGCCCTCAGAGTTACTGCCCAAGAGAAAACTATAAATTGTGACATTAAATATTTCTGTCTATCTCACCTCAAGTCAAAAAGCTAAAATCAAGAGCAAATGTAATCCAACCAACGATAAAAATTCGTTAGCAGTCTTCATTTTAGACTGTTGTACACAAGTGCATTTATCCATTTAACTGTGAACAAAGGGTAACTTACCATCATGTTGCATCAAGACCATTTGTAAGTCAGTTGTTTCCCACAAGGTATTATAAAATATTTTATAGTTCCTATGCTGGTCTGTAAAGATTACTTAACTTTAAAATAATAATTATAGTACTGCCCACCTTCCCTAACACTGTCCCTATGAAAAAAACATACAAATTTGGAAACAAAAAGTAGCAACGCATCATCCCAGCCCTAACCAAGGTCACAGTGACAAGAAACCAGTTCCTCCCTCCTAACATAAGAAAAGGAAGGAATAGCCCCAGGTGGCGTAGCTTGGTGGACTGAGCACTGGCCCTCGAACCAAAAGTCCCAAGTTTGGTTCCTGGTAGGTCCATGTGTCTGGGCTGTAGGGCAGACCCCCCCAGTTAAGGGCTTTCAAAAGGCAACCAATCTGATGTTTCCCTCACACATAAATATTTCTCTCCCTCGCCCCTCCTTTTCCCTCTCTCTAAAAATAAATAAATTCATTAAAAAAAAAAGCCAAAAAGGAAGGGAAAGGGTGAAGGGGAGACTTTAAAAGTACCTATCAACAGTGAAAACTGACAAGAGGGTGGGCATTCAAGAACAAGAGCTCCTACAACTCACACTCCTGATAAGTCTAAGTCAGAGCCAGAGCTGAGGGTCTCCAGTCACACCAGCAAGGGAGGGGAAGCTAATCAATGCCTGCCCTCCTCTTCCCCTACTACACTGGGAAAGTTACTTCCATGTCAAGATCCTTAAGTCAAATGGTTTTTGGGTAAGGGTCTTCTTTTCTTTTAAACAGAACTCACCCTCTTAAGAGGTTCTTATTTAAGAACTTAATAAAAGCTATGTGTTTCCATAAACCATGTATAAAAAATAGTATACGCTTTAAGAAGTGTATGTAAACCTGTGGTATATAAGTAGATATGTTCATATATGTGTATGTGTGTATACATACAGTAGACCCTTGAACAATGTGGTGTTGGGGTGCTGATGCCTACACAGTCGAAAATGTTCTGAATCCCCCAAAACTTCAGTCATCCCTGCTATCCACAAAGAACTGGTTCCAAAACTGCCCCCTCTCCCCACCAGACACCAAAAACTGCAAATGCTCAAGTCCCTTATACAAAATGGCATAGAAAATTATGTACAGTCAACCTTTTGCATTTGCGGATTACCAACTGTGAACCAAAAATACCATCTTCAATCTGTGGTTGGTTGAATCCACAAATCCTAAACCCATGGATATGGAGAGAGCTGACTATACTCATATATTTATTGAAAAGAACTCACATATAAGTGGACCCATGAAGTTCAAACCCACGTTGTTCAAGGGTCAATTGTATTGCTGAGAATAAGCAATTTAGCATGTTACATAGTTAGATGGACCTACATGAAAGCTACTGTAAGAGAGAACCATAGTTAACAAATTTCATTCAGACTGAATAATCTTCCCCTCACCACCACTTGGAAGAGGAAAATATCCAAAGGTACTTAAAATAAGAAGTAAAAACCTTAAAGTGGATATTTTTTTGCCCCAACAAATACAGTATAGATTTCCAGAGATTATTAAGGAAACAATAATGTTAATCATTAAGTTTTGCTTAATTCTAGCCTTAGAAAACCATTAAGGTATTAGATTTGGAGCCTGGCTCTTGTAAATCAACACATAATGAGATTCAAGTCATTGGTCTTTTTTTTCCTCACAAAAGAAGTTGTTACCCTTCAGTTCAATTCTGTATTTCCTCACCATTATGTTCACCACATCCTGCCAACTTCTGATAACATCCACAAGCTAGTACCACCGTTTCTATACCCCTTTCCTTCTCCAATTCTGGCTTCCGCTGCACTGGGTCATTCCTTGTACATGAAACAACGTCTTTCAGTTGGATTTGAACTTGCCCTTCATGTACTAGGCCTTGGATGGAGGAATAGATAGTAAAACCACATCCCAGAAGAGATTTTGCAAACTAGTAATAACAGGAAGCACACACACCAGTACACAGTAAAAAGTACAGTCTACTAGAGTAAAAGAATGAGTATCATATTTTCATATCGCATTGTTTCAATCTCCTTCAACAATAGAGAAAAACAGACTAAACTGAGCTTGCTGGTGAGGTTCAACATACAGCAGCATACTGGTTCCCTTCCCTCCTCTAATACACCCACACCACATGCACATTTACTTTTCTCTACCTCTCCTCTTTAGATGTAAGTACATACATACACACAACATGCAGTTAGGATTCACTACATATATTTTCACACTTCAGTAACAGCCCCTCCACATCTTTGAGAAGACAATAAAACTTAGCACTTTAGGCTCACAAATCAAGATGGTGTTGCAAGCTTACATTTTGAGGTGCCCTTTGTGCCAAACACACAACAGATTTAAAATAAAAATCAAAACACAGCTGGGCTCAAAAATAAGACAAACAAAACAGAAAGAGAACTAAGCACATACATTAGCTGGAACTAAGTCACAAGCTACTCCTATGTTTCAAGTCCCTAAGTTCTGGAGATAGGTAACAATCTGAAAACAAGATCTGGGGTGGTACTTCCCAGACCTTATGGGGATGGGGCGGGGGATACAAGGTCCTGCAACCTCACTGATATTTTCAGCATCACCCTACCCATGGTGTTTCCTTTTTCTCAATTTAAAAAGTTTCTGCCGGTTCTGTATAAAAACTAGTTTACTCTTAGAAAAATCAGAAACAGAGCATTTTATTAACATAGAAAACCAACTTCTAAAATGAAAATTCAATTGAAATAAAAATTACAAATTAGATAAAATTTCAGTCTTAATTGTAGTATTATAATTAAAGCAATATTTAATGGTAACCATATTTCCTGATGAACTCTACAAAATTTCTAAATTCTGATATTTAAGTGAAACCTCTTAACTATTTTAAATACAAAACCAAAAAGATTTAAAATGATGGCAGAAATTCTCACCTGTGTTTTGATTGTGATCTTTTCCTTCTAGAATGGGACTTTGAGCTAGACCTGGATTTTGAACGAGTATGGGAACGAGATCGACCGCCTTTTCTTTCATTGCTCTTTCCAGACTCTGGGAGGAAAAAACCACTTTGCAGTGTAAGCTCAGAACAATTAAAGATCCCAGTTAATAATCAGGCACAAGGGGAATGTACCACATATAGTGCAAGGGGCCTACTCTCTGTATATCCTCCTCCTGTGCAATTATCCTTCAGAAACATCCAAGAAAGTCATTGCATAAACTCGTTGAGTGCAGCACCCTGCAGCAGTACATATAAACCAGATGATTATAAACAGCTGTTCGTAATATTTTGTTGCTGCCATAATGTACGATTATAACATGTCTGTAATTTCTATAACAGTGATTTTAAATCCTTTCTCCATTTATTTTTCTAGAATTGAAACTTAAATTCTGAGTGCTAATTTAGAAAATTTGCTCAAATGTAAACACCTAGACATTTTTAGACCTGATTTTAAAATTTTTGTTAGGAACACGAAAGTTTGAAGAGGTAGATGTCCTTTTTGCCCTGCTAAAATATGTCTGTGTTTTTCCTGGATCATGGACTCTCTGTTTTATTTTTAAAATAAAACTTTGATAAAAAGTGAGTCTGTTTAATCATCACATTTAAAATATATTTATTCTTGTTTTTAGCCTCACAGTAACATTTATACTTTGCTTTTAAGCAAATCAGTTTTAAGCACTAATTTTACTCTTAAAGTATAAAAAACTGACTGACTCAGGCCAATGTGCCTCAATTCAGTATCAGGGGAAAAGAATGTTTGTGCTAAGTACTTCTTTGACCTTTGGCATTGATAAGTGACTTACTCTTTCTTGAGTTTCAGTCTTCTTGTTTATAAAATGAAGGGACTGAACAAGATAATTTCTAAAGTTCCTTGCAGTCCTAAGATTCTATGATCTTAAACTACAACCTATGTAACAACACTATGGCCTTACCTGGTTCAATAGCAGCTGAGATAAATGATTGAGCCTCTCGTACTCGCTTCATTACTTCTTCTAACTCCTTAGCTGCAGCCTGAGGTGTCATCTCAGGGGGTTTTACTATTGCATTGTTGGAGTGATTTATTCTAAATTAAAAACATTAGCATATCACAAATACACACCATCTTTTACAAAACAAGAAATAAATGTTTACGTGATACGTATATTTCTAAACCAGCATCTTGAAAGCACACTGAGAGTAACACAGCTAAATACAGAATAACCAATACCAATCTCAAAACCATGATGTATCTCATTCCATGATGTATCACCTGCCATCATCTCTTGCTAACAAAGTCAAAAACCTGAATGCTAGCTAACTCAATAACTTGAGTAGACCAGGACAACTACTTTCCTGCACAGCTCAGGATTATAATAAATTAAAATGTTGACACCAATATTAAAATGAATTATTTCTTAGATTATAAAATTTTATTAATTGATAACCTCTGTACCCCTGGAAGACAAAGGGGAAGATGGACCACAGCTGAGTAACAACACAGTTTGAATGTGGGAAACGTCAAATAAAACTTTCTCTACTGGGTAAGAGTGGTTTCTCTGATGCACACAGATGAATTTGGTCTGCCTCACTTACCCCTTCCACAGTGAGAAGACGAGCATTCACTAAGAACAGTTACAAATATTTATCCTTTAATAGCAGCATCCTGATCCAATTGTATAACTAAGGCAACTGCCTATGGAATTCAGATAAAACTGTTACCTCAATAATCTGCATGAAATAGAATTTCTGGTATTGAGTATGTGGCAGGCTACATCAATTTTTCATTTTGCAAACAAATATGTGAGCCAACTGTAAAACTCAAAATGCATGATTTAAATCACTTCTAGGTATTGAACATTATTTTTCTCCCTGGGATTTTAGATTTAATAAAATTCTTATTACTGTATTATTAAAGTTCAACCCATGTGTTAAATTGTCTATCAGTCTAGTCATAATACAGAACCAACTGACTTGTTAATACTTATGGGGAAAAAACCCTACAGTCCTTATGTGGGGTATGTGAACAACATTAAAATTGACCTTAGAAAATAGGATGTCTTCAAATACCACCAAGCGCTAAAATGAAAAGCGTATCAGGCATTCATTTTACTTAACACAAAGTCTTCCTTTCCACAAATTGCCAACTACCATTACAAAAAAAGCCTTAATTATATCAAAAATAAAGTTTCTCAAAACCATTAAAATTTCTTTGTTTAGGGTTTCTTACTTCAGTGGCCTGTCTCCAAACATAACTCCATTAAAAGCAAGGGCCCTTGGTACAGAATTTTGGTCTGCAAATTCCACAAAAGCAAACCGAGTTGGCTGAGTCTCATCACCTGCCATCCGTACAAATTTCACTTCCCCAACTTGTTTAAAAAATTCAAGTAGCTGATCAGCTGTCGTCGTCTAAAGAAACAAAGTAACATTTTAATATATTCTTTTCTTGAAAAAATCAGGTAAATATTATTTTATCAATCTGTATGATTTTTAAGAAGGAGGAAAGAATCAGTTTCTTCATTACCTGGGAATTTAAATTGCCAACATAGACTGTTCTCCTGATTTCATCAATTTTGGAAGGATCCACATTTCCCATAAGTGGTGGCTGTGGTATCTCTCCAAGTGTTGCAATATTGGGGTCTAATGCTGCTGCTGGTATAGCTCCCAAACTGCTAAGGGAAACACCCAGCTATTTAAAAAAGAAAAAGAACATATTTTTTGTTAGTATCAAAAATTATCATCCTCGCCCCAGTTGGTGTGGCTCAGTTGGCTAGGTGTCAACCTGCAGAGCCAAAGATCACTGGTTTGATTCCCAGTCAGGGCACATGCCTGGGATGCAGGTTTGATGCCTAGTCGAACATGTACAAGAGGCAACTGGCTGATGTTTCTCTCCTTCTATTTCTCTCTCCCTTCCCCTCTCTCTAAAAATAAATAAATAATATTTATAGAAATTAATCATTCTCTAATCTTGAACAGATGTGATCAACTCGACAAGAATGGGAAGAAACTAGGGACTCCTAGCTTTAAGCCAGATGTATGTCTAAATTATTGAAAGTGAGGTCACAGTACTTTTGGATGTTAGAAATGTAACACAATTTCTTAATACCTGGATGTTTTACATCCTTTTAAACTTAACACTAAAAACAGTCAGTCCACATTACTTGCAATAGTTATATTCTATAAAGTTGCCACAACACTGTATTATTATACTGAGCAACTGCTCCTAGGGAAAATACAAGGCTAGGTTCCTACAAGCCTCTGGTCACAGTATCTTCATTAACCAATACATAATTTTGCTTCATGTGTATTTGTTTAAAGACACCTTATTTAATATATATTGTTGATTCATTAACACTGAACTCATAGCCAAAAGCACTACCAACTCACTCCTGAATGAAACCCTATCTAACACACATTTTCTGTGTAGGGCACATCACAGCCTTCCAACCCCTAGAAACAGGAGGCAGCACTTTAGAACTACACTTGAGAGCTAATTTAAACAGTGAAATCACTAAGAATTTTCAAGATAGCAATAAAATATAGGGGGTGAGGAGGGTAGTGACCTAGGGATTAACATACTAAAATTTACTAAAATATATCCAAAATAAAATTTCTACAAAGCTCAATATAAATGATCAACTGTTGAATTAAAAAGCATTTCCCCCTATAAATCACAATGCAGGTCTCCTGCAGAACAAATCAATGTCATGTAAAACTAAGAAGACCTAAAATCTTGTACTTCAAAGTTTCAGAAACCATTTTTATAATTTGGATAATTTAACTACAATCATAAAGTTTATGAATTCACTCCCTAATAGTCCAGTACTACAAAGCTAGATAAAACTTTCAATTACAGTAAGATTTATATTTTGTCTTGGGTTTATTTTGGAAGAAAAATGACCCTTCTTTTAAAATAAATGTGATCAGAATTTTTTACATAAAAACTAAGAGCACAGTTAACAGCAGTATCTTCTTTAACCCCACTAGGAAATGACAAAGAAGGCATTAAATTACTATTTAATTCCACAGTTAATGAAAAAATATTTTGCCATGTTTCTACCTTGTTACAGTTTCCCAGATAAATCCTTCTCTTAAATATTTTTTCCCATTATCAGGCTGTGAATCAATTCATATTTTAATAATAAATGTAGTCCTCATGAATTGGAAATAGAGCCACCTAGATTCTCCAATTCACTGTGCTATATCTAAAATGCTGAGTTTCAATAACCAATTTTCTAGAATAAGCAAATTTAAATACATTTTCAATTACTTCCAAGTTCCAAAAAGTACTTTAAGTCAGTGACAACATGAGGGAAATAATTCAGACAGACATTTAGGATTCTTTCCATTTAAAAACAAAGATTCAAAATTAAAAAGGTGTTTTGTTGTTGTTGTTATCCTCACCTGAGGACTTTCTTTCATTGCTTTTGGAGAGAGAAAGGGAGAGAGAACAGGAGAGAAACATCGATGTGAGGGAGAAACATCAACTGGTTGCCTTATCATACGTGTGCCAACTGGGGATCCAACCCATAACCTGGGTATGTGCCTTGACCAAGAACCTGTGCCTTGCTTCGAACCTGGAAGCCTATGGTCGACAGAACAACCCTCCAATTAACAAAGCCACGCTGGCCAGAAGCAAAATAAAAATTCTCTAAGCTCTTTATTTAACTAATTAGATGGTTGAACATTCCTCCCTTTTAGAAGAGGGCATCTAGTACTCACTGTAGTCAAGGGATTTGGGGTCGGTATGGGAAGCAAGCCTGCACCAGGCATCAGACTCGTCATAGTTGGAGCAGGAGTCAATAAAGAGAGGGCTTTGGATTCCTCTGGAATTTTACCTGCAGAGGCAAGTTTCAAACATTACAAAAAGCAGAAACACCACACAAAATTTACACTATGATTTTACAATTACCCTTGCACTTAAAAAATAATAATAATAATAAATGAATCTATCAGATTCATATAAAGAAATAAATTAGAACTTAAGTCTTTCCTTTTATCCTGCTCTACTAGGAAAAATAAAAGTGAGCAAAACTTCAAAGACTAACAATCTCATTAATGGAATATTATTTTAAAAATTGAATAATGTAGACAATTATTTAACACTTTGAGCTATGGGTCACCTGTACTGGAAACTTAATGTTCATGAACCAAACGATATCAAGCATGGACGCTTTCCCAGGACGGTGTTTTCGCGGTGATCGAAAGTTGTGTTACACATGACAACCGTTCGTGTTGGCTGCATCACTAATAGCACACAGAACATCAGATACAGAAAAGAAGAACATTTTTTAAAGTTTAATCCCCAGAAATGGCAAATAACCAAATTAGTTAAAAAAAAGAAAAAGAAAAAGCAAATTGAAATTTGTTCCTTACTGAGTGCCCCTATGCTGTTATTGAAACTATCTACTTGTGATGAAAACAATTTTGATAACCTTTCCAACAAATTCCATTCAATTTCAAGTAGACAGAAAAAAACCAAAAACCTACTGCATGTAGTCAGCTTCAATTTAAAAGGAAGCCTGTGGTCATTTAGTTAATAAGGCACCTCATCAACAATGTCAGAAATGCCCAAAACAATTCAGGTTTCAAGAATATCTCTAGGAAAACTGCTAAAGTGTTTCAGAATACCTAACAAAAAAGTTCCTTAGTCATAGGAAACTTTTAAACCATTGACTTTTAGAACCAATTTATGCATACTTATCTGAAGAGAACTAGCTGATGCCTAAGTGTATTGCTTGTAAACATCTCAATTTCCTAGTAACAATAATGACATAACACTGACATAATTGTAGATGCTAAGAAAAAAATTCCAATGACTAAAAGCTGAAAACGTTACTGAAATAAGTACATCAATTTTCCATATTTAATTACTGAATTCTAATCAATTAATTTTGATAAGGACTACAAATCTCATACATTTTTCCTGAACCTCTCTCTCTTACACTCCACCCCCCAGAAAAAATTATTTCTAAAAAAGTTGACTACATATAGCTATTTTAGAAGAACTACACATAATTAGTTAGCTATTCGTTTCCATTATGAATTCTTCAAAAGTAATTTAAAACAGTGTACAAAGTCATGCTAAATTGAAAATAGCATATGGAATAATTTTCAAAAGCACCATGCTGGGTTTTAGTGGTAAAGACACTATTTGAAATAACCAGATATGCAGAGATAAACCTCTAAACAGTATTATCTAAACATAGCTCTAAACATGAATGGAATTCAAGACGGACTTTAAAACTTGCTTCAAATAATGGGTACACCTTGCTTATAGAAACAAAAAAATGACATTTTATTAGCTTTAACAAATGTCTACTTTTTCCTAAGCTTTGCAACATCTAAGTCTATATTACTTTAATCTATTAATTTCAAAAACAAAGTTATTTTATTATTTCAGTGTAAATTCTGCACAAGCACAGATTTTTTAAAACATGCATAAAGGTAAATGAAAGGTACGAGGCCTAACTGAAAACATCAAATAACAGTAATTTTGTATGTTACTAGTATTAACACATGTATCTGTATACCCACAAATATACTATCTACATATATTATCAGACCTGTTTTAAATAGGAATTTTCAAATGTTTGTAAAACCTGAATGCATCTTGATAAAGCAACTGAGGTCCTAAGGTAAAAACCCTGTACTTTACTAATTTATGCATCTAAAAAAACAAGAGTTCCAATCTAATAAAGTTCCAATTTAATGTTATTTGTCAATTAAATAAGCCAAATTATCCATACCAAGAATGTAGAAAGACTGCCCAAACAAAAAGGGTATTCAACACAGGCCAAAGGTTGAATACTTAATACCATAAAGACTTTCACCTTTGGCTTAAAAAACAGCATCAGTAGATGATCTGACTCTCATTGCCTCACAGTAGTAAAAAGCTATTATAAAGTCTAACTGTAAGCACACTGTTTTTTCTTGTCCTAATTACTATTAAAAATACTTTAAAAAAGAAATTCTATTACTTGACTTCCAAGATAGAATTCTATCAAATTTACCCTGTAAATACTAAAATAAAACACAAATGAGCATCCAGCATTCTTCCTAAATTATACTCAATGACAACTGAGAACAATGTTTCTTAGTATTAAAGTACTAGTCCTAATCTCAGAATCTTCTGAAAACCTACTAGCCTTTGAATATTTTTCAACCAAAAGTTCAAGCAAACAGAGAAACATACACAACTAAGTATTCAATAGTTTCTCTAATATCCATTTTCGTTGTAGGCAACTGATGTCTTGGTAAGTCAAGGAAATGTTATTTTCTATAATGAATAACTATCATAAAAGTAGAAGTTTCTTTGTGTCCTCTACCCACAGATTGTTGCAAGAAATTTACTTATTTTCCCTGATTCTGTATGTCTACAATTCTAGGAGGAAGGATACTATCAGTTGGGTTTTTTCAAAAGATTTCGACTTGGAAGAAAAACTGCAAAAATGTTGCACTGAGATCAGAAAATGTTTCTAAATCATCTTTTAAGAACAAATGTACCTAATCAGTCTATCACCAATTAAGATTCCTACATAGTCTCCTTAACAATGTATCTTAATTTACTGTGAAAATTTATTTTATCTTAAGGTTGAACTCTGCTGATCATCTCCCCATATATTTTGCAATGCAATGTTATGAACCCTTAATGAAATACCATTTACAAAGAACTGGAAAACCAGCTCACAAGTTAAAGTGAAAGAGATTTAACAAAACAAAAACAAAAAAGGGACAAAATAAAAAGAAATGAAATTAAAGTAAAACAATAAAAAACAGAGACAGGGCGTCCATCTTCTGCGGTTCAGACTCCGATCTCATTTCCCCAATGAAGGTTTCACTTGACGGCCGGTTTAGTGGCATGGCAAACAATGCCTAACTCAGGCAAGTGTCAGGCAAGTGTAACAGGTCTGCCTTGGCCAGTCTAGTCATCTAATAATGCACAAATATCACATAGAGAAAACATACAAAACCAAATTAATAGTCAAAATCCATCTACCAGAAAATGTGGACATAAAATTATGACTGATGATTAGGCTGACACCCTTGTTATGTCTGACCTTATCTTTTTCTAAGTGTTAACATTTATAAAAATAAATCCGAGATGCACACAACAACAAAAAAGGTCATATTTAGACAAGTATAACAAAAGTATATTTTATTCTGAAATGGCATGTTTTAGTAACAATAACTAATGCTGAAGATGTATGAAACTATTACACATCAAACATTACTTATACAGCTCAGGATCATCTCATAATACTGTCTATATTTTTTTAAAAACAGCAAATTGACAGAAACTGAAAAACTTTTCTTAAAATTTTGTTCTATGGTTTTCTTATTTCTTTTATAATGCTGTTTCTACAACAGCAAGGAGAAATGGAATCAGGGAAGCAAACAGAACCCTGTTTATAGCACTAAAGCACATCATTCACAGAACTTACTCCAATGGAACTCTTTCCTTCGGTTTATTTCAAACTCACTTTGTTATCTTTTTTGGTACAAAATATAATACATTGTTACTCTGCTTGCAGTGCATAATCAGATCTTTAAGAGCTCACTATGACATTCTTTAGGTTCTATAAATTCATCTCTATCATACATAATTTAATGAAAAATTGTATCTGAATGTTTTCCTAATGCCAATTATAGGTAAGTGTTCTAAAATACTTGTAAGTAAATTGCAATAAAAATATTTAAGTTTTCATGTTCAAAAATGATGAAACTTTGTCTCAAAATGATATTAAAAAAAAGTGAAAAGCTAGCATAATGTACATTTATTCATCTCTATCAAGTTAAAAAAACAAAACCAAGGAACCTCTATCTGCCCATAACCTTGAACATTTATAACAAATCACGGCCAGGGCTTCTCAAATACTCCATTAAAAAAATCTATGGGACTACAGTAAGGTTCCAACAAAGCAATAACTGATAAAATTCCTTCTTCTAATTCTGTAAAAAGCAAACATAATACAGAATCTGTGTTGTTGATGGCATATTTTACTAGTATAATTAATAATTAATATTCTTGTTTAATAAACTCTCTACTTGATTTTTTCCCCCACGCAGTTTAGTTGGTGTGAAATTGGTATGACCTTGGTTTGCAGAACTAAACAACTACCAGCTCTTTTCTTACCTTACTCTCTAATTCTAGGCTCATTGCCCTCTTACATATCAATAGATAAAGATAGATTTAGCAAATAATTAATATATTTTTATTTTCTCTACCTCACTCTAACTCATAGGCATGGATGAGAAAAGTACTTTAGAATTCATCTGAAAAAAATGTTCTATTTTCTATTTTGGGACTCCAAAAATAACAGTATGATACTTGTATGTGACTAATGTTTTTAACATCTCAGAATAGCATTCTGAAATAAGCATAAAACCTTGAAACTATAAAATAACATTATACATGTTATTTTAATGTTAGCCTGGTTTTTCAAAGAGGTTTTAAAACATTACATATGAGAGTACATTACATTGTTTCACGTAAAATTTTTATGTTGTAAAGTTACTACTATCCACCAGTAAAAATACAGTTTAAAGACATTTAAATTGTAATAACCCAATTCTAAAATTCATGTACACATGCCACAGCCAATGCTCTGAATAAGTGAATTACACACCAGAACTGTCAAATTCAGCACAGCTTATTATATGAGTGGCTCTGTAAATAGAAGTTACTAAAAAATAAATATTAGTAACAATTAGCTCTTAAAGCAGGTTAAGTTGTAAAATTTAACAAATAATTCTAAGGCCACAGTCTTGTTCACATCTTCAACAACTATTTCCTTAATGGAGGAAATTTGCTTTTCAAGATTTTTCTTCAATTACAATACCCCTCCCAAAAAGGCAGAAGAAAAAGTAAATTACAGTTGCACAGCAAACAATTACCCTGAATATGAAATAATTGTCTCCGTTATAAGGTAAATTACCTTAAGAGAATACTTTAAAACTTTAATTATTAATGTTTTTCTTATAAACATAAATATTACTTAATGACAATTTGGCAAAGATGTGTACACTTTTTATTTATGTAATACTAACTTGGTACACACAGAGGCAAGTGCTTACTAATTTACACATTTAAAATAATTTCCCGAACCAACCTACTTTTTCTTTAATTTTAGAAAGCTTTCTTTGCAACTTACCAATCAACTACAGAAAGCCAAAGTAAACCAGAGAAGCCAAGTAATTTATAAATTTTTTAAATGTTTAGCTATTTATTAAACTTAAGTAACAAGTGAACCATTTTAATATATTTTACTAGTAAAAAGTCCCTTCTCCAAATTTCATTTTTACATACATACACACAAACACATATACACACACATGCCAAAGTGATATCTACTTGCCAATTTCTAAGAAAGCCAAATGTAGTTAACAAAAGGACACAGATTAAAATAATAAGAAAAAAAACATGTGAAATACCAACCTTCTGCACAAGGAACAACTATCAGAGCTCTGTCAATAAAAACCGTGTTAGTTAGATGCTGGGCCACGCCAACACTTGATGGGTCACGAAACTTAACATAACATACTTTGGAAGAAAAAGCAAGAGGTGTGTTGCTGCAAGATAAAAAGAAAAACAATTAGACATATAAACGTTTGATTGGTTTGTCATTTTCATTCAATTTCTTCTCAGATCTTTACATAATCTTATGTAATCAAGACTTACAAAGTTTTGTTGCTAAGGATCATTAAGACATAAAATAACAAAACTTATTCTTTTAACTGTGATATGTCTGCAGAGACTATGGCAATCTACACAGGCCGTCAGCCTTATCTGTATGAAATTTAAATTTAAATTTAAAAACTTTAATTTTTTTATTCTGAGTGAAATGTGAAAACAGCTGTTTAACCCAAAGATGCTGGTCCAATGTATGAATAGGCAAAATCCCTTTATAACAGCCCCAATCCTCAAGACTCAAAAATTTTATAATCACTTTCAACCCTTCCCTGGCATATTTAAATCTCTAAAAACTTCCTAACAGTCTTAGAAACAATGAGACAACATGGAATTAATGTTAAGGTATTCTGCATATACTAGACTACTTCAGGCTAGGCAGCAGCACTATGATTTTCCAGAGAAAAGATTTCACACAAAAAAACTGTACAGATTATATGCAAAAGAGGAAAGACCCTTACGAGTACTACTAGATTCAGTTCCATCTAGGCAGGCTTACAGTCAAAAGAAACCAGACGCAGCACAGATGAAAACCATTTTTCTATATTATGAATCCATCTTCTCAGACTGCAAAATACACTTTCCTCATGGATGATCATTTTGTCAGCATGCCCATTTAATTGTTTTCAATTAACGTCTTTAATTATCTTTAGCAAGGAAAAAAGACCCAAACAAAATATATACCTATATAACGTAAATGTACAATACTTTAAATCATTAAGGTTTTTCCCACTTAAAAAAAAAGAGATCATTTGAAAAGTATGTCTTTTGCGATAACAATAATTTTGTTTACAAAGTAGGGCAAGAAAGTTGACTATAATCCTAGAGCTAGTAGTAAATGGCACAGATGAACTTAAAATCTAACCAACTTATTCCAAATTTCAAGCAATCTTTACGATTCAACTGACCAAAAATTTAAAACAATCTTACTGTACTGTTTAATTAGTAACTTTGCAAATATTCATTACTTTTAGTATAAAAATACCTTTCACATACAGCAACAAACCCATCTCGATAATGGTAAAATATATATATATATTTATGCTATTTGAAACTTAGACCAATTAGACCTGGCCAGGGGGCCAGTTGGTTGGAGCACCAAAAGCTTGTGGGGTTCAAATCCAGTAGGGGCAAGGTAAATCTGCATATAAGCAAATACAATGGATGGTTCTCTCTCACATCACTGTCTGTCTGTCTGCCTCTCTCTCCCCCTCTTCCTCTCTCTCTAAAAGCAATTAAAAAATACATCCTCAGAAGAGGATTTAAAAAACTGTGGATAAAAAAATACAAGTTCAAAATATATTTGCATTTAGAACTTGAAACCATTCATATTATTATTAACCTAACTAAACTAAAGTTGCAAAAATAAAATAAAGCTCTACCTCTTTCTTACCCAACTCAATCCAATTCACTGCTGCCTAATGCCATTCAATTCAGGTTTCGGGGGAGCCCACTCCAATAATCCCTACCTCAACATCTAAGTCAACCGCTTCATGCATTTGTCTCTGAGATGAATACCTTCCCATCCAGACTTAAGTCACCTTTACATTACCAAGTGTCCAAGCTCTAGACTCTTCGTTCCAAGAGACTGCTGGAATATTACACCTTAATAGTCACCAGACCTAACCATAACTTATTAAGTCTTAAAATTCATCATTCTCCTTCCTCACAATTCCTGCCCATTGTCCTATACTTCACATCTCAACTACTTAGCCGAGTCAGATATTTGGGAGTCACTAATGTGAGCACCATTAGTACTGGTCAATGAATACTTCCGAATCTCCTGGCTACATAGTAAAATTCCATTTCTTTGTTCCTTGAAGTTAAGTGTAGCCATGCAATTTCCTTTGGCCAATTAAATTCGAGCAAAACTGCCTTGTCACTCACTATTCAGCTATTCAGTAGTTCCACAGGCCATCGCTCAGCTCTTTCCCTCTGCCACAGTGACCAGCAACATTCAAGAGACGGGTGGCTGATAGATACATCAGCCTCATCTTAGAGTGTCACAATGAGCAGAGTTCCCCACCTTACCAGTTTAGTATAAGAATGAATCTTTTTGAAATCAATCTTTTGGAGGTTGTTTCTCTCCTTGACCCTTCCCCCTTCTTCAAACAATTGTTCACTATATGCTATTAAGACTACCCACCAAATATGTGTGACATTAATTCAGGCCCTCGTCATTCCTCATTTGTATCAATACAATGGCTCACAACCAATCACACTGCCTCAAATCTCAACTCCTTATTAATGGTCTTCCACAAAAGCTACCAGAGTGATCTTTCTAAACCCTAAGTTTCATCATGTCACCCCACTGTTTGTATTTCCTCAAAGACACCCTCTGTTCTTGCTTTATAATCTAAATGCACCCAAAATCCAGGCATAAAAATACTTGGGGTCCCCAGAATGCAGAACATCTGGGCCATCTGTGTACATGCTGTTCCATTTGTTTATGATGTCTTCTGTAACTTCCTTTTTGAATGCTAATTCCACTTTTCTTCAAGGCTCAAGTTTCCTGAAAGCCATTTTAAGATATCAAAGTGATTAGGTACCCATCATATATGTGCTACCAAAGCATTCTACATACTTTCAGCACAGACCTTATCACAGTTTCCTATGTGGAACCCTCAACAGATGTACACTTCTAGCCACAACTGATTAGTCACATGATACCAGGGCCCATTTCACTGGCTAACCAGCAACCAATAATTTGGGTGGCTTGACCAAATGGACTGGAAGCAATCAGATTCTCTTTCTTTTGCCTGGAAAGTCACTTAGTCAGGATGTGGGCCAGATGCCAGGTGAGTAGGGAATAGGTCTGTAAAGAAATTGAGCAGATACACAGAAACAGATTGGGCTGACAATGCCTCTAAAAAGAGGCTTTTTACCTTGGATGCTGAAACCTTTCTGGCTCCAAGTCCCAGCTCCCATGAGGCCTGGTTGTACTAGTCTTCATTTTTCAGTTTAGTGAAATCTTAGCTTTTCAATGTCTCTTCTAAGCTGGGTTGCATAGAACTGTTCCTGTCTTTTGCAACCAAAAAAATCTACAGCTACAATGAACTATTAAATCTCTAATGACTGTAACAAGTATACACTCTCTTTTACAAATGAAATCAAGAAGCTGACAAACCAGCGCTAAAACTACATTTCCCAAATTGACAGATCCTTTTGTGAAAGAATGAAAACCTAAATAATCACTGTTGAAAGCTGAAAATACATTTCCAAATCATTTGAAACAAATACAGAAAATGTGAGCCTGGTTAGTAAAGCAAGACATGACACCAACGTTTGGGAAGGCCAGAAATAAATAAACAATTCTGGTCTAGCCCTGACCAGTGAATGTGAGCATCATCCTGAAAAGCAAAACACTGCCAGTTCCATTTCTAATCAGTGCACAAGCCTGGGGGGCGGTTCAGTCCCCAGTCCGGGCATGTGACAGAGGCAATCAATCGATGTCTCTCTTTCTCTTTTCCCTCCCTTCACCTCTCTCTAAAAATAAATAAATACAATCTTTAAAAAAAATCTGGTCTATTCTGAACAGCATTATCATAGGAGCATGGATAGTAGACACAGCTACACCACCACTTTAAGCAATTTTCTTCACTTTTATCTCCAATTACCTTTCTTAAAAGGGAGTAAAGATTAACCTATAGTTATTTAAACAAATGTAAACATTTAAACTTTTCAGGAGAGGCAGTAACACTATTTTATTTTGAGCATTAGGGGCTAAGTTATGATACAGTGGCAAGCATAAATACAGATAATTAGTATCTTGGTAAATTGCAAATCAGTATGTTTCCAAATCTTATATTTAAAGCCTTCTCTCTATTAGATTTTACTTTTTGCCCTGGCCAAGTGGTTCAGTTAGTTGGAGCACCATACCATACACCAAAAGATTACAGGTCCAACCCCAGTCAGGGCATATACCTGGGTTGGGTTCAATCCCTGGTCGAGATGCATAGAGGAGGAAACCAATCGTTTTTCATGTGGATGTTTCTCTCTCTTCTCCTCCCTCCCTCCCTCAAACCCTCCCTAAAATCAATAAGCATATCCACAGGTGAGTATTAAAAAAATCGATTTTTCCTTAAATTTAATAGGATTATCATTTTATAATACAACTTTAACTACAGGTTTAATTTGGTCTATATGTATGCCTCTAAGGAAAGTAGCAGTACACAAATACCAGATTTTATTTTGACCTCATTTGTTGAACTGCTGTTTTTTAAAATACAAAACTTTCTACAGCTGTTTTTGTACTTTTCTTTTAATTTTTAAAAGATGTTATTTGTTTTTAGGGGGGAGGGAGGGAGGAAGAGAAGGGAAGTATCTAGGTTAGATTGCCTCTAGAAACCACCCAACTGAGCACTGGGTCTGCAACCCAGGCCTGGGCCCCACAGGGAATCTAACTGGGACATTTTCCACTTTGTGGGACGATGACTAAACAACTGAGCCACACTGGTACGGGCAATTGCTTGTTTTTCCATTGGAATTCCTGAGGGTTTAATGCAGAAATCACAGAACCAACTTTCTGAGCATCATTTAAATTTCCTGGGCTGGAACTGGTTATTTTGTTTTTCATTAACCATGGTGATGACCCTACACAATTTTTTAAAAGACAATGTGATAATAATATACTCAAGATTTTATTACATTAACACCCTCTGAGGATCTATTGCAAAGAATATAATAAAAACATGGACAAAGTATATAATTTTACATTAAAAATATAACAGAAGTTATAACAGGGTTTCTCAGTAGGACTCCAGTGGTACTCTGCATGGCACAATTCTTCCTTGCACAAGACCTTCTAATATGACTGACGCTTACCCAATAAATGCCAGAGGGCCCTCCAACCATTGTTGACAATCAAAGTACACATTTCAAACACTCACTTCCACCTAAAATGCACTGACTTATTTACACACACACCAAAAACAAAAAAAACAGCCAACATATCTCCAATTATAGAATTTCAAAAACACACAAACACTGGAACAAATTAGTCTGTAAATATTACTATAAATAAAACACAACATGAAAAATGTTTATTATAGGTTGGGTGTAAAAATTTAACCCAAAAGTTTGATCACACTGTATCAAACACATATAAAAAAGACTTGAGGAAAACACATGGAAATGGAAAGAGGTTTTGACTGTAGTAGAATCAAAGGTGGTATTCCTTTTTCTCTATTTTTCATAAAGTGACTCTATTGGTTACATTTTTTAAACTAAATAAATTTAACTAACTGACAGATTTTGCCTTTGTTATTAGTACCTCCGAAGACCAGAGATTTAAGGAAAAAATCAACAGTAATGTTAGAAATCAGGGTAGAATTACCCTGTGAAGGGAGGCACAGTGCAATCTCTAGGGTGTAGGCACTCTGCTCTGGGTGCTGGTTACACAGGTACTGAAGTTCACTTTGGGTTAGTGCACTTCTCCATGCACTTTTCTGTATGTATGCACATTATACCGTAATAAAAAGCTTGCTGCAAAAATTTCTTGCTGTCATCAACATCAAAATGTTAATGACAAACTAGTTTCATATTCCATCAAGAAATGAATTTCTACTCAGCTTCTAAGTATTTATCATAAAATACTATTTCTGTAACACTGCAAAAACAATTATGTCTTCAATACGACAATTATTACTGCACTGTTACCCATTTCAGCCCAAATTTGCAAACAGAGCTTTAATGTACCAACCAGATTATAACTTCATTAAAGCATGCCGATATTTTTGAAAAACAGGAATAAGGGGTTGCACTTATGGAAAACTGGTTAAGGGTTTTGTCTGGCCCATATGTGTTATATTTATGTTACAATTTTGCAAACATATTACAGTTTATGACTCACTCCAAATTAAAGTATCGTGTTTAAGTAAAAAGCTTTTTACTCTCTTTGACTTTTATACTGCAAGTAATTAACACCTGAATTCAAAAAACAGTTCATGAGTCCTGACTGGTGTGGCTCAGTGGGTTAAGCGACATCCTGCTCTGAGCTGGGCACGTGCCTGGGTGGCCAGCCAGGTCCCTGTGTGAGGATATGCAAGAGATAGCCAATGGATGTTTCTCTCCCTTCCCTCTAAAACCACATACTCTTTAAAACTAACGAACAAAAACACAGTTCATTACTAAGTGTCCGAATTACTGGCAGCATGTTGCCACTCAAGCTCAGATTTCAACTATGTAAGTGGTATTATGTTGGCAGTGAAGACTATTTTGTGATGCATTTCTACCTTATGACACCCACCATATTACCACCTTAATTAAAAACAACGTTAGTTTGTAATGGTTTACGTACAAAGTATTTTATTGCTTGATTTCAATTTTTGCAGAATACAGCACTCCAAGCACTCCTCAATTAAGAAATGTTTTGGTTAAATGAAAAGATTACAAAAAGCATTTTCAAAAGTTCTTAATAAGGTCGTCAACACTATATATACCTCAGCTAGTCAACAGAAATGTACGTGCATATTGTTGTACTAAGTTTTGTTGTCAAAAATGTATTACCTGAATATAACCATGAAGAAACTATCTATATAAAATCAGATTATCAATCATTCTATGAAATCAAACTACAAGACAAAATATCAGCATCATGAAAAGACTTTAAAAAAGGTGACAGGTGACTGTTTTAGACTAAAGGAGACAACCAAATGTAATGGTGGTCTTCAATTATATCCCAGATCAAAAAAATAAATTAAAAATTATTAGAACATTTGGAGAAACTTACATATAAATGTTACATATTACTTTATCAATGTTAAATTTCTTGGACACATTAATAGTATTGTGGTGCTATAGGAGAATGTACTTTCCTTAAGGGATACACACCTAAGTGCTGAGGAATGAAGAGTCACGGTGTCTACAACTACACACTTTCAGAAGGCTGGGAAAGAGGGAGAGCAGAGGTGGAGATGGGCAGCGGTAGCCAGAGAAAGAAAGAAACCAACTGGGGCAAACAATGAATGCTGGTGAAGGAACATGGGTCCTTTCCACTTTCCCCTATGCATGAATTACGTCAAAACAAAAGTAGAGGCAAAAAAAATTTAAGTTTAAGATCCAAATACCAACTTTTATCAGTATCTCTGCAATGCGATATACTCAAAGACAGAGAACTGAAGAAAATTTACATACATGCATCACTATGAAATAAACCAAAAAGTCAAAAAAAAAAAAACCCTCTTGGGAAACTCTGTTCTCTTCTTTCAAAGGATTTCGACACAATAAACAAAATAGTGAGGATTTTAAAATTCTAACCTTTATCTTAAAAAAGGTTATGCGTGTAAGATCTGAACAACCCACAAACCCTTTTATAAATTTCTTAAGAAGATGGTATTGTACAAGGGAAATCTTGCTCCAAAATACGCTGCTTAGGAAGTGTCTGTGACCTGTAAATGCCAGGCCTTTCCGGACTTTTAAAAGTATACAGCAAAGATCATCCTGCACCAACTAATACTTTTTCTGGAAGGTTTAGGACAGTGTGACCTTCCAGGAAGAAATTTTTATCTGTTGCCAAAAGGGTGAATAGACATGTTCGTTTCACAACATGGATGGGCTCGGTTAGATTAATCAACATGATGCTAAATTTGTGAACACCACCCTGAAAACAAATATGGCCCTGACTCCATCCTAATTCCAGGCTTTCTCGTCAGCAATAACGGCCTGACACTAGGCCCTGAGAGCTGGACAGTTTCTCCGGCGCAGTCTCGGCGATTTTCACCTTACACACCAGACGTTAGCCTGGAGGACTATTCGGGGCCCACCTGCAGCCATCTTAAGTTCGGGAAAAAAGGGGAGGGGGAGACACTGAACTGGAGGGTTCCACGACGAGCACAAGCCCGGAAGGCACGAAAAAGGAAATAAACCAAAGGGATAAAGTACTGGAAAGCCTTGTGTAAAGGCTCGGTGCAGAGGTTAAATCGGAAAAGTCCGACCAAAATAAGGGTGGGATTCAGGGGCCCCAGGCCCCGGTGCCCTATTCAAACGTGGGCACCAAGGTAAGACCAAGCGGTCACGTGACGGGACCGCGCGCCCCCGTTCCGCGCTGTTCCCCGCGCGCCGCGGTCCCCAGGTCTCTACGGTGCCCGTGCCCCACCCCCAGCCGAGCTTGAGCACTTACTCCGGGGGGTAAAGCCGCAGCTCCTCGATTTCTCCTAGGAAGGAAAAAAGCGTCCGCATCTGCTCGCTGGTCACCGCCGACGACAGATTCGTCACCTGAATCACCGCAGTAGGGGTGAGGCCGAAGCCTAAACCCAAGCCGAAGCCTCCTCCGCTGTTCATCCCGCTCGTGCTACCGCTCCCTCCGGTTCCCCAACGTCCACGACGCGTCAGCGACCGAGCCGGGAAAGCGGTGCACGCACGGCCGCGAGCGCGCTCCCGCTAGCAGATTCACGGCGGCGGGCAGGTCTAGCCGCCAATTTCGCAACTCGCCTGCTCCCAGGGCTGTGCGCACCGGCCGGAAGTGTCGCTCCGGCAACCCGGCGGATCTCGCGAGGCTAGCTAGGGCTTGGGCTCAGAGAGGCAGTGTCCCTTGCTCGTGTTTTTCCCTCAAAAGTTTTTATCGATTTTCTTAACCGGGTTACGACTCGCCCAAAGTCTTGTGTTGCTGTAAACGTGAGGGACCCAGCTCTTGCCAGTCTCTAGGTAGGGCTACGAAACGAAAGGGGAACGAAAAGACCTGGCTTGCTAGTGCAGGAGAGGAATGACTCCCTGGCATCACTGATGAATGCTTAACCATAGTTAAAGAAACTATAATGCATTATTATAATACCAGACAACTCCTCCACCCCAACTATTTTAAAAAATTGGCCAGTGTCATAACTGAAAAAAAACAGAAAATTTTACAAAGCGTGTAATTTGAGGACAGGTAGCAAGATTAAGGCTATGTGGTCGTTGTTTGTAACTTATTCGCTCTTTCAACAGATATTGATATTTATAGTTTTACACCAGACATTGTTAGGCAAGATCACATAAAAGACAGCTACAGACGGTCCACAGAGAAATTGCAACCTAATGAGAGACAGCCAATAGTAGCATGTGGTTTCTAGGACAGCTGTTCCCAAAATGCCACCCACAGAACTCTGAGGGGCCTGGAGGAAACTTTCAGGGGGGTCCTCAGGTTGAACAAGGTTTATAACAGTACTAAGACGTTATTTGCCTTTTTAGCTTTGATAACATTTGCACTAACGGTGTAGAAGCAATAATAGATTTAACTGATGGCACCCTAGCAGGAATCAAGTCCGTGGCACCAAACGGCACTATTAGCAGCATTTTGTCGTCTTCACCTCCTTGCACTCACAGCATACCAAATGTCAAATGTTTTAAATAAGCTAGTTTAACTGAAGAATGACCATGACCAAGGAGTCAAAATTATTCATTTTACTTGTCTTCACCCTAGCATACATGGCATTTTAATGTATAAAGAAATGGTAAGTACTTCTGCTACGTGCCCAAGTAAAATGGTTGTCACCAGCAAAAGCACTTGTTGAGTTTTCACGCAAAAATCCAAAATTTGTAAAGCTTATATCCACCACGTTGAGCTTGAGAGTTTTCCAGTACTTCAAGACTTTTCTACTATAAATACCACTGATGTTAACAAATACACTTCTGATATTATAAGGAAATGTGTGGATATTGGGACAATCTGCAAATCAGTGAACAACTATTTTCAAAATAACTAATGCATGCGCTTACAAAATAAAAAAGTCATAAAAGTGGATTTCAGTGGATTTTAATCCTTGAATTTTAGTATAACAGAAGACCAAAAGGTCATTGATACAAGTTCAGACTCAGTCCACATTGCAACTGCAGTGTAAGAAACTACCATATATCCTGTTTGACATCTGTGTAAAACCAGATATTGTTCACGTTTCAACCAAAACATCACAACAGATTAAATGCACAGTATAAAAATCCAGCTGTCTTTTATTATGCCAGATATTAAAGAGATTTGAGAAATGTAAAACAACACGCTTCTCAAAACTTTTTTGGAAAATACTATTTTATCATGAAAATACAACATTAGTGACTAACCCAGGGGGGTTATAATTATTTAAATGAGTTCTAAAATAATTAAATTTCGCAGGTTTAACTTATAGTATTGTGGCTATAGATCAATAGCCCATAAATCTCTTAGGGCCCTCGATAATGCTTAAGAGTGTAAACCGGTCCTAAGACCAAAATGTTTGAGAACTATTGCCAGAGGGATAATGGGCCACTTAAACTTAGTCCTAGTGAAAGACTTCTGAGAAGACATGTTGCACTGAAACTTGAATAAATAGAAATTAGGCAAGGAGGGAGCAGGGAGTGGTGAAGAAACAGCATGCAGAGTATACAAAGACAGAGATGTATGAGAAGCCTAAGGGAGGTCCAGAACATTCAGGTTTATTATTGCTAAACAAAAGCTGAGAATGACTGGAGATGCATACAAAAAAATATGCCTTGATGAAAGGTGGTGTTTGTCATACTAAGAGGTCATTTTATCATAAGAAGTTACTTTATCATAAGCTGTTGGGAACTATGGAAGACCTTTGAGCAGCAGAGTGACCGTTATTAGATTCATGTTTTAGAATGACCATTGTCTCTGAAGCATGGAGATACATTGAAAAGGGTGCAAACCAGAGACAAAGGGACTGGATCACAGATTAAGTGGTGGTAGTAATGGAAAGTAGTCCTAAATATTGAATTGCTTAACCCCAATTGAAAATAAAAGAAATAAAAGCTATCCACTCAGATAAGTATATTTGGATATGCATTCAATTTCAGACACTATCGTGTGCTTTTTGGTCTTCCTGAAGCCCAACCCTGAGTTCCTAGGATTAACAACTACTAGTTTAGAATATGGGTCCTCAAAATTCCGTGTGCGTCAAAAATTCCCTGGAAGACATATGAACACAGACTGCTGTCTCCATCCCCAGAGTTTCTTGTTTATTAGGTCTGAGAATGTGAATTTCTAACAAGTTCCCAGATACTGCTGCTGGTGGTAATCTGAGAACCCCACTTTGAGAACCACTGGTTCTAAAAGCAGTAGCACTTAGTCAATTTAGTAATCTACTATTGATGGTAAAGCAGAAAAAGGATTTTATGCTTCTGGCCTGGGGTACTGTGTAATAGTGCTATAATTTAGCACCAAAAATAAGAGCACCTTTGTGAGAAACAACAGAAAATATTGAGATACATTGTAGATAAGCTCTGAAAAATGAAATGTCAGGAAACTCTAGAACTAAGATATAGTATGTGATTTAATCTTGAGGGTAGATGTATCGAACATGACACACAAGTGCAGTGGGTAACCTTAAAGGGACAAATGCAACAATCAAAAACAAATAAAACCAAACCAGGAAGGAGGATAGGCACAAAAATTAGGAGAGAAAAACTTTTAAGAAATGAGTGGTCAAAAAATAATGATGAAAAGTGTCAAATTCTGCAAAGATGACAAAATCAGGGATAAAATGTGTTCATTGATAGATATAATGTGGCTACTGAAACAAAAAAACAACAACTACTTGAACCAGTTTAGAGAGGCAAAGGCCACAGTGTTTCTTTCACTGATTCCTCTATTAACCTCCCAGCAGAATTTCCAACTGTGGGCCTGTCCTAGCCCTACCACTCTGGCGAAGGTCAGGCTGCTGCACCCTGACACTCATGAGATAATTTTATTTTTGTTTACTTGAGGAAGTGGGGGAAGTGATACCTATTTACTTTTGGCCTAGATTCCCACATTATCTCATTTTATTACACTTGCTTTATCTTCAGACTTTTTTTTTGGCTGAACTATCTTAAAAGAAAAGTAGATAGAACTGACACTTCACCCTTGATATTTCAGCATTCATCTCCAAAGAGAAAATCACAGTGTGATTGTTTTACCCCAGATATTAAAAAATACTGCCATAATATCATCTAGTATATAATCCATCTTCAAAATTTCCTAATTGTCACAAAACTGGTTTTTATAGCTCTTATTTTTGGCCCAGTAAGCAATCAATAAACAAGCACTTGGTTGTTAGCAGAATTGTATCTCCATTCCCATTTGACTCCCTTGAGGGCAGAGGCTCTTGATATGATTTTCTCTACATGGAAGGGAGAGAGCACTTCATGAATCCTTAAATTAACCATTTTGGGTAGGAAACAAATCCTCATGAATTGAATTCTCATTTGATAGGACTTTCCATCTCAACATAGCTTCTGTGTGTCTTAGGTTATAGTATTTCTGTTCAGCTAGATTTCAGGAAGCTCACAACGAACATTGTTCCTTAGTCTAGTTATTATTTTTATATGGTTGTGGGATGATGTGAGTACAGTGGTTACCTACTCTGCCTTCTTGATCAGAAGTCTGCCTCTGAGATCATTTTAGAGCTCCAGCCTCCACAATCATTCTCGTTGTCCCAGTGTGCATATATGCCTTCATTACTAGTCCTCTCAGATGAAACAAGCAGGGACAAAAAAGTTTCAGTACAGAAAGAGAGGGCTCCTTACAAGTGAGCCCAGGTCCCCAGAGGAAACCAGAAACCAAAATTAAGATAAACTCCAGTAAGTAAATTAGTGTAGAGAGAGAAAGACATACATTAAAATTTTATGGATTATGAATCAAGGAGGTGACTTTGGAGGGAGTAATTTCAGGGAGTATGGAGATGGGACGGGAACGCTCGTGCTGTGAAGGAGTGCAGATGAGTGTGGGCTCTCTTTACGAGAAAAGATTTTGGTGCCTCTGCTTAGTCTTCGTGTTTTGCTTTTCAAACAAGTGAGATCTACAGAGAATCGACTCTATGGAATGTTAAAAGAAATTTTGTCAGTAGAGAATAACTTAGACGTAATTTCAGGTAAGGAAGGACCTATAAGTGGCCGCATCTTTGAAGGAGGAGTAGTGGCCCTCTGGTTATATTCTGAGGACGGGAAGAGAGCCTGGAAGAAGGGTTAATAGGTTGTGGTAAAAAGAATCAGAGGAGTGTGAACTGTGCCAGCGTGAGTGCTGTGTTTGTATATGTGTGTAGTGCATTTCAAAATAGGACTTCCAGAAATAAAGCAGAAAGTCTCTTAGTCTTTTTCAGTGCTGAACCACATGACCCTCGTCTTTTTTGTACCCAGAACTCTGGATTAGTTCACGATGTCTCTAGTATGTTATGACTTACCTCTGGAACCTTGTCATTGGCATAAGTTTTTTTTTATTACAAAAATTTATTCCAGCTAGATTAAACAGAAAGTGTAGACAATGAAGAAAAGCTTGTTTTATGGAGTGGAAGAAATAATTGCACAAGCAAATCTTGAGAAGTGGTGTAACTAGAGCATATTTAGACAGACTTTGGCTAATCTAAATAAAACAGAAAATATGTAGGAAGACAACTAAGGTATTTAATAGAATTACAGAAAGAATTGCACAAAGAAATCTTAGGAAGGTAAGTGACCAGGGTAGCTCTGGGAACTTCAGGAGCAGACATTCATAGACCATTGCAAAAGTGTTGTAGATCAGCTCCAATAATTCCCCAGCTCCTGGCAAACACTGCTCTGCTTCCTTTCTCTATACGCTCGCCTCTGAGGAAATTAGGTATATGGTTACACAACACAGAGTCTTTATCATCTGGCTGCTAACACCGACCTTTATATGAGTGTTCAACATTGTGTTTCTTCAACAGCTGATGACATTTGGATTGTTTCCAATTTGGGACTATTATTACTAATGCTACTGTGAACATTCCTGTATAAGTCTTATTTCTCTTGAGTAGATGTCTGGGAGTGTAATTGCTGGTCCATGTAGTACGTTTATTTAACTTTTTAAGAAACTGCCTAATTGTGTTTTACAAAGAGGCAATAGAATTTTACACTTCCACTGACAATTTATGAAAGTGGCCATTGCTCCACATCTCTAACAATAATTAGTATTGTTATCCTTTTAATTATAGCCATGCTAATGGGTAGGTAGTGGTATCACACTGTGGTTTTAATTTCCATTTTCCTAATGGCTAATAATGTTGAGCAACTTTTCACATGCTCATTAGCCACTCATATATCTATTCATATCAATTTGAATTGATGATATGTCATTTCAAATATTGGAATATTTTGCCATTGTTTAATTGGATTGTCTCTTTTTATAGTGTAAGAGTTCTTTATAATTCTGGATATGAATCTGTTAGCAAACATATGACTTCCAAATATTTATTGTCATTCTGTAACTCATCTTTTTATTTTTAAACATATATCAATTGTTTGTCTTACCATTTTTAATAGTGTCTTTTAAAGAGTAAATTTTTTTTATTTTCAAGTCCAAGTTATCAATTTTCTTTTATGGGTTGTGTTATTATTGCCACTTCTAAGAAATCTTTGCCTAACCCAAGGTCAGAAAGATTTTTCTCCTGTGTTTCTATCTAGAAATTTTCAATTTTAGCTCTTACATTTAGGCCTCTGATATGACCTTAAGTTTTGTGTGTGGTTTGAGATAAGGGTCTATGTTGTCATTGCTTTATTGTTGTTGCTCTTCCTCTTTCTTTTCCTCTTCCTTTTCTTCCTCTTTTTCATCCCCATTCTTCCTCCTCCCCCCACTCCTCCCATTTCAAATTGTTCTAGTGACATTTGTAAAAAGGTGATGCATTCTCTATTGAATTCAATTGACCGTAAGTTGAATGATTTTACTTCTGGCTTCTCAATTTTGTTCTAATAAGCTATATATCTATACATCTATCTGTACACCAGTACTGCACTGTCGTAATTGCTGCAGATGCATAATACGTTTTGAAATTGTTTACTGTAAATCACTCAAGTTTCTTTTTTTTTTTAACATTGTCTTAGCTTCCTAGATTCTTTTCATTTCCTTTGCAACTTTAGGATCAGCTTATACATTTCTACAAAAACAAAAATAGGAACCTTCTGGGATCGTGATAGATATTGCTTTAAAACTATAGGTGGTGTGGCTCAGTGGACTGAGTGCTGGCCTGTGAACAAAAGGGTCACTGGTTCAATTCCCAGTCAGGGCAGATGACTGGGTTGTGGGTCAGGTCCCTGATTGGGGGTGTGTGAGAGGCAGCCAGTCAATGCATGTCTCACATCGATGTTTTCCTCCCTCTTTATTCCTCCTTTCCCATCTATCTAAAAATAAATAAAATCTTAAATAAAATGAAATATTTTTTTAAAATTATAGGTCAATTTGGAAAGAACTGTCATCTTAACAATACTGAGACTCCCAATCCATGAATATGGAATTTCTTTTAATATATTTAGATCTTCATTACTTTGTCTAACCAGTGCTTTGTAGTGTTTTTACGCTTCTTTGTTAAATGTATTCCAAAGTATTTTATTCTTTTTTTAAGATTTTATTTATTTGCTTTTAGATAGAGGAAAAGGGAGAGACATCAATGTGTGCTTAACTCTTATGTGGCCCCCACTGGGAACCCAGCCCACAACCCAGGCATGTGGCCTGACTGGGAACTGAACCGGCAACCCCTTGTTTTGAAGCCTGTGCTCAGTCCACTGAGCCACACCAGCCAGAGCTCAAGTATTTTATTCTTTTTATGTTATTGAGAATGGGATGTTTACTTAACTTTATTTTTATACTGTTCTTTGCTAGCATATAGAAATAAAATTATTTTTGTATATTGACTTTGTATTCTGAGAGCTTGCTAAACTAGTAGCTTTTTTGTTGATTTCTTTGAATTTTCTGCATACAAGATAATATCATGTGTCACCAGGAGCAGTTCTTTTTTTCCCCACTGCTATGTATGCCTTCAATTTATTTTTTCTTTTCTTAACACAGTTAACTAGCTTAACACACTAGTCTAAGGACTAGAGCCTCCACTACAGCACTGAATAAAATTGATGAGAACAGACATTTTTGTCTTGTTCTGGATCCTCTGGGGAAACAATCATTCACCATTAAGTAGTGAGGTTAGCTGTAGGTTTTCTAGAGAGACTCTTTTCCAGGTGAGGAAAATTCCATTGTTATACTCCTAGATTGTTGAGTTTTCATTGTGAATGAATTTTCGATTTTTCAAATGATTTTTCTCCCTCTATTGTGATGATTGTGTTATTTTTAAGATAAATTCCACTTGGTCATGGTACATTATATATAGTTGGATTTGGCTTGATAATATTCTGCTAAAAATTTTGTATATCTCTTCATGAGGGATATTGTTCAGGTTTTTTTTCATCATGTTTTCATCTGGCTTTTTGCATCAGGATAATGCTGGCTCTATTGAATGAGTTGGGACATGTATAACCCTAACCCTCTGTTTTGTAAAGGAATGATGTAGAGTTGGTATTATTTCTTCTTCAGTTTGCCCATAGAGACATCTTTGTTTAAAAATATCTCCGTTACCAAGCCAAATTTTTGCTTCTTAGAGGTCTATCCAGATTTTCTACTTCTTAAACGACTTTTGGTAGTTTTTATGTTTCTAGAAACATATCCAACCAAGAAAATTATATAATTGTTAACAAAAAAGAAGTGCAATTAATACCTTATTATCCTTTCCATCTGTACAATCAGTAGCAATGTTCTCTCTTTCAATCCTGTTGTTGGTAATTTGTGCCTCTTTTTTTTTTCTGGGTTGGTCTAGGTAGATTTATCAATTTTGTTGCTTTTTTCAAAGATGTTTTTTAATTAGTTTTTCTGTTTTCTATTTTATTGATTTCTACTGTGTTTATTATTTCATTGCTTCTGCTTGCTTTGTGTTAATTGGCTCTTTTTTCTAGTTTTTAATGTGAAAGCTGAAATTATTGATTTGAAACTTTGTTTTCTAATATTACCACTTAATGCTATATATTTTCCTCTAAGAATTGTGGAGAGTACAGTACTCTCTAGAGTTTGGGAAAGGCTGTTCAGACGTAAGATGTCTCACCAGAAGCACTATGCTACAAATCCAAAGTTCTGTTTTAAACTGATTTATAATTTAATTACTGTGGTTGGAAAACATACTCTGAAAGATTTCAGTTCCTTTAAATTTACTGTGACATGTTTTATGGTCTAGTATATGCTCTGTCCTGGAAATTATTCTGTGTTTACCTGAAAAGATTGTGTATTTTACTGCTGTTGGGTAGAGTGTTCTATAAATATCACTTAGGTCAAGTTGGTTGTTGTTTGAGACTTTTATGTGCTTGTGTGACATGCTATAAGGATCCTAGTACTGTTCGGCCCATGCTGCAGAAGAACAGTGACCTAAATGTACCCTGAATGCGGGAGACTGTAGGCGGGGCTCTGCTGAGACCATTGCCCCCACAGGCGCTGCCCAGCAGAACCACACCAGAGTCAGGAAGAGAAATTCTTTCCCATTGCAATGATTCTCCATCACGGTCTACTGAAAAGTTTAATGTTGAGCCATCTGACAAAGAAAAAATATTTAAGTCTTAGATTCTTTTTCACAGAGCTGATTATCAAGGATGAATATGGAGCTAAAGACAACAGACAAGTCTCTCCTGTGGGGTGTGGCCATTAACGTCCTTGGTCACTAAACATTTTATGATGTTGACTTATGACTAGTAAACATTTTATTTCCTTATTCATGATACATTTTAGCAGAAATATATTCCCAATTTTACCCCAAACATTATTATGCTTAGCTTTTTTTCCAGTAGAAAATATTTATAAAAGAAATTGCCATATTCAGGCCAGTGCTTGCATTATTTTTCCTTCTAAAATTCCTGCGTCAGGTATCACAAAAAAGAACTATAATAATATCTTCCACAGCCTATTTCACAATATTGCTTCCCTGATCGGGAGTGCTGTGTTAGTTTGACAGGGCTGCTATAAGACAGTACCATAAATTAAGTGGCTTAAACAACAGAAGTGTATTGTCTCATAGTTCAAGAAGCTCCAAGTCTGAGATAAAGGTGTCAGAAGTGCCATGCTCCTCGGAGGGCACTAGGGAAGAATCAGTGCCAGGTTGCCCTCCTAGGTTCTGGTAGCTCCTTGCCTGTGACAGCAGAACTCAATCTTTACATGGTGTTTTCCTTGTGTGTGTCTGTCTGTGCTTGCAAAATTTCCTCTTTATGAGGACACCAGTCATAATGGATTAGGAGCTCACCCTCCAGTATAACATCATCTTAATTATATCTATAGTGAACCTGTTTCCAAGTGAGGTCACATTCTGAGGTACTAGGAGTTGGGTGCACTATCAATTGAGGGGGCACGTAACTCAACCCATAACTAATGCCTTCTTTCATTTACTCACCTGGAAATCCTGCTCGTTTTTCATGGCTCCCTGCACCTTCTGTGAAGTCTTTCCTATCTCCTCCAGGGGATGGTCAATAATTCCTTAAAATGTTTAGTGTTTAACAGTGTTCTAGAGTACACTTTCTTTTAGTTTAGAAACTGCCTCAGGAACATCATTGCAAACAATTAGGTCAGATAGGACCTAAAATCTAATGGAAGGCTAGCAAAAAAACCTTCTCAATGGCATGTGGCAGAGCCCTTCAGGCTTATAATTATGGCTTAATAAACCAAAGGTCACCTTGTGTGTCAAAAAGGGTGTTTTTGCAAATATTCAGGATGATCAAGTTGAATTCCAAAGTGGATATATTGATTAATTTGCAGATAATCTAAGATATAAAGGAATATTTGGGAAATTAAGAGAGACTATTTAGTATGGAAAAATAACTGTTTTTCTTACATACTAAACTCAAAAGCATATTTATAGAAGTATTTCAATTATTTTCAAAAGAACTATCTTAAATATTGTATTTGCTCTTCAGTTATTTGCAATGCCTGATTTCATTTCTTCCATCTTTATTGAGATATTTATTTATGTTCATTGACATAAAAGATTATGTAAATTTAAGAATACAGGTGTTGATTTGAACATATATTGCAAAATGATTGCCATTATAGTGTTACTTGACACCTGCATCACAACACATTTCTTTCTGTGGTGAGAACATTCAAAATTTACTCTTCTTACATATGGAGTTTTTAAAAAACAACCACATGTTCTAGGTGTGTATTTTTGTCAAATTTTGTAACAGTTATTTTATACAGGTGTTAAATACTTAAGTAATTATGCTATTTTCTGGTAAGTCTTCTGATTTCAAAGATTAATTTTACATTATTAAGAATGCATTTGAACTTAGCATTAAAAGAAGCTTGGCAACTTTCAAATATATTACACAGTATTATTAATGCTAATCACTCTGCTGTACTTCAGATCTCCATAGCTTACTTGTAACTGGAAGTTACATATCTGAGAAGCACTTTATCTGTCCTTCCATTCTAAATGAAAGCTTTGCTGGGTAAAGCAATCTTGGATGTGGGTCTTTGGATTTCATGACTTGATATACTTCTTTCCAGCCCCTTCTTGCCTGTAAAGTCTCTCTTGAGAAATCAGCTGACAGTCAGATGGGAGCTCCTTAGTAGATGACTGTCCCCTTATCTCTTGCTTATTCTAGGATTCTCTCCTTCATTTTAACCTTGGCTAATGTAATTCTGATGTGAGTTAGAATGAGTTCCTTCTTGGGTCCAACTTCTTTGGGACTCTCTGAGTTTTCTGGATTTCCTGGAAGTCTTTTTCCTTTGCCAGATTGGAGAAGGTCTCCTTTATTATTTGTTCAAATATGTTTTCCACTCATGGCTGTTCCTCTTCCCCTTCTGGTACCGCTATAATTCGGATGTTCGAACATTTAAAGATGTCCTGAAGGTTCCTAAGCCTCTCCTCAGTTTTTTGAATTCTTGTTTCTTCATACTTTTCTGTTTGGTTATTTTTTTCTTCCTTCTGGTCCACTCCATTGATTTGAGTTACTTTCCATCACTATTAGTTTCCTGTGCATTTCCCTTCATTTCAATTAGTTTAGCCTTCACTTGTTCCTCTAATTTGTGACTATAATCAATGAGTTCTGTGAGCATCCTGATCACCAGTATTTTGAACTACGCATCTGATAGGTTGGCTATTTCTTGGTCACTTAGAGTTATTGGCTCTGGTGCTTTGAGCTGTTCTTCTTGAGCCATAATGTTTTGGTCTGTTGTGCCTGTTACGTATGAGGGGCAGAGCCCTAGGTGTTCACCAGGGCAGGGCAACTCAGTCGCTGGGGGCTGGGGTCAAAGAGGGGCAATGGCGGTCCCCTCTGCTGCTTCCCGCCGCTGGGGCCTGCGTGGTCTATCTCACTGTTTGCTCCTTTACCTGGTTTATCTGTGCGCGAATGTGTGACCGCGGTCAGCCTGCCGCCTTATGCCCTCAGTGGGTCTGCCCACTGCAACCCCACGCCTGGGATCTGCCAACCACTGCCTACATGCCTGGGTCGGTCTGGCTGAGTTTTCCTGTGCAACCCCGCTCTGCCAGCCGCTGGCTCCGCCCCTCCTACTGATCTGGCTGAATGGTTCTTTGTTGTCCGACTTTCGTACAGTTCAATTTTCTGTGTATTGGTTGAGTTTTTGTTACTAAAACTTTGTTGTCTTTAAACTTGGTTGTGCAAGGAGGCACAGTGTTTCCAACTATGCCTCCATCTTGGCCGGAAGTCCTGTAAAGCTGCTTTAGGTCTTATGTCCAAGTCTTTAATACATTCAGAATCATTTTTTTGTGAGTGATATAAGATAGGGTTCCAATTTTATTCTTCTGTAGCTGGTTAGCGTTTTCTCCATACCATGTATTGAAGAGATTATTCTTTCCTTATTGAGTATTCTTAGCTCTCTTGTCGAATATTTATTGAGCATATATGTAAATATTTGTTTCTGGGTGGTTGATTCTGTTTTATTGGTCTGGGTGTCTATTTTTTCACCAGTACCATATTGCTTTTATGTACCATAATTTTTATACTATAGCTTTGTAATATACAGACATGTCTTGCTTAATGACAGAAATACATTCAATGTGTCATTAGTATGGCAAATATTTGTGTATCTAAATGTTGAAAAGGTAGAATAAAAATACAGCATAAAAGATAAAAAATGGTAAACCTGCATGGGGCATGCTCATGAATGGAGTGGTATGGCTGAAAATTACTCTGGGTAAATTACTCAGTGAGTGGTGAGTGAATTTGAAGACCTAGGACATTACAGTATACTATTGTACATTACTGTAGACTTTATAAACACTGATGCTCAAACTACACTGAATTTATAGAACAACATGAGATTAAAACAATCACAAGAGCCAATAATACAATCAAGAGATGTGAGAAACATGATATATGTATGAGGCTGCTGCTGGTGTAACACAGCATACTGTTTTACAGTAAACTTCTTTTATAAATAGACTATACTCTAAAATAAAAAGTATGCATGTGTTTCTAAAAATATGTCTATTTCTTCCAGGTTATCCAGTTTATAGATATATGATTATTCACTGCTGTCTTGTGATTCTTTGTATTTCCTTTACTATCAGTCATAATGTTTTCCTTTCGTTTCTGGTTACATTTATTTGTGTTTCGTCTCTTTTTTTCTTAGTCTAGTTAGTGTGTCAATTGTGTTTATTCTGTGAACAAAACCAGCCTATGGTTTTGATCTTTTCTATTGTTTTTCTGATCTCTAGTTCATCTATTTCTGATCTGATTTTCATTACTTCCTTTCTTCTGCTAACTTTAGTCTTGGTCTTTTCTTCTTTTTCTAGTTCCTTGAGGTGTAAAATTAGGTTGCTTACTTGACATCTTTCTTTTTTCTTAATGTAGCTATTTATCACTATAACTTTACTCTTGGAACTGCTTTTGCTGTGTCTGATATGCATTGTATGTTGTTTTCACACTTTTGTTTGTTTCAAGTTATTTTTATTTCCCTTTTTATTTCTTCATTGACCCATTGGTTATTCAGGAGTGTTGTTTAATGTCCACCCATTTGTGCCTTTCCCTGTTTCATTCCTGTTAATGACTTTTAGTGTCATGGCATTGTGTTTAGAGAAAATGCTTGATACAATATCAACCTTAAACCTGCTAAGAGTTGTTTGTGACCAGTCATGTGATCTATCCTGGAGAATGTTCCATATACACTTGAGAATATATATTCTATTGTGTATATGTCTGTTAGGTCCACTTTCTTTAAACTGTGGTTCAAGTCCAGTGTTTCCTTATTGGTTTTCTGTCTAGATGGTTTATCCATTGCTAAAAGTGGGGCATAGAAGTCCCCAACTGTTAGTATATTATAGTCTACTTCTCTCTTCAGATATGTTAGTGTTTGCTTTATATATTTAAGTGCTTCTGATACTCAGTGCACATATATTTATGATGTTAGGTCTTCTTGATGAATTCACCCATGTGTTATTATACATTGAACTTCTTTGTCTCTTGTTACCATTTTCAGCTTACAGCCTATTTTGTCTAATATAAGAATAGTTACCCCTGCTGTCTTTGGGCTTCCACTTGCATGAAGTATCTTTTTCTATCCCTTCACTTTGAGCCTAGTTGTGTCCTTAAAGCAGAAGTGACCCTCCTGTAGGCAGTACCTAACCCATCCAACCACTCTAGATCTTTTCATTGAATAATTCAGTTAATTTGCATTTATGGTGCTTATTGATAGGTAAGGACTTACTAACTTATTGATTTCCAGCTGCTTTGTGGTTCCCTTGTTCCTTCTTCCTATCTTGCTGCCTGCCTTTGGGAATTATTTTCCATAGGGGCATCCCTTGAATCCCTTCTCTTTACATTTGTTAAATTTACTGTAATTTTTTGCTTTGTGATTGCCATAGGGCTTCCATAAAACATTTTATATAGTTGTTTATTTTACATTGGCAATAATTTAACTTCAATTGCATACAAAAACTCTACACTTTTACTTCTACCTTTAATTTTGAATCAAAATTTACCTTTTTACATATCGTATATCCACTAACAAAATGTCATAGGAAGAGTTAAGTAGTTAACATGCTGTTATTACAGTATTAGAGTATTCTCAACCCAACTAAATGCTTACCTTTACTATTGTGTTGTATATTTTTGTTTTCAAGTTACTAATTAGCATCATTTCATTTCAAATGTAAGGAAGGTTTAGTGATGATGAATTCTCTCAGCTTTGGTTTGTGTTGGATATTTTTTCTCTCTTCAGGTCTGAGGAACAGCATTGCTAAGTAAAGTTCTTGGTTGGCAGTTTCTGTCAGCACTTTTAATATACTAGGGGAGACCCAAAAATGTAATTTATTAAAAAATTGTGTATTTATTCCTGCATATTTAAATGTGAGTCACCTTCAAATACTGTCCGTTTGATGTAATACACCTATTGAGATTTTTCTCCACTGCTCAAAAGTTTTTTAACTTGTTGGTTTTGATGTCCTTTAGTGCTTATGCTGTTTTTGTTTCACCTCTTCCACATCAGCTAAATGTTCCTCCTTGAGGACTTTTTTTTTCCATCTGGGGTAACAAAAAATATTACTTGGGATAAGATGAATGAATAGGGTGGGGCAAGGGGATCATGCTGTTTTTGGCCAAAAACTGTTGACCACTCAGCTCAGTGCAGGCAGGTGCACTCATACATCACCCATCATGAAATGGGCAAATGCATTAAAAGAGTCTTCAAAAAATGCGGGACTTCCGCCAAGATGGAGGTGTAGGTGGAAACACTGTGCCTTCTCCCACAACCAAGTATGAATACAACAAACGTTTAGTTAACAAAGACGCAGCCAAAGAACAGAAAACTGAACTATACCGAAGTGCGACAACAACGAACCATTCAACCTGGACCAGTAAGAGGGGCGGAGCCAGCAGTGGAGCAGGGTCGGGCAGTAAGGATCCCCCAACCCAGACGACCCAGGCAACCCAGGCGGCCCAGGCGACCCAGGCGACCCAGGTGCGCAGGCAGCCGGGGTAGCATCGAGGACCTAGTGAGGGTGCGGGGCAGGCTGAGCCCGGTTACACATTCGCATGTGCAGATAAACCAGCAAAGGAGGGAGCAGTTAGATGAACAGCTCGGCCCAGGGCAGGAGGAGGCAGAGGGGACCCCCAATGATTTCCTTTGACCCTGCCCCCACATACAGCGTCACAACCCATCGACTTAGTTGGCCTGCCCTGGTGAACACCTGGGGCTCCGCTCCTCATACGTAACAGGCACGAACAGTCCAAAATATGGCTCAAGAAGAACTCAAAGCCCCAGAGCCAATAACTCTAAGCGAAAAAGAAATAGCGAGCCTCTCAGATGCACAGTTCAAAATACTGGTGATCAGGATGCTCACAGAACTCATTGATTATAGTCACAAATTAGAGGAACATATGAAGGCTAAACTAATTGAAATGAAGGGAGATGCACAGGAAACCAATAGTGATGGAAAGGAAACTGGGACTCAAATCAATGGAATGTACCAGAAGGAAGAACAAAACATCCCACCAGAAAGGAATGAAGAAAGGAGAATTCAAAAAAAATAAGGAGAGGCTTAGGAACCTCCAGGACATCTTTAAATGTTCCAACATCTGAATTATAGGGGTACCAGAAGGGGAAAAAAACAGCCATGAGTGGAAAACATACTTGAATAAATAATAAAGGAGAATTTCCCCAGTCTGGCAAAGGAAATAGACTTCCAGGAAATCCAGGAAGCTCAGAGAGTGCCAAAGAAGTTGGACCCAAGAAGGAACACATCAAGACACATCATAATTACATTAGCCAAGACTAAAATAAAGGCGAGAATCCTAGAAACAGCAAGAGATAAGGGGACAGTCACCTACAAATGAGTGCCCATCAGACTGTCAGCAGATTTCTCAAAACAGACCTTACAGGCAAGAAGGGGCTGGAAAGAAGTATTCCAAGTCATGAAACCCAAAGACCAGCAGCCAAGATTGCTTTATCCAGCAAAGTTTTCATTTAGAATGGAAGGACAGATAAAGTGCTTCTCAGATAAGATCAAATTCAAGGAGTTCATCATCACCAAGCCCTTATTATATGAAATGTTAAAGGGACTTATATAAGAAAAAGAAGATGAAAATATGAACAGTGAAAGGACAGCAAACTCACAGTTATCAACAACCACACCTAAAAAAAAGCAAACCAAGAGGACAGCTAGATCAGGAGTGGAACCGTAGAAATGAAGAACACATGGAGGGTTAGCAACAGGGGGGTGGGAGGAAGAGAAGGGGGGAGAAGGCACAGAAAATAGCATAGAGGGTAGGTAGAAAATAGATAGGGGAGAGGGAAAGAAGAGTAGGGGAAATACAGAATCTAATGAACTTGAGACACATGGTCATAAACTAAAGGGGGGAAGGGTGGGGGGAGGGGCTGTGCAGGGTGGAGGAGAATGAAGGGGGGAATAGAACAACTGTAATGGTATAATCAATAAAATATATATTAAAAAATAAAAGGAAGTATAAAAAAAGAAAAAATGCACTGAAGCTTAATGCAGCCTCTCACAACAGCACCAGCTGGCACACTAATACAGATGGGTTCCTAGAACACTCATTTAGTGGGGCAAGCCTGTACTACAAGGGGCCAGCCCTCCAGAAGATAATTCATTTATTTGCACCCCCCCACTTTGTACCAACATCATATACTCTTCTTACCTACAAAGTCTCTGCTAAAGTGTTTGTTGATTATCATGTGGGGATTCTCTTATAGGAAGAACATTTATTTTTTCCCCGCTGCTTTTGAAATTCTTTTTTGTCTTTGATGTTAACAGTTTTATTAACATGTGTCTTGGAAATAATTATGTTATTGAAAATATGGGGTGATTTATTAGCTTCATAAATTTGGAAGTCCAAATTTCCCCAGGATTGGACAGTTCTCAACCATTATTATTTTTTAAATATATTTTATTGATTATACCATTAGTTGTTCTATTCCCCCCTTCATTCCCCTCCACCCACACACTCCCTCCCCCACCATTCTCCCCCCCTTAGTTTATAACCACGTGTCTCAAGTTCTTTAGATTCTATATTTCTCCCACTATTCTTGCCCTCCCCCCTATTTTCTACCTACCCTCTATGCTATTTTCTGTGCCTTCTCCTCCCTTCTCTTCCTCCCACTCCCCTGTTGCTAACCCTCCATGTGTTCTTCATTTCTACGGTTCCACTCCTGATCTAGCTGTCCTCTTGGTTTGCTTTTTTTTAAGTGTGGTTGTTGATAACTGTGAGTTTGCTGTCCTTTCACTGTTCATATTTTTCACCTTCTTTTTCTTATATAAGTCCCTTTAACATTTCATATAATAAGGGCTTGGTGATGATGAACTCCTTGAATTTGATCTTATCTGAGAAGCACTTTATCTGTCCTTCCATTCTAAATGACAGTTTTGCTGGATAAAGCAATCTTGGCTGTAGGTCTTTGGATTTCATGACTTAGAATACTTCTTTCCAGCCCCTTCTTGCCTGTAAGGTCTGTTTTGAGAAATCTGCTGACAGTCTGATGGGTACTCTTTTGTAGGTGACTGTCCCCTTATCTCTTGCTGTTTCTAGGATTCTTGCCTTTATTTTAGTCTTGGCTAATGTAATTATGATGTGCCTTGATGTGTTCCTTCTTGGGTCCAACTTCTTTGGCACTCTCTGAGCTTCCTGGATTTCCTGGAAGTCTATTTCCTTTGCCAGACTGGGAAAGTTCTCCTTTATTATTTGTTCAAATAAGTTTTCCACTCGTGGCTGTTTCTTTCCCCCTTCTGGTACCCCTATAATCCGGATGTTGGAATGTTTAAAGATGTCCTGGAGGTTCCTAAGCCTCTCCTCATTTTTTTGAATTCTCATTTCTTCATTCCTTTCTGGTTCCTCTAATTTGTGACTATAATCAACCAGTTCTGTGAGCATCCTGATAAACAGTGTCTTGAGCTGTGCTTCTGAGAGGCTGGCAATTTCTCGGTGGGTGGCTGAGAGTTATTGGCTCTGGGGCTTTGAGTTCTTCTTGAGCCATATTTTGGACTGTTCGTGCCTGTTACGTATGAGGAGCGGAGCCCCAGGTGTTCACCAGGGCAGGCCAACTAAGTCAATGGGTCGTGATGCTGTATGTGGGGGCGGGGTCAAAGAGGAACAAGGGTGTCCGGTCTGCCACCTGCCGCCTCGGCCCCCACCGGTGCCGCAGCTGCCACTGCCACCTGGGCCCACACGTTTCGTCCCACTGCACGCGAGTGTGCCACCGCCGTCAGCCCTCGCCCCCTGGGGCCTGCGTGGTCCGTCTCACTGTGCGCGAATGTGCGACCGCGGTCAGTCTGCCCCACACCCTGACTGGGTCCAGGCCACTTGCGCACCTAGGTCGGGGGATCTTTCCTGCCCGACCCTGCTCGCTGCTGGCTCCGCCCCTCTTACCGTCCCCGTTGAATGGTTAGATGTAGTTGGACTTCCGTATAATTCAATTTTCTGTCCTTTGGCTGTGTCTTTGTTCTCCAAACCTTTGTTATATTAAAACTTGGTTGTGGGAGAAGGCACAGTGTTTCCACCTATGCCTCCATCTTGGCGGAAGTCCCTGTTTTAGAATCTCAATCATTATTTTTGAATAATGGCTTTCTATACTTTTCACCCGTCTCTTCTGGGATTCTAATATGTGTGTCATTTCTTTTAATGGTATCCCATAAGTCCATTGGCTTTCTTCATGCCTTTACATTCTGTTCTGTCTGTTTCTCTGATTGAATAATTTCAACTGATGTTCTCTAGCCCATTCTTTCTTCTGATTGGTCAAGACTGTATGGATGCTCTCTGTTAAATTCTTTAGTTATTAAGTTATTCAGCTCCGTTTTTTATTTGGTTCTATTTTATATTCTATGTCTTTGTCAAAGTTCCCTTTTTTCATGTTGTTTTCTTTATATTGTTAATTTTAAAAAATATTTTATTTACTTATTTTTAGAGAGAAGGGAAGGGAAAGAGAAAGAGGGAGAGAAACATCAATGTGTGATGGCCTCTCATGTGCCCCCTACTGGGGCTCTGGCCTGCAACCTAGGCACATGCCCTGACTGGGAATCAAACTGGTGACCCTTTGGTTCCCAGCCTGCGCTTTGTATTTTTAATTTTTATCAGTGTTCTCTTGTACCCCTCTAAGCATCTTGAGAATAGTTATTCTGAATTCTTTGTCAGACAATTCCTGTATCTCCATTTCACTGCGGATAGTTACTGGGGGTATAATATATTCCTTTGATGGCATCATGTTTCCCTGATTCCTAATGACCCGTGGCCTTGCATAGTTATCCTTGCATTTGAAGAAGCAATGACCTTTTTTGAACTTTGTGCACTGATTTGGGTAAGAGAAGACGTTTGCCTGCAGGTGGGGGCATGTGGAGCATGCTGTTACCACAAGCATAGTTGCGCAAGGCACCAAGTGCAAGCATGTGTGGTAGCACCATGTCCAAGGTGCAGGGTGTGTAATTTCTTTTCAGCTTAGGCCACAGGGGTCCATAGCAACTGTGTGGTCCCTGATGAGCACTGTGGCAGGTCTGCAAGGGCTGCTGGGGCCCTCAGTGGTACCTCCAGGTTCCGTATCTAGGGACCAGAGGAGAAAGCAGGATGGTCAGAGTTGGTGGTGTGTACACACTTAGTTGTGGGGACCGCTGCAGATGCTTATGTAGTGATAAGGGACATTTTTAGATACACATGTAGTGGTGGAAACCGGGGCAGACAAGGTCCAGGGACAACTTATAGGCTCACTGGCAGCTGTAGGAACCCTGGCTGTCAGTGTGCTTTCCTGGGGCTCCCCCAAGGTGTGCACATTGCTATGCTGGCCAGTGACAGGGCCTGGCTCAAGGGGTTTCAGGTACACAGCTGGAGGGGCTAGCCTCAGGTGAACATGGTTCATTCAGGGCAGTGAATGAACCCAGCTTTCTGGGCCCTGCTTGCTTGTGTTCTCTCCCGTGTCTGCAGTCTGTCTTCCCCTGGGCATGCACAGTATAGCGGAGACTGGTGATTGATGCCAGTCAGGCCAATGGTATGCAAGTGCAAAGCTGGAGTGGCTAGTCCCAAGCAGGTAGCAGCAGTCAGCTACAGGGATCTAGCTTGTCTTGCACTTGAACAGCCATAGAATTTTGTAGTTCCCAGGCTCTGGCAAGGGATGGATGGTGGTGGTTGTGGAGTTAGGGATACAAAGAGGGGAGAGTTTCAAGTGGCAGTGCCAGTGAATGCAATTACCTGTCAGGAGAAAGCTAGTAAAATCTGCAGGTGTGCCCAGCAGATGTACTGGCTGTTAGTTTCTTCAGTCACAAAATACGCTGAGCTTCTTGGCAGAGCAGGTTACAGTGGACTGAGATTGCTCCTGCTGTGCAGCTGCTGGTAGCCCCTGCTTTTCTTCCTGTTCCTGTCTCAGCTTTGCCCTTTTAAGTGGAGTGAAGCCTAATGGGGACCTTCATGTAGTGCCCCCTTAAGTAGGGGAAGCTTGTCCCTCACCCCACTCTTCCTTTCCTGGCAAGATGAACTCTAGCTGGGAAATACCCTTAGCTCCAAGCTGTGCTGGCTGGGGGATGGGATGATGTAGGCAAAAAAAGCCATCTTCCTTCTCTTCTTACCCCATTATTCTCAGGCCTTCCGTTCCACTGTGTCACTCAGATTTCTTAAGTGGACTCCAGACCTCTCCCCAGAGCTGGTTTTGTTCACGGATAGCCCTTTAATTGCTCATCTTTGGGGTTGGGTGGAAGTGGGACACAGTCGGGGTTTCCTACGTACCTGCTTTCCAACTTCTCTACTAGTTGCTGCTGGCCAAGTATTTGCTATCGTTACTTGAAAATGACTAGTCCAAGACCCCATTTTTCTTTTAAAATGTAAGGACAAGATAACAATTACAAAGTTTTGATAATAGGACAAGAACTTTTTAGTAAGCAATCATTTCAGTCTTTAGATAAACATTTCTAGTGGCAATTATGTAGTATATATAATTTTATTATTTTAAATATAATTTTATAAATTGTCTTTGCCACTTATGTTTATCTATGCTGTCTTCCTATTTTCTTATGTTCCTCTCTCTTTTTCCTAATTATCATGTCAATTTATACAGCAGACCAAGTACCTGGCTTATTTAATTATCATATTATTGCCTATTTGGGTTATCAGTTTTTTGCTTTTACCTATAAAAGCGAATGAACACTAAAGTAACCATAAGACTCAGTGACATCAGGAATCCCATTTTTGTCTAATGATAACAAATCTAAAGTCAATATTCTAACTTGTTCACTCTTTTATAGTAGCAATGTTTAAAGCAAAGTAGACAATACAGGATTTTAGAAATTATAGTTAAATTATATTCAGATTAGCCCTGGCTAGTGTAGCTTAGAAGATTGAGAGTGGGCCTGTGAACCAAAGGGTGGCCAGTTCAATTCCCAGTCAGGCCACATGCCTGGGTTGCAGGCCAGTTCTCAGTAGGGGGCATGTGAGAGGCAACCATACACTGATGTTTCTCTTCCCTTTCCCTCTCTCAAAAAAATAAATAAATAAAATATTTAAAAATAAAATTATATCCAGATTATTTTCTGGATTTTCAGAGTGATGGAAAACTTAAAAAAATTTTTTTTTTGGTCACTGACCAAAGTAAAAGATATCCAGGGACTGTTTAAGTGCAAATAAATGAACACTGCATTTTCCTAATGTATTAGTCCAGTGTAATCCTTCCTTCTTTTTAAATGTTTCAATATAAACTGGATTTTCTCAGCATATTTTATAATATAACGAATGCTTGGTAAAATAAATCCTTAGCTTATTAGTATTATCTCTAGACCTGCATCACAAATAATATTATTTCAAAATGGAAGATTATGTACCTTTTTTAAAATACAGTAGCAAGAAAATTTTTAAAAACATTGAGATAGAAAAGCCGGTTTTATACACCTTGACATCTGTACAGTTGCCTCATGTATCAATAAATACTCTGAAAAACTTAACCAGTTAAGTCTGATACATTTTTAAACTATGAATATGGTGATTACAGTAGTGATGTTTTGCTTTTGTTCCTAAAAATAACAAACATGCTGTTGGGTTGTGAAGAAACTGAGGATAATGAGCAGATGGGATTTTTGGCAAAGAGTGGGCAAGTCTGAGTGTGGGCAGCAGGAGCTGGCTAATGCTCTAGCATACGGTGCTGATAATACCTCAATCAATTAAAGAAATGCCATCCAGGATTTGCCAGTAAGAAGACAACTTAACTACTTTTTCTTAAATCCAAGATGAGGTTCATTGTAACTTCATAGGAGCACCCAATTAAGGATTCACTTTTGACAGGTGGCTGATGTTAGCCTTTCCTGAATGTATGCTCATGCCTGGTAATACTGCTAATGTGAAATGTTACTGCATAATTTATTCATCATCCACAAATATTTATTCAACTCAAACGTTAAATGCTTTTTAGTATGTACATAACAAACTTTTTGTTTTGAAAGCTAGTTATGCTGCAAGTCAGCAAGGGGCTTATCACTTTTGTTTTATGCTCACTCCTTCAGAGTAAAAACCAAAGTGATCTTTACAATGGCCTACAGACCTGCACAAACTTCCCTTGCATGTCTGACCTCTTGGCCTGTTTTCTCTCTCTGACTCTCCTCATGGGTGGATGAAATGTAAAATTCCAAGGGAAACAAAAGGTCTTCTCTACTGTGCTGAGTACCTACTGTGTACCCAGGACACCAGGGTGGATATAAGATTTTTCCATTGAGGAGTCTCCAATAGTTTTGGAAATGAGACTAAATAATATACAACAATGTGAGAATCAGTAAGTTGCTACTAAATTATGTGGTATCAACTTTAAATATCAAAGAATAGGAAAGTTGAGTTCAGAAAAGGCATGACGAGCACTAGTGCCTTGCATCCAGACGTCACTGTAGCAATAATAAACTGAAGGCTCTCAAATCTCTCTCACCAGTTTTTCCAACGACCAGGTGGGCATTTTTAAATAGTGCCCAAAGCAAGCAAGTAGAAGACAATTTATTATTCCTGATTTCAATTAGCAGTATGACCACCTATCCTCCAAATCCAGCCAGAACATGTAAGTTACCCTTAATCCCAACAGTCTCCTTACCCTTCTGCATTTTACTAACCCGGCAGTTCCAGTATCTTGGATGCTGCCAGTGTTATCTCTATTCTGCATTTTACAATAACCTTCTATCCATGTCACTAACTCTTAAGTCTTTTTTACCCCAGTGACTGCTATCCCATCAATTTTACACAGTGATCTTTCTAAAGTTCAAGTCAAATCACTCACATCACTCTTGTCCTCAGAATAAAATCCTTTGCTTGACACAAATGGTCTTGTTGTTACACCTTTTCCAAATATTCTGGATGCTCTCAGGTCTGACAGAAGGGAGTGGGTGCTCTCCTTGTCACCAGATCTAACAAGTCCCACTAGGGCCAGTTTTAATCAAGGGGGTCCAAACCAAGGGAGTGCAGTGGGGCCCAGGGAAGGGGCTTTAGAAATATGGTTCTAGACACAAAGCCAAAGTTTTAAGCTCTCAGGCAGGTTCCAGTCCAGCTCTGAGTTATATGGGCCATGAGGACTGGAAGTAGAAACCAAACTATGGCTGGCTGTTTTAGTTTTCTATTGCTGTGACTCGAACTTGGCAGTTTCTCTCTCCAAGTTTCTGTCAGTCAGGAGTACATCCATGACTTGGCTGGGAACTCTGCTCAGGGCCCTACAGGCTGTAATTAGTACAGCTGGGCTGTGTGTTCATCTGGAACTTGGGGTGGTCTTCCAAACTCATTCGGGTTGTTCACAGAATACATTTCCTTGCAGTTGTAGAACTAAGGCCCTCAGCTCCTACCAGCTGCCCATCTCCGTGAGCAGTTCACATGGCTACTTCTTCCAGGTGCACTGAAAAGCATCTTGTTTCAAGTCTCTTAGAGAAGACTTGGTATCTGTCGTCAGCCTCCTCTCTAAACATAGCTCTTCATTCTCTGTAGAGCTTCCATTTAATTATTTATTCCTCTCTGATACCAGCTATAAAAATATGTTGGGGAACTATCATCCATGATTTATTATGTACTATTACTCTCCCTATTGCACAAATTGGGAAATGAAGCATAGAGATGCTAAAGAACTTCCCTTAGTTCACACAAGCAGTATTAGCTAAATGGTAGATCTGCAATTCAAGACAGCTGGGGAAAGGACAATTGTGTAGCCTATGTCCTGCTCACAGTGAGGCTGAATGAAAAAGCAGCAGCAGGAGTAGCCTGGGACACAGGCTGACCTCTGTAAAAGTGGAGATGCGGGTGTCAGGAGAGAGGACACTGACAGTAGATGTCAACCTGGGGTTCCCTCTGAACTATGACTAAATCTCACGGGTATCTGCTTTTCAGACAGGATCTACGTGACAAAGAGATCACATCTAGTGTGAAGCTCTTGTTGAAGTGGAGAACCTAGGAATGCCATACTTTGGAATGAAAGAGGGATTATGAAGGACAAAACTCAGTGCATTTTTCCAATGACCTAGATGAAAAAAAGTCATGTAATATATTTGTGGAGTGCAGGAGTTAGAAAAAATAGCAACTTCATTAGCCTGCAGAATGATTCACAAGGATCCCAATAGATAAAAATGGTAAACCCCAGCTTATAAAGTGAAATTCAATAATAATAATGTAAGGTTCTACCTTTGGACTTTTAAGTTGTCATAAAAACATGTAACATTGAATTTAGTTTATTTTTCTTTTGTTTGTTTTTGGACATACTAAAAAATTACTTAGGAAGAAAAACTAAAAAATTAATTGGGAAAAAAACACATTAAAGACAGAGAGAGATCCATCCACCCTGTCCAGTGTGGCTCAGTTGGTTGGGTGTCCTACTGCAGGGAAGAAAGGTTGCGAGGTGGATTCCTGGTCAGGGCTCATACCTGGGTTGTAGGTTCTGTCCCATTAGGGCCCTTGCAAGAGGCAACTGAAGTTTCTCTCACACATCAATGTTTCTCTCCCTTTTTCTCCCTAAAAAATCCTTCTAAAGTCTTGCTTTGGAGTAACAAAATTATTTTGCTTAGACTTAAAGAAAGGACACTTCAGGAAAAATACTTACAGAGTTAATAATATTCATGCAAAGTAAAAGTAGCTTTATTGGGTGTGGGGCTAGAAGGAAAGCAAAATTTTACAGCTTGGGTTTCTTCTTCTACCAGTTATACATAAACTTCTCTTACTTCATCCTGAAATTAAATTGAGGGGCTACGGAGAAGCTTAGGTGGACCATGAAACACAATGGGAGATCAAAACTTTCCCAAGGTGTTTATTTGAAACGGTAGTTATAACAACAGGATCATTTTCCCAACCTCTTCCCTAACAATCCTTTGGAAAGGTTCAGAAGTTGTTTATTCTCTAAAATAAAACCTGAGAAGATTCTGCTGAGGCGTTTTCCTAAGTAAACTTTCTCAGTTTAGAATCGGTTTCTCCAATACTTGGATCTTATTAGGACCGTACACTTGTGAAATCCACATATTTAATTCTGAAAATGCACAAAGAGAATGCACAGTCCTAGAGAAAAGATCACATTCTCTCAGGAGTCTTTCAAGACTGAATGTCTGTGCTTACTATCCAGAGGGCTTAAAAATTCTGCAGAGGTAGAGAAACCTGTCAACCTTTTCTGAACTTTTGTATCAGAAACAAGGGGACTCTCTAAAGATTTGAACTGGCGGCCTCTATGATCTAGATCACCTTTTAAAGGAAGACTGATATTTTTGTCCTTTGTACATCATCAATTATGGGTATTCATGCTTTTGATGAAAAAATTATTTTAATTTTGATTTCAGTGTCTTTCTCATAAGAAATATATTTACATTAAACCAAAATAAGTTAATAAGAATTTCAAAAGAAGAAAAAAATACCCTTTGAAATAGATCGGACTGATCATTAATTTCAAACTAACTGAAAAATCTTTCACATTCCAATGGCTTCCTTCAGAAGCAAAATACAGTAATTTAAGGTAAACTGCACTTGCTTCATACCCAGCAATAGGTTTTCTCAGTGATCAAAGAAAACAGCTGTATATCTTTCTCTTTATGACATTTCTTCTCACCCTAAATCTCATAAAATCACACAACTTTAAACAACATTAATTTCCTACCTGTTCACTATTACTTAAAACAATCTAGCTATACGCAAAAATTTGGCATGTTTTATAAATGCTGACTGATAAAGATACTACATAGCTGCTAATGGGATTTTCTTTTAATCAATGCTTGAAAGTTCAGTTCTATTTATGGCAATGTTTGTGTTTTAACATTTTTAAAGTATATAAACATATTTAAGTCTGAAGAGGTCAGAAAAACATTTATAAAATAAATATGTAGAAAATTTTAGAATTTCAATGATTCAGATAAACTGATCATTCTTTAATGAATCAGAAAAAAACCTCTAGTTTATCGAAACAATTCTGTACTGAATAAATTACCATAAACATAATTTTTAATGGTTAAAAATTTGGATGGAACTGGAGAGCATTATGCTAAGTGAAATAAGCCTATCTGTGAGGGACAAATACCATATGATCTCACCTTTAACTGGAACATAGTCAACAAAAGAAAAAAGCAAACAAAATATAACCAGGACATTGAAATTAAGAACAGTCTAACAATAACCAGAGGGAAGGGGGGAGGGGGCCATGCCAGGGGGTGGGGGATGCAGACAACTGTAACTGAACAACAATAAAGAAATTTAAAAAAATTCTAGGGTGGTCAATTTTTAAATACTGTTATTAAAAATAAAGTTTTGATGGTATGCTCCATAACAATTATTATAATAGAGTCTATTATGGGTACGGGCCTTGACTACAAATTACTCAACTTCATGTAAAATGAAATGTCCCTTCTTTATCTTCAAAAGATTTGAATTATTACTTTTTAATTTAAAATTTGACACTTTATTGTTACCAAAACAAAACTTCTAATGACGAGTTGTTGTTATTTAACTTTAATTTTCTGGTATTTTAGGAAAAAAACTGGCTATTAATTTAAGTGCATGTTACTCCTCCTGGTAACAAACTTCTTACTTAACTTTGTGTTACAAGAATATTAAACAGTTTTTTTCATAACTACAGTAGAAAAAAATCACTGCATATAATACCTGTTGCACTTGTAATATTTTGGTATAAAGCAGACAATTAAGTTTAGTTCCCTGATGAATCAACTGTTCTTTGTGGCTTATTTCTTTTTCCAAAATTATAGCTTGTGTATCTAATTCAGGGTAAAGTAAATAAATATAATAATTATATTTATTTTATGTGTTCCTATTAAAAGCAGAATGTAACTATAAACTGAATAAAAGGGAACACCAACGCTTGTCTTAAAGAAGCTGTCATTCTTTTTTTAGAGATTATAACACACATACAATAAATGAATTTTATCAAAATACAGCACATTTCTTCTACTATATCCATAAAAATCAATTCCTATGTAAATAGTACTGAAAAATCAACTAAAATGAGTTAAAATTTACAAAGAGTTGTTAAAGGGTTTTTCAGTCAGTATTATTAAAACTATACAGTACAATTACCAGTTGATAACATCTTGAGAGAAGTGCAGTATTTGTGTTCACATCTTTTTAAAAGTACTGCCTATTTACTGACTAGCAAGAAAGGAACCAGTATAACTCACTTTTGCAAAAATAATGTCAATTGCTGTTTTTGCTAGTCCTATAAGTCTTATTTAAAACAAGGTTGAAGAACAAAAGATAACAGATTAAAAATTCCAAAACTAAATTTCTTATTAAAAATAAACTGCAACAACTGGATATTGCTCTAATGAAAGGCTCCACACTAGCCTCAACTAAAAACAGTTATTGGTCTTCTATGGCACTTTTTGTGGTCCAAATAACCATGCATTTATTCTTACCATTGCATGTTACTCAATTTTTATTTGATTATAAATTCAGACAAAAACAAAATTTTACTTGGATAAACAAAAGTAATAAACCTCTACCAAATATTTCTTACACTAACAAGAACAAAGGCAGTTGGCGGTAAAACACTACTACACTGATACACTTAGAAACCCTTTAAAGCCTCTGAAGCGTCGAGTTCACATTTAACGTTACCTGTAGAAACAGCCCTTTATTTGAACACTTTCACACACTGGCAGGCCCCAAGGACCCGTCCCTTGCTCTACAACTCCCCATAGCCATTGTCTATCACTGTGCCAGTTTCACAGACTTGCTTTGGTTTCCTAGCGCCATGCATACTGTTTCCTTTTACTTTACCAAGGCAATGTAAGCCAAACGAAATCAAGAGGCTCTCCGAAATCTTCTTACATTTTTGCGCCATAACAACACAATCTTAAAACTGGCCATTTTAGTTTCATTTGCTGCTTAAAATAAAAATTATAAATTAATATTAAAATGGAGTACTAATTATAAAACAAATTGCAAATATCACCATTTGCAAAAAAAAACAACAAAATCAAGGTATTTGTGTATCACAGAAAAATCATGGATGTACATCTACAGTACAGTCAAAAAATTCCTGTGACTAAAAAATAATTAAAAATCAAATCACCAGTAGCAAATGTATATATAGTTAATGGCTCTGATAAGAACAGATCATGTAGCGCTCATAAAATGCAATTATCGTCTTTTTTATTTCTTTAAAAAGACATTACATTTTTATTGCATTATTCTATTAATAAAAACACATTAACAGATTGCTGTTTTTTCATTCTTTGCTTCCAAATTTTTATAAGAATTAACTGTTTTAATCAGGCCTTGGAAAGTGATCCCACCAGCACCTTCACCTACTCACTCTGCAATTCAATATTCACATAGCAAAAGCCAACACTTCAAATCTCTTGCCCACATTTAAAAAAGTAGTTTCAGCAGAAAAACATTAGTATCAGTTGAATAAAAATAAGCGCGTAAAACCTATGAGATAGCTCTTCCATCTGCCTCTGGGCTACAATCCAGGCTAACTAGAGCCTTGTGCAGAGCTCAGGCGTGTATATGAAATCCAAAAATAAACCTACAGTCTATACAAAAACAACATACACGTGTTTTTGTAGCCTTGATTGCTATGTTTTTAAAAACCTACATAGGTTTGAGTTCAAACATTCTTCCCTATATACTGTACAGTGGTTCTTTCCCTCTAGTCACAAGTTCCATTATTTCATTAATGTACAAATTTCAACATGATTTTTGAGTTCTTTATATATAAAAATAGTCAAAATATTAATTTCCCCTGCAAGTATCTTCTAATAAATCTTGCTGTCTTCCCCCCACCCTTTTTTGCCAACAGTTCTTATGAAGAAATCTCTCGTACAATGATGAGTTCTACTGTGTTCTGGAAAGTTTTTAGCAAGGACACTGCTTGTCCATGTTCAATATTGATAAAACTGTAGCCATTAGCCTAGAAGAAAGAAGAAAATTATTTTAAGAAAAACATTAAAGTTTCTGTCAGGTAATAAAATCTAGCAGAAAATAAGAATGATTTTGGCAATTTAATCCAGGCTCCTGGGCCCTAAAATAAAATCTCTGAAGGTGCGATTCAGGAACCTGTATTTTCAGATGACTCCTGTGTAGCGGCCAATGCCAGGAAGTACTTGTAAAGACAGTGTCATCAGACAGGGTGTTCTGCGTATGCACTACTGTGCAACTGAAGCTACCGAGTTGCAAGGATAACAGATCAAGAACACTACACTTTTTACAACTTAGGCTAAATATTTACTGAGGTCTTACTGTATACCACATATACAATTCTAAGTACTTCCATAAATTAACTCCTTTAATTGTCATAACGTGAAGATTCCTTTTTTTAATTAAAAATATTTTTTAAACTGTTTATTGATTTTAGAAAGGAAGGAGGGAGGGGGGAGAGAAGAAGGGAGGGAGGGAAAGAGAGAAACATCAATGTGAGAGAGAAACATCAATCAGCTGCCTCCCATAAACACCCTGAGCAGGAATCAAATCCACAACCCAGGTATGTACCCTGACCCGAACCCCTGATCCAAGGGTGTCAAACTCATTTTCACTGGGGGTGACATCAGCTTCGTGGTTGCCCTCAAAGGGCCGAATGTAATTTCAACTCCTTAACAGTTAAGGAGTAGTTACATTTATACAGTCTAAAATAAATAATTTAGATTGCCCTTTGAAGGCAACCACAAGGCTGATGTGGCCCCTGGTGAAAATGAGTCTGACACCCCTGCCCTAACCTATTGGTGTTTGGAATGGTGCTCTAACCTGCTGAGCCACACTGGCCAGCGCCACAAGGAAGATTCTTTCATCACTTTATTTTAGAGAAATTAACATTCCAGAACTTCAATAAAATGCTAAAACATATCAAACATGTATTTAAAAATATCAGTAAGATTTTTCAGAGAACAAGGTGGAAATATTTTAAACTGTGAAAGCACTAGAGTAGCCTATAAGAAATATCACCATTTCCATCTACATATATGTGAAGAAAAACTTCATAAAATGCTTATTGTGTTGTGCCATGTACAATGCACACTTTTTTTGACCACACTTTTTTTTTCCCCCTTCTTTTTTTTTGAGGGAAAAGTAAGGATGAGCATTATACATAGGTATAATGATTACAAACCACAGGGTATAATAATCCTACACATAATGCACAGAAAAATGTGGGTGTGCATTATACATGGCAAAACAGTATTTTCATAAAATGGCATTTAATAATTTCTTGATGAGGAGGCAGATCAGTTATAAAATGAAAAATAAAGAAAATAATAAAAAGATGTATCTTGGTTACCTGGATAATTTTATCACCTGGTTGCAGTAATTTTGATGCTGGTCCTTCGGGCTGTACTCTTGTGACAAATATACCCTTTAACAACAACACCACAATGTTATTGAATAGGAAACAGTATACCTAAGTAATAGCACCACAAAGCAATCTTTCTTTCTCAATATACAAATACTTGAATCATGATCCAGGTTCTTCCTTCTCTTCTCTGAAAACACAGCGACAGCCAACCATGTTATTTTTATTTTTGCCTCTGGTAATTTTGACATCAGTATAGTGATTACTGTTAAAGTTACTTTCATAGAGGAACAAAAATAGTAACAAAATTAAAAATTACAATATGGGGCATGTTAAAATTTTTTGGTTATATTTGTATTGCTCAATTAATTTGAACAGATTACATTTCAAAACAAAAAGCTAAACAACAATAGAAATCAATAGGTGGTCTGTCTAGATTTACAGAAATATCTGCTAGATTTTTACTTACGCATAAGAGGTGAACTTAGTGACTAAAACTTCATGGTGGGTATTGGGTGGGTGGGTATGGGTATTTCAAGTGACATGTAACTAAAACTCACATCATCATCAGGTTTGAATGGGTTTCCTCTTCCACCAACACCTCCTGATATGCTAAATCCAAGTTCTGGATCTTTTTCAACTCTCACTCGAATCTGAGTTAATATGAAAATAAAATAAATCATTACTGCAATTATGAAAAAAGTTACAACACAATATCACTCACAGTTAAGTATCGGCAAATTAAGTTCAAACAACATACCTATGTAAGAATTTGTCTAAAATGAGTATTTGGGCAGATGAAGTAAAACTATGACATGGAATATTATGTTAATGAGTTAGTGAGTTAAAGGCACAGCTGGGATTATAAAGCAAAGCTCCTAACTTAACCTATTGCTATTTTATGAAGACAGGCAATCAATTAACGGTGACCCTATTGTATTTTTTAGACATTGTTGATTTTAAAGACATACGGCAAACCCATAAAACATGTACTTTATTATTAGCTTCCCTTTGTGAAACATCTATATTACATTGTATATCTGTCTATTGGACATTTCATAGTTGTAAAATGAATAAACCATTTGTTCTCTACCTAAGTTTCTAACAGTATCATTTTATTAATAAACTTTTCAAAATATATGACTAGCAACTTTTTTTAAAAAGTACTTTGTAAGATTTAATTCTCAAGGTAGTTTGGAGATTACAGTCAAGTTTCAAAAGCTGAGTGTCAAATAATAATAGCAAACCATAATTAGCCAATTCAGGTTTAATGGACTACTTTTATATTCTTCAAGGTCTGATTACCAGAGTACAATCAACTAGTTTCAGAAAAATACCCACCTTAGGGGAAAAAAATCATGCCTAAAACACAATGTCCTACATCAGTTAGTGAGAATGGGGGTGGGGCGAAATCACAGTCAAATGAAACCACCGACTTTAACATCTCACACAAACTGAATAGGAAACCAAGTCTTTAAACACAGAATGGTAACCAAAAAAACAAAACAAAACCTGTTAAAATTCTATATGGATTTATTGCTAATAATTAAATAACCTATAAAAGACATTAAAAGCTTATTCTCATATTTCAAACATTCTTGATTATTCTTACCTCTTGCCTTGCCAGGTCATGGCCTTGTCTAGCAGAACAATGGGGCTGTGTATATGGAGGCTGGTGGGCCACTTTCAGCATCAAGTAATCAATTAGTTGTTCTCTAGAGGGATGCCTGGCCACAGATGCCTGAGGAAGGGGGTGATGTATTTGACTATAATTTGCCTGAGGCATGAGAGGCTGGCCCATCTGTCCATTACTCAAAGGCATCTAAGAAAAACATGAAGTGTCTTAAAATGACCAATAATAATGTCTTATTACAAATATTTGGATTTTTTTCCTGGAGCATTTGAAAAGCACTAGAGTTTAACATTCTAAATCACACAGTATCATGCCACTTACACTATTTATTCTCATTTTACACTTTTAAAATAAAAAAGCCATTAATGTTTTCATTCTAAACTTGCCTGATTGATGACAGATGCACTCTTTAAAGGTTTCATTCAAATGAAAGAAATCATATCTACATTTAAAATTACTAATTTTCTGTCTGATATAAATGCACCTATTATTCTCATATACCCAAATATTAAAATGGCAAACAGTATGCCCAAATTTAAAACTTAAGTAAGCCCATTAAAAGAGTATGTCTTCCTATAATAAATCTCTCACATTTGCACAAAACATGCATTTACTCATGTTTTTCATTAAAACAAAAGTAATTTTATGGTAGAACTTTTTCCTAATCTGACTTTATCTTTTCTACCTTTATATATTCCTTTCCAGAATTAACAAGCCAATTCAGCTATGTAGTAGAAAACTGATTTATTTCTCATTATGCGTATCAGCAATTTTTAAACTCTCTAAATATTAATTCCATAGAATATTAACCACAAAAATTAAACTGAAATTATACTTTACTTTTTCACAAGCTAAACAAAATCTTGAGATTATTTTGTTGTCAAAGAATTATCCTGGTTATAACTCCTTTCATTTTTTAGATTGTATCTGACCTTTAGACTTAAAAATACCTTTGTAGAAAAGTGGCAAATAGCTTATTTGTTAGTGAGAAATCTGATAAATAAGGTTACATTTGTATTATGAATATTTACATATGAACAGATTTTTGATTGAAAAAGGAAATGTATTTAAGCTATTTAGTCATTTAAAACATCACTGTTGATTATTAATAAAAGTTGACCTCATCCAAAAGGAAATCGTGAAAAACTGTAAGGGGAATATTTGAACCCCAGTTCTCTAAAATTATCCCAAAGTAGAAAATTTGGGAAGACTATGGCAGTAGTGTCAAAACTACATATTTTTCTTTGCAAACCTTGTAGAAGGATACAAAGTTGTTTGCCTTCGGTAAAAAAGATTTTCACTTTTTAAAGTAGTCTTCTTTTTCACTGTTATACTTGAAAAGTCAGTTAAGAATGAAGTCTGAAACATACACAGGTGTGTTTCAGACTTCATACAGAGAGGATGCTGGCACAACAGGGTGGTTACTCCCTGACATTCTCTCCTTGGGCATTTACTACTTGATCGATGTAAATTTGAAGCAATTAATCTGCACAGGAGTTCTTAAGTGGTTGTGTTGTTATTTTCTTACCTATACACGACTGAAGACAGCACTTGTTTTTCTCTGTATTTCTACAATTTTTCCTCTGTGCAAATTCAATATGTGCAAATTCAATGCTTTTCACCGGACAATAATTACTTCTGACCCATTCTTAAGACTTCCTGCCACCTAGATACTTGTGCCTGACATTCTACATCAATGTTAAACATATCCATGGAATATATTAAGCTTTGATACACAGATGGCTTGGGACAATAAAAAGCATAAAACAAGGTCAGTAACAGAAACCATAAAATGGATATTAAAAAGAAAAAGAAACTGGGTAACAGAGCTTAACTAAGCACCCCCAAAAGATAAAATAGACATGTATGGAATTAAATGTTATGTGGCTGGGTTCCTACTCTCAAGAATAATGTGGAAGTTTATATATGATCTACAACTACACTTCATAATTGTATCAGATTATACTAGAATATGGAATGCTTTAGTTACAAAAGTATTAAGAATACAATCACCATCTATTCTACCACATAAAAAAGTATTTTAATTATATTGCTTTTTAAAAAGATTTTATATTTAGAGAGGGGAAGGGAAGGAGAAGGAGAAGGAGAGAAACACTAATGTGAGAAACATCAATCAGTTGACTCTCACATGAGCCCCAACCAGGGACTGAATCCACACCCAGTCATATACCCTGACCAGGAATCAAACTTGTGTGACCTTTCACTTTGCGGGATGACGCCCAACCAACTAAGCCACACCAGTCAGGACTCTAATTATACTTTTAATTAGAGATCTCTAATTAAATGTAAAGTATTTTAAAATGCCTCGAGTAAGAGTAAAACATTCTGAAATGAAGAACTTAAGATAAGGTCATCTTTAACTCTCCAAATAGGTTTATTAAGAATGACAAAATCCCTTCAATACAAAAAATAAAATAATTTGGTGATAATACAGAAATAAAAAAAATTTACAATAAACTGATCCTCCAGAGTGGGGAAAATTATGGAATAAACTGAAAATTAGCAGAATGCAATTCTATTTCTCAATTGGTTAAAAAGTAAATCCTTACTAAGCAAGAAGGAAAGTTCTTAAAAAAGTATTTTCAGTGTTAAAGCATCTATGCTCTTTCTAGTCCAAAAACCACAACACATACTAAGTTCAAGATACTACTTTACTCATTTCCTGAGCACCTGCTTTCAAGCTGTCTGAAGAAACATCTCTGTGGCTAAGTGTAGCTGTTGAGTAGTTGTACTATCCTGAAATGAATATATTACCCAGACAAGGATCTCCTGGACAGGGTGTTTGGGGAGGCTTTGAATTAGGGGACAATAAAAAGTAAACAAATAATGATCTTTAAAATGTGCAACCAAAATGATGATGACACATGAGAGGGGATTAGAAAAAACAGTGCTAGATAACAGAAAGACAAAGAACCAAATAAAAGATCATCACAACTGCCATCAATCTTAGTATTTTCATGACAAATATTAACTAAGCTTATTATGGTAATCATTTTGCAACATATACACATATCAAATCTCATGATGCACACCCTGAATTAATGCAATGTTATGTCAATTATATTTCTTAACACTAGAGAAAAATTAGTACTTTTAACCATATTCCAAAGTTAGTGGCAAAATGTTTGTTCTTATAATGTATAAAACGTTTATACATATATATACTGTTAAGCTATTTCTTTATAATGCTTTTAGTTTTATTCACAATAAAACTTAGCTTTTAACACTTTCGGCAACATTTTTAATCCTAGGTAAAAGTCCCAAATTTTAAGAGCCACTGAAATCTGAACCTGTTGAGCAGCACAAAAAGGTTTTTTTGGGGGAGGGGGGGTTGTGGTAGTAAAAAAATTAAGCAATGATCTTTTAACAGCACAATCTCACCAAGGATCTTCTTTTAAATGATGAACAAAACCAGTAAACACACAGTCATGTAACTTACTTTAGCTTAATTCTATCATACTAATATTAGTCAGCTATGTGTTTTCAAAAGCACTGGTTTGGTGAAGTGCTTTTAAAATTAACTAACTAGGATTCCTATTCTTATATGTCAAATAATATCCTTGAAATTTAACACACTGATAGCTTTAGACAGAAAACAGATCTCATTATTTCTGTATAGTTCTTATAATTATGGTGAGACATAAGATTCCTAAATTTTTCATTTTAATTTAGCTCTAAACACATTTTGCTATATTTTGGAAAACTGGAGAGACTGTGTTAAATAGCACTATTATTACTTTTAAAACAGTATGACACTAGCAACACAGATATACAAATTATACCATCATGTTGAAAAATAATCTGAAATCTATTTCACTAGGCTAGCCCACAGGACACATATAAACCTCACAGTTTATAATGTAATCTTAGAAAATGTATCTGCAATAGTTCTATCATGCACAATTAGTTGCTAGTTCAAACCATGGCTTAAGATTTTTAGATGTGCTTTGATCAAATTTTGTGTATTTATTCAAGGAAAACTTTTATTTTCCTTCTTTGTTTTTGAGATGTCCTTTCAGAATGCATAAAAATCAACTTAGCTCATAGTTTGAAGTTTAAACTCAAGCTTGAATGTACAACTGTGTTTATCTAGTGTTTAAAAGAACAAGCATATTATGAACTAAAAAGTAAAATGCAACAGACTCAAAGGCTCTGAATTTAAGAGTAATTAACAAGCAAAAAAAATTACTGTGTAAGAATTCGTAAAGAGTAATTCTTCCAGAAGACTATAAAATTACCCCCGAGTTAATAACCCCCCCCCTGGACTTTGCTCTGTGGCTTCCACCGGAATAGTGCCAGAAACTCAGGGCTTAATAGTCACCCTTCTCTCTCCCTGTTTCAATCTGGTCAATTACAAATGATCACTCCCACCCTAACAGAACGCAGAACCAAGTGGTGGCAGGTGACAGAAGGCAGAGCAAGATGGGTGATACAGCAAAGCAAATCAAGAGACTGCTCCTATCCTAGAACACAACAGAGCAAAGCCAGGAGTGTATTAAAAGGTGGGGGAAAGAAGGGGCAGTGAATGCTCAGGAAAAAGAAAAGGATGTGGAAGTAAGCAGTCTTGTGGAAAGAAAACTGAGAAGGGGGTAGAGTAAGGTTATAGGGAGAGAGAGGTCTTTTCAGGATAGGAGAGGGGTAGAGGAGGAAATATTTGGAGACTATGCTACTACCTCAAATTGTTATGAAAGGGAAATCTTAAAACAGAGCCATGTCAGAGTCGTTCTGTTCTTCTCCCTTCTCTCCTATTCTCACACCTTCTCTTTAACTTTCATTAAAATAAGCCTTTCTTCGTCACTCCTAATGACCACAGCTGAAATATGGTAATAAAGAATTTGAGTTCTGCCTTTTCATTGGTACTTATTACATTTTCTCCAGCCTCACATTTAATTGTATTTAGCAAATTATGATTTAACTTAGTTCCACTGAATTTTTAGTGCTTTTTATTGGCCAATATTCAATCACTGAAGTGAAAATCACTCTTTCCCACAAGTCCTCTGTATTTGGGGAGAGAGCAAGCTAATTTTAAAAGAAAGATACTGCAAAGAATAATTTTTAAAAAACCTCTCAGTTATTTTGATAGCCCACCCTTTTTTACATAAAAAGAGTTGACTACCCCCTTTGTTATGACCACAGAAACTTAAGTGATAAAGACTAAAATCAGCTTTGCAGCAATTTTTAGCCCTAAGCCATGGTGGAACTGGGAGGTAATCAAAATAACAAACCCACAGTATATTTCATTTTCTAGAAATATTAAAACATTAAAATGTGAGGTTTACTTCTCTTCTACGTACTCAAAGTACTTGTCTACTACAGGTACTCACTCGAAAACTGTGCCCACCAGAACCTCTTCCGTCTGCAACACTCAATGCAAGACTACCTTGGCTGCCATGCAGATCCCTAGAGCTGCCATAGTGGCAGTTGCTCACAGCAGTGAAATTGGAATTAAAGGACCTTGACAGCATGCTCTGAATAAAGAAGGGACAGATTTGACAGAGATTAGCGTAGCATGCAAAATTCACAAGACATGTTATGCACATAGATGTATTTACAAGTAAGCCCAATACCACAGAAATATGATGCAATATGGGATTTTCAGTGCCACTGAAAGAAAATGGCACTATTTTTCCACAGTTACATGACAACATGCACACACACACAAATTACAGGTTATCCAACTATTCAAGTTTAAACACCAAATAAAGTACATACATATATGCTTTTATGCTATTATTTCCTTTACTCATGACATATCTTATTAGAAGTTCATCAGAAAATAGGAATTGATGTCACACCCAGAGGTATCTGCACATACACGGTTATACATGGAACACAAACTAATTCCTCTATAAAGAGAAAAGTTACCAACAACCAGTTATTTCTAAGTCAAAATGGATTTCTAGAGAATCTGGTTCATTTTATAGGAATTGTCTTGTTATTAAATAAATGCAGTTTAAATACATAATATAGCACAAAATATACTTGCAATATATGCCAGGGCCTTGGTCACTGCAATTGCTAAAAATTATCTTCCACATTTAGAAAAAAGCTTTACATTAAGGGAATGTTTAATATAAACACAAAGTTTTAGGATATAACATTTTAAAAGCTTTCACTGCTCTATAATTACCAGAATAAAAACAAACACTAAAAAGTGAATATATAAAAACTTTCTATTTAGTAGATATTGAAGATTATTATATCTTAGGAGTTAGCAGTGCCTTTTGCTGCTTAAACTTGAAGAACCACTAATAGAATCCTTCCAAATATTTCATTTATATAAATGTTTGATCACTAATCCTACAGCTGTCTGAAAAACCTATCTCAAAAAACGCACTGCCTGATTCTCATTATTTCTGCTTGTTTATTCCAAAGTTGTTAAACCACACAGGTTTCAAGTGTACAACTCAGTAAGCCATCACCTGCACACTGCTCCGCTGCCCACTGCCCCAAGCAAAATCTTTTTCCCCACCCCCTTTTGCTTGCCTCTACCTACGCTCAGCCCCCTTTCCTTCTGGCCACCATCACACTGTTGTCTGTGTCTGTGTGTTTTTATATATATACATATATATATAACAAAATAAATATATATATGTATATACATTATATGTGTGTATGTGTGTGTATAGTATACTTAATCCCTTCACCTTTTTTCATCCAGCCCTCCATGCCCTCTCCTGACAGTTGTCAGTCTGTTCCATGTAGCCATGTCCCCATTTCTATTTTGTTCCTCAGTTTATTTTGCTCATTAGATTCTACAAATAAAGTGAGATCATATGCTATTTATCTTTCGTTGCCAGGCTTATTTCACTTAGCATAGTACACTCTAGGTGCATCCATGCTGTTGTAAAGGATTTCCTTCTTTTTTACGGCTACATACGATTCCACTGTGTAAATGTACCACAGCTTTTTTATTCACTCATCTACTGATGAGCACTTAAGGCTGCTGTTCTTTCAGGCATATGCTTTGTGTCATGTCCCTGAATATTGAGGGTCTGATGGTCAAAGTGAGAGAAACAGCATTTTGAGCATGGCTTGTAATTAAGACTTATGGAAATGCCGTAATAAACACTTCTATGTTACTCTCTGGAAATACAGAACCTGTCCAGATTATGAAGTTGATGTCTACTATTAAGAAACATTAATATAACATTCTAGAGTGAAAAGGATATATAAAATTACAAAGTACACTTTTAGTTATTTTGTGGATTCTAGAGCAAGTACTAAATAAAAAGCTGAACTTAATAGCCCACACTTTTCCAAATCATTTCAATAAGAACAAGGATTTGGCAGAGGCAATTCAGAGATTCCATAAACATCTGATTAGAACGTAAAAATGAAGAAATTATACACACGGTTATATATACACCTTTTGTTTTAACATGTTAATGTGACTGGACTGACTGACCCTGTTTAAGAATATGCAGATCTGAAACAAAGCTTATTCTGTCATCTTTGAACATATATGACATTTCGTAGATATTTCACTGACTAAGAAGCCTGGAGCTGAGAATAGGCCTGGCTGTAAACTCAGGCTTGTGCACAGATGCCCATATAAAACGGCACTCCATCACAGCACCTCAGCACACTGTGGAGAGTTCAGTTAAGTGCTGGGCACAGGTTCTAAGCACTGTTGTAAAGCACATGCCAATAGTTGTAAAATAGCAAGTGACATAAAAATTGTCATGTTGTTATCATCTTTAATCACATTTGGTTGAGTGCTTCTTATCAAGGGTGTTTTACATATAATAAGTAACATTAGCAAAAGCTGACATTAGTAATAATTCAACTTTGAAATAAAAATTTGTATTCATTTTCAATGTTAAGTTTTATTTGTAAATAAGTCTTGAGATTTTGGAGGTAAAATCTATTTTATATGTAAAGATTCCAGGTAGTTTGTTGAGGTGGAGGGGTGTTACTACCATAAGGTTTCAAAACCAAGTAAGGGTCAATAACATATGTTTATGTTGTTATTTCTAAACTCTCAGCTGGGCAAAGTAGCAACTGGGGACTTACCCCTAGAGGTAGCACAGGCATTGTGTACTACCTCTAGGGGTATAGAATAATTTATATACCCCTAGAGGAAGTACTACTGGGGACTTACCCCTGAATAATTTTTTTTAAATGTCCACCATGCCACCAGAGGTATGTTTGCAGGAGGAAGGGGGAATCACAGAGCAGCGAACAGAGATTTTCCATCATTCTTCTGCACTGTCAATCAATACTTCAAGCTTCGAGTCTAAATCATGTTCCTCTGTGCATTTTAGTTTCACTGAACTAATTTTCATCTCTGAATCACCAGTGTGTTTGCCAAGCGATTGTAATGCAAATTTCTATGTACAAAAAGCAGAGAGGCCCAACAATGAGGTGAATGCTACCTGCTTCCTATTTACTGAAGTCCAGGCATGTCTCTGTCAGACAGGAAAGTAATGGGAGAATAGCCATTTGAGATGTCACTAATTATTAATATAATATAGTAATAAACAAACTCATCGCTTCTTCCAAATCTGCTATTCCTCCTCTAGTCCAGCAGTAGTTAATGGCACTCCCAACATCCAGTTATTCAAGGCACCAATCTCAAGCTTAATCTTTTCTTCAATGACTGATTATAGGAATATTCCAAGCAGAAGTAAATTCTTATACAGTCAGAACTGCCTCTTAAATTCATTCCTTTGTCTCAATTCTACGGATACGTTCTCACTGGTTTTCTGGACGACTGGACAGCCTCATAACTCAATCAACTTAACTATATAGCTTCATCCTCCTCAAATCCAGTTCCACACTATCACCAGAAGTTTAGTTATAAAACAGCTATATTATGTTTCTGCTTAAGAAATTCCCAAATTCCTTAGAAAAAGCACAAAAGTTCAAAGCACCCCAATGGTATGTACAGTTATAGCTGAAACAAAATCAATCAGGGAGAATAAAGTTGCCTAATACAGATGGCTCATTTACTTTATTGCACAGAACTAACAATTATAAGCAGAGGTTCAATGTGAGTTGAGTAAGATATTAATTATATTTTAGATATTTCTGAAAAATTCAACTTAAGGAATTTTTTAAAATAATGACTAATTAAGGTTGTACATGTTCAGCTACTTGAAAAACATATTTAACAAACAGAGGTAAGATAATTCTTGGGTAAAATCCACTGAGAGGTATGATGCTACCAAATCTTAAAGAATATGCCTTAAACACTTGAGCCACAGAACTGTGGCACTAATATATCAGTTTTACAGGATACTTAAAAAATTGTAACTTCTTTCAAAGAGCAAACATCTGCACACTACTGAAAAGCCAGATAAATGAGTTCAAATAGGCAGAAATGCAGTTCAGAAGAGAGTAAATGCCATGCCAAATGTCATCCGTGCCAGTGATAGTGTTAGTCATTAACTGGGGAAAAATCTTCGATGAAGTATTTACATTTACAATACACTTGTTTTTCTGTTAGCTAATAAACTATTTTTGTATACATATTTACATAATTATTAATAGATAACAGGACAGAAAATGCTAAACACAGGGATACATGTATATACATGTATTATTTACAGTATGTGTGGCAGAAGGTACAAGAGACACACACACAAATACATACTATGAATGTAAGTCCATTAGAAAACACTGGGGAGTAAAAAAAGGGAAAGGAGCTTATACTACCACCTCAATGTTTTTTGAGTCTGGCCAAGTCTGAACTTGGAACTCTACTGTCAGTACCAAGGAAAAACTCCTAGAATATTGGTATACATCTAAAAATTCATAGTGTTTTGTTATGCCTTGTTTAAAAAACAAAGAATGCCAAATATTTTTAAGAAAAATCAGTAAACTCATAAGGAGGAGTATGAAGAATTCATGTTTAATTACCTTTTCTAACTTTTTGGCCTCAATGTGTCGCAGTACTTGTTCTCGCCAATCATGAGGAACTTTACTTTTTCCTGGAGGATCTAACAAAGAATGCTCAGAACCAACCCTTGCATTTGGTCTTTTTGAAGGACTAGTCCGTGAATAATTGAAATCACTAACTGACATAGTTCTCTCTGGTATTTCACTAACAGAGGGTCGAGCACTTTGAGGCCTCGATGTATTTGGGCCATCGATGCTGTACGTTCGTGCAGAAAGAGGCCTCTGTGATCCTGACATCATCGGAGGAGTTCTTCCCATTGCATGTAACTCTCTGTATGATAAATAATCTCCTTCAGGGATCTGGGCCCTCCTTATGGAACCCGGCTCACCAAGATTTACAGAGGCTGTAGATGACACGCTGCTTTGGCGCTGAATTGTATTTCGAGTTGCTCCAGGAATGAGCCGGTCATTTGGTGAGATGGCCCACATTTCCCCATGTCTTCCTGGGCCAAGTCTTGGATGTAAATGGTATCCAGTATTAGCTCGAACATTGTTATGGTTAGAGAAATTCATATTGGCAGAATGTTTGCTGTAACTGTGACTTTCTGTGCTGTCTGACCTAGAAAGGCGCTGAGGAGGAAAACTGACATGATCTACTTGGGGATTTTGTTTGGAGTGCCACAAAGGGTCCTTAACTGCAGCGCTGCTACTGTACTGGATATTATACTGTGGAGGCCCGTACATCTGAGGTGTAGACTGTAGACCACTTGTTGTGGGGCCTCTTACACTTGGCTCTTCAGGGTTATGATTTGAATCAAACTTAAAAACTGCCTTTGTACCTGATACTAAATCAGAAGATGAAGAAGAACCAGTAAACACTTGCAATGGTTGATCATACAAAAGTGTAGCAGACTTGCTCCTGACTATATTTTTTCCATCAATAGTAGACGTGACTTTAACTGTTGTACTTGGCTGCTGAAGTCCATTATCACTAAGAATGTCATAGATTTTTAGCTCTCCAGTCTCCATATTAGTTATGCTATGAGATTTCACAACAGACCCTATTGGCCCACTTCTCTGAGGGGAGAGATCTTCAGTACTTTTGGAAATACCCATATCAACAGAAGAATCAGTGCTATGTGGTTCAATTCTCCTGGGAGGCTGTGGTGTTTCCTCAGAATGTCCATTTACCTTATTTATACATTCCAAATTAGGACACTTGTTTCCATTTTCCAAGTGCTCATCTTCTCCTTTAGCATTAATGTTTAAAAAACTCGTTCCAAGCAATATATCCTGTGTCTTTGACCTTTCCACTCTCTCATGTTGAAATGTATCATTAGTTACAAGTTTATTAAGATTCATATTGATATGGTCTAATTTGTGAGATTCATCAGATGTGGCTGTTGAATCAATACCTTTCTCTATTAGAACTAATCGTTCTTCAATATTCAAATCATATTCAGGTAAGCTGAAATCTTTCTTGTCATGAATCTTGAATTTTTCCTCTGTTGAATGGTTTAAAATATCTCCATTTTGTAAAAGGCTATTAAAATTTTCATCTTCTTGCCTAAAACAAAAATAATTTTATTGAAAACATCATAAAACCCAGTCTTCTTAGCAATGGAAGATTTACATTAAATGAAGAGAAGTAAAACTATATTAAAATGTATAATCAACATTTTCATCAATAAAAATCACTTAGTCACAATATAGCTGGAGCTAAACAATAAATTATGTATTCTCTCCTGGCGAACCTTTTCACAAATGTGCCAAAATAGGAAATGCTTGAAAAATGGGGAGATATACAGAGAAGAACCAATAATTTGAATAGCTGAGTAAAGAGAACAGAATATTTCTATAAACAGTTCTGAAATCTTACATTAGCCATAGTTATCATGAACTAAGTTATTAGATTCAAATATATAGAGATAAGGAAATTATCTAAAGGATTAAACAATAGCTCAGAGCGCTACAAAACATGAAGAATGATCAAAACTGAAGTTAAATTTAATCACATTAAGTGACTACTTTGGACTTGGGAAATATTTCTAAATGTGATATTCCAAAATTATAGAAAATATTTTATTTCTACTTGGTGATATAAAAACATATTTGCATCCTTAAGTTATACTTTTTCAAATACTCTCATTAGGTGACATAAAATACTCATGATTAGGAATACAATACAAAAAGGTATAGCCATATTCCTTTGTTAACCTTTATTTCATTACATAAAAAACATGACTTAGAAAAAATTAACCTACTTCCCAACATCAGTAAAATTTCATTATTTAACAAATTAATCATTATCTTAACATCTTAAAGGTTTTAAGAACTAATATATTACCATATTGGTTCTCAGCCTCAAATTTAGAGAACTGATATAATGATTAATCATAGTTACAACCACCTAACTGCTAAACTCATTTTAAGGTACCAAAGTCATTTTCCTTCTCCAAAAATATAAATCTCCAAAAATTTACACACAAACATTTGATTTAAATATGCCACCTGGAGCTTAAGAACAATTGAACTGTAAAAAAAATATTTAGCAATATCCATATAATTAGCTTTGGGTTCAGTAGTAACCCAAATTTTTCTATCAAGCAATCTACCAAACAGATTATCATGAAGGTAAAAGAGTATAGATTTACTTTGATAACCAAACTCTAGAAAGCCCAAATGATGTATCTGTTTTAAACTTCAGCTAAATTCCAACCTGTAGGAATTAAGTCCTTTTTCAGATGTTGACCTACATATTTAAGTCTAAGACAAAGATACATTTAAGTCTAAGACAAAGATATGGAGCTAAAGAAAAATATTTAAATCGATGGTGTCAATTTAAATACATTTGATTTAAATGTGAACAGAAAGGGACACAGGCTGTTTGTGTTTTTTAAAATATCTTTAAATCCTGCAGACAGAGAAAAGAGACTGGAAGAGGGTGATGAGGACAGTCACACCCAGGGAGTGGAGTTCTCGCCTGCGGCCCCAGAGCAGGTAAGAAAACAGCACTGAGGCCAGAGGATCAACAGTTTGTTGGAGGTCGAAGACTCCGTGGCTGGGGGAGAGTAGGGAGACCTACTTACCTGGAGCCAAACAGTGGTTGTCTACAACCATCAAAAATAATTTTGCATTTCTAACCCTAAAAACACTCCTTTCAACTTGAATTACTTCAAATAAGCTGTTTCTGTTGTAATAACTAGAACCACTGTAAAACTGTCCAACCTTTTAATGAAGAGAATTAAAATGCATTTTAAATCTCTTCTTCCCCCCTTAAAAGACTAATCTAAAATGGAAATCTGGGGTAGGGTAAAAGAAAACTGTATTTGAACAACAATTAAATCAATGAATTTAAAAAAGTAAGAACCCACGGACAAAGAAGGAAGGGTATGGGATGGGGAGGATTAAATGTGGGAGGTGGGAGGAGGTAGAACAGGAGAGAGTAATGGGGGGAAATGGAACAACTATAATCAAACAATAAAAAATTAAAAAGGAAATGTAAAAAGCTAAATAATTAGTAATAAAGTGGTAGAAGAAACCATATATTACCTGAACCACTTCTATAATATTAATTTGTGAGATCCTTTATGTTTTGGTCATATATATTTATTTGTATTTTTAGCTCTACTTATTGTACAAATAAAGTATTTTGTTAAGATAGTCACAAACCTGTTTTTGGAATTAATACCAATATGAGTTTGTTTCATTGGAGAGCAGAGTGAGGTATCTTGACTACTGTCAGTATTAAGAGAAACTGAATCAGACATCCGGGATGGAGAAGAACAGTTGCTGTTATTCTGATTGCTATTGTGTGTAACTTCATCTGATAAAGAATCTGTGTCCTTTGTATCATCTGAAGCAAACAAACAAACAAACTCAAGCAATTAATAGTCACCAAGAATCTGTGTGAAATACTTCCCAGTAATGACAAACAGCATTTATATTGTCCTGGTTCAACATACAAGGGGAGACCCCACCAAAAAAACAGAATTTATTTTCAAAAAATTATGTATTTATCCTTACATGTCTAAACTTCAGTCACCTTCAAAGTACTCTCCATTTGATGCAATACACCTAATGAAGATTTCTTTTCCACGATTCAAAACAGTTTTGAACTTGTTTTGTTTCACCTCTTCCACACTAGCAAAATATTTCCCGTTTGAGGACTTTTTTTCATCCAGGGAAACAAAAAAGTCACGTAGGGAGAGATGGAGTGAATGAGGAGGGTGGGGCATAGGGAGGTCAGGCAGGCATGTGCCCTGACTGGAAATCAAAAAGGCAACCATTTGGTTTGTAGGCCGGCACTCAATCCACTGAGCCATACCAGGCTGGGCAATAATATAGTATCTTTACACCCTAAAGGATATTTTTTAACTAACTCAATTCTAACCAAATCATAGGAATATTACATAGACATAGTCATAAGAGATTACATGAATCTGAATTAAGAATATTTTTGCTGTTCCAAATATTTCACTTTAAGTAGTCTGTTTTGAGTTCACTGTTAAAAACAGCAGCGCATTAGGCTCTCTAACTTCAAGTTTAAGGTGTTCGGGTCTCAGATTATAAACTTTTAAAATAACATTAAACTATATATCACTTAAATTCTTCCCTAGATATATTCCTCTTCTTCCAACTGTATCATGTTGCAACTGTCATAATTAGATGAACATGAAGTATTTAGCATACAGCACGTAGCAACTAGTAAGTACTCAACAAGTATCACCATCATTATCATCATGAAACACAAGGTATTTGAGGACCACCCCTGATATCAAGTTTCATTAATGCCATAAAGGCGAAGACTGGATAAATATCTGCTGGAGGTAATACAGAGAGAAGTTTAGGGCACTAGTGGGGAGGAGTGGGGAAAGGAAGAGATAGATATCCTCCCAGTTCCTTTTTAAGAGTCTGAGATTTTATGAAAGAATAGCTGGAAAGAAGAATGGTTTAAAAATAAGTTCTGGCCTGGCTGGTGTAGCTCAGTGGATTGAGCGCGGGCCTGCGAACCAGAGGATCGCAGTTCGATTCCCAGTCAGGGCACATGCTTGGGTTGCAGGCCAGTTCCTGGCAGGGGACACACAATACATTGTGTGTCCCCGGCAGAGGCAACCATACAGTGATATTTCTCTCCCTCTTTCCTTCCCTTCCCAAAGATAAATAAATAAAATCTAAAGAAAAAAAAGTTCTGGGATAGTTAAATAAAGTAACAACGAATATCTATTATATATCAGGTACTGGGCTAGATCTGAGTACATTGAGTAATCTAGTACTTTTGATTCACAAAACCCATTAGCCTCATTTTATGTAAAATTAGATACATATACATGGATAAAATTAGGTAGCTCAAGGATCACATAGCAAATAAGTAGTAGAAACAGAATTATAATCAAGGCTCATATACCCATAAAGTCCATGCCTTTGTAAGTACACCTGCATAAGGGAAGAGAAAAGGTCCTGTAGTTTTCCTTTAAAAACAAGAGAAAAAAGAGACTGTTCAAAAAGCCATGTATTGCCCTGACTGGTGTGGCTTAGTGGGTTGGGCATTTTTCTGCAGAGCCCAAGGCCACTGGTTCAACTCCCGTCAGGGCATGTGACGGGGTTGCAAGCCAGGCCCACTGATGGGGGTGTGCTAGAGCCAACAGACTGATGTTTCTCTCCTTCTCTTTTTTCCTTCCTTACCCTCCTCTAAGAAAAAAATCAACAAAACCTTCAAAAAAAGCATGTTTTAAAAAGTGCTGCTAAAAAGTGTTTAAATAATGACATTTAAGGAAATCTATTCTAAAAAATTGTAAATTTTATTCAGCCCATGGCTAATCTCCGTGCTCCCTTTAACAGCTGACCTTTCTTGTTATTACTCAGTGCTACCACTTTCGGCTGGTTAATGGAGGCTTCAATTAATGGTGGTCGCATCTCTGCCATTTTCATTTCTTCATCAGAAGAAAGTTCCTCAGATTCCTAATTTAAAAAGAAAGGAGTGAAAATATTTATGAAAACAAATTTTGGTTTGTTTAAATGAATAAATATTGAGTCATAAGAGCTTTAGAGAGAAAAGAAAATGTATGAAACCTTTTTATAGTAACATGTAGTGAGTAAAAGTAGTACATGATTTAATAATTTTAAAGACAAGCCATTAGAACTATGGTACTTATGAATAGTACTCTAGAGCATCTATGGGGTAATTCTCTGGGGCAGGCCTTAACTCCAGTGTATTAATGATCACTATGTGCCGAGTACTACGGCAAATGCCAGAGAAATACAAATAAATAAAACACAATCCTTGTCTGTGAAAGACTCTGCTCCCACAAAAATCTCTTCCTAATCCTCAAATTTACTGCTCCAGGGATCAATCACTGGGTTCCAAGGAATCAGAAGGGCTGAGGTGTTCTTTCACTAACATGAATTAATAACATTTTTTGCCCAATTGGAAGACAGAATTTTATATTATTCTCCATTATTTTTTCCTCTAATATTTGGCAATTGTCCTAAGTTACCTACTATGAAGAGCTATTAGGTAGAAAAAAAGACCTATTAATGAAAATATCTTAATAATATGTATAAATCAGATTAAATTATTCCTAGTTAATATGAAAAAATAATTGAAAGGTTTTAGAAAGGTATTCTGCTAAAAGTACTAAGACTTTTAGGTACTCATAAGCACCATAATAAAGACATGGACTGGAATCAGCAAACTTTCAGTGAAAAGGCCAGATAGTAAATAGTTTACACTTGGAGAATCATACACTTTCTGCTTGAACTTCTCAACTCTGCTACATGCACAAAAGTAGTCACCGACTACAGGTAAAGAAATGACCACGGCTGTGTGCCAGTGAAACTGAATTTCATCTAATTTTTCACACTATGTAATATTCTTTTGATTTTTATTCAACCATTTAACAGTGTAAAAGCTGTTCTTAGTTTGCAAGCCATATAAAAACAGGCAGGTAGTGGGCTGGATTTGGGTCATAGTTTTTTTTACCCTGCTCAAGACTACATACTGTGATGGAAAAGTTAGACAGCTAGTTAGTAGAACAGGTAAATAACGTAAATTCTGTTTAGTCTTGATATGTGAGTTAAGAGAGGAATGACATCCTGAGTCGAGGAAGGATGGAAATAAGAAAAGGTATGGAAGTCAGCTCCATGCAGCTGGAACTTAGAACTGGCAGAAGAGACAGAAAAGGTGAAAGATCATATTTTGAGTATGAACTCGGGGATCTGTTGGCCACCAATGGAGGCATCCAAGCCAGGAACTCATAAGATCACACTATCTTTTAAACTAGTAACTCTGGTATTACGAAATGTATGGGAAGAGACTGGCAGAAAGGAATCTCCCCATCACAACAGTCCTGAAGAAAAAAGACTGCATCTGTCCCTAGGTAATGGCAGCGATGAATGTGAAAGAAAGAATTTCACAGAAATTTTGAGATTAACAGGATTTAATAGCAGAATGAATGTGACAAGGAGGGGCAAAAGGTCTGTTCTAATCTTTGATATCTGTAGCATTTAAACTGCTGACCAGACTTTCTCCTTCATGAAATCATATTACACCTGGACTTCTGGGAACTCCCAGTCTGCTCATCTCCTCCTACCTTCCTCCTTTGCTAACATCACTTAATCTTCCTGCAGTTAGCTCTCACTTTTTTCCTTCCTCTTTCCCTCTAGGGAAATATTTTCTTCAATGATTATATTTAATGTAAACAATATTCCAATTTATAATCTAGCTTTTATTTCTCATTTAAGGTAAAGATCCACATGTCCAATTATGTTCTTCCTAAAAAAATTTTAAAATATATTTTACTGATTATGCCATTACAGTTTTCCCATTCACCCCTTCATTCCCGTCCTCCCTGCACAACCCCTCCCACCTATATTCCCCCCTTTAGTTCATATCCATGTGTCATAAATTCTTTAGCTTCTACATTTCCCACACTACTCTTGCCCTTCCCTTGTCTATTTTCTCCCTACCATCTATGCTACTTATTCTTTGTACCCTCTCCCCTTCTCCTCCACCCACTCCCCTGTTGGCTAACCCTTCATGTGATCTCCATTTCTCTGGCTCTGCTCCTGATCTAGCTGTCTGCTTAGTTTGCTTTTGTTTTAGGTGTGGTTGTAAATAACTGAGTTTCCTGTCCTTTCGCTGTTCATATTTCTTATCTTCTGTGCCTTAGACAGGTCCCTTTAACATTTCATATAATAAGGGCTGTGATGATGAATTCCTTGAACTTGACCTTATCTGAGAAATGCTTTATCTGCCCTTCCATTCTAAATGAAAGCTTTGCTAGATAGAACATTCTTGGATGTAGGTCCTTGCATTTCATGACTTGGAATACTTTCCAGCCCCTTCTTGCCTGGAACGTCTCTTTTGAAAAATCTGCTGACAGTCTGATGGGCACTCCTTTGTAGGTGACTGTCCCCTTATCTCTTGCTGCTTCTAGGATTCTCTCCTTCATTTTAATGTTGGGTAATGTAATTCTGATGTGCTTTGGTGTGTTCCTCCTTGGGTCCACCTTCTTTGGGACTCTCTGGGCTTCCTGGATTTCCTGGAAGTCTATGGCCAGATTGGGCAAGTTCTCCTTTATTATTTTTTTTCCAAATAACTTTTCCACTTGTTGCTCTTTCTCTTCCTCTTCTGGTACCCCTATAATTCGGATGTTGGAATGTTTAAAGATATCCTGGAGGTTCCTAAGCCTCTTCTCATTTTTAAAATTTCTTGTTTCTTCCTTCTTTTCTGTTTGGTTGTTTCTTTCTTCCTTCTGGTCCACTCCATTGATCTGAGTCCCAGTTTTCTTTCCATCACTATTGGTTCCCTGTGCATTTTCCTTCCTTTCACTTAGTGTAGCCTTCATTTTTTCATCTAATTTGTGACCAAAATCAACCAGTTCTGTGAGCACCCTGATCACCACTATTTTGAGCTGTGCACTGATATGTTGGCTATCTCTTGGTTGCTTAAAAGTATTGGCTCTGGGGCTTTGATCTGTTCGTCTGTTTTAGCCATAATGTTTTGGTCTGGTGGTGCCTATTATGAGGAGTTGAGCCCTAGGTGTTCACCAGGGCGGGGCAACCCAGTCCCTGGGTTGTGATTCTGTATGGGGGGGGGGTCAGAGAGGGAACAATGGTGTTTGTTCTGCTCTCTCTCAGATTTCAGTCCCCTCTGCCACTTCCCCCAAGCAAATTGGGCCCTTCTGGTGCTGGTTCCTGGGTGGGTGGGCTTGTGTACATTCTAGGACCCTGTGGGTCTCTCCAACAAACTCTCCTGTGAGGCTGGGAGTCTCTCATGGCACCTCAACCCCCACAAGTGTTTTCATTCGGTGCTTTTAGGCTTTATTTCCTGGATCTGGGGCCCTGGGTTGTGAGGTCTGTCCTGCTGCTTGTTTTCACCTGGTTTATCTGCACGTGAATGGGTGTCCATGGTCAGCCAGCCACCTTGTGCACCTCACTGGGTCTGCCCGTTTCCTTCCCACACCCAGATCCGCCAGCCACAGCTTTTCCTGCCGCGACCCCTTTCCTGACAGCCACCGACTCCGCCCTTCTTACGGATCTGGGTGAATGGTTCATTGTCAGACTTCCGAACAGTTCAATTTTCTGTCTGTTCTGGTTGTGTTTTTGTTTCTAAATCTTTGTTGTCCTTAAATTTGGTTGTGCGAGGAGGCACAGTGTTTCCACCTACGCCTCCATCTTGTCTGGTCCAACTACCTTCTGAATATGTCTACCTATTGATCTTGTCATTTCTTCAAATTCTACTTATCCAAAAAACAACCTTGTCCTTCCGAGGTTGTTTGTTCTCTTAATACCCCTATTTCTGTTAACAGCATTATCATTGCATTCAGGCATGGTTATATGATTGTTCTCTTCTCACTATTATAAGCAGGGGTATTCACATATTACATCTATAACAGTATTGCACCTAACTTCTAGGGTGCCTTTTCATTACTCAAAAGCCCTTGAACTTGGACAATTCAGTATCTGGTGCCAGGTAACTCTAATACATAACCCTATCAGAAGCAATGCTCTGCTAAAAAGTTTTTAGTGATTCCTCTAGGACTATAGAACATAAAGTCCAAACTTCTGAGCATGGCTTTCAAGGGCTTCATAATCAGGATCCAAGCTACTCTACTAATTGTATTTCACACTGTCACCTCTGACATATTTAGTCAAATGGAACATTCCCTTTTCTTCATTTTCCAAATACCATTCTTTTGCTCTCATTATTCTTCCATACTTCATTCAGTTCTGTTTCTGCTAACTGAAATATTTCAAAATAAGGTTGAATGTCTCCTTCATCTTAAAGCATCCTTGAATCTTTGTAGCCAGAAAATAATTCTTTTGTAAATTTCTGTAACCCTTACTACTTGTATTAGTGCTTTTCTTATACATTTCACACAGTCTAACCTTAATTATATTCCTACGTATTCATCTCTCCTTTCTGCCACCATAGCTCCAAACAGTCCTTACACACAGAAATTACAATGAGTAATAAATTCACTGGGACAAACCTAATAACCTTTTCACAGACTATTACAGTGGACCCAACATATGTAATATACTAAATGATATTTTCCATTTTATAATTCAAAAGCCATGAGTTTTTTTCTGTAATAAAGACTAGCTCACAGGATAATCATGAAGACTGATGATGTGCTTTAAACACATTTAAGTTTTCAGGAATGAAGATGATATTATAAACCCACAATATCAGTATTTTTATACACCAGTGATTTTCAATAGAACTTTCTGTAATGATAGAAATGATCTCTGTGGTTCAACATGATAGCTACCAACTGGCCAGATGCAGCAACCAAGCATTTGAAATATGGCAAGTGGAAATGATTAGCTCAATTTTTAATTCTATTTACTTAATTTAAATTTAAATAGCCACATGTAGCTAGTAGATACCAGACAACAAAGCTGTAAATGAAAAACACTTCAGACTTTCAGTTTTAAAAGTTACAAGTTAACCATTTCCCATTATTTGCAGCAGTGTATGAGTAGAATGTAAAATAATGCAACTCCTTTTGGAAAAATGGCAGTTTCTCAGTTAAACATAAGTTATCATATGATCCAGCAATTCCCCTAAATGTATACTCAAGAGAGTATAAAAAATATATGTCCACATAAAAATTTGTACACAGCCCTGGCTGGTGTAGCTCAGTGGATTGAGCATGGGCTTGCGAATCAAAGGATCACGGTTCAATTCCCAGTCAGGGCACATGCCTTGGGTTGCAGGCCAGTTCCTACCAGGGGACACATGAGAGGCAACCATACACTGATATTTCTCTTTCTCTCTCCTTCCCTTCCCCTCTAAAGACAAATAAAATCTTTTATTTTTTATTTTTTTTAAAGATTTTATTTATCTATTTTTAGAGAGAGGGGAAGGGAGGGAGAAAGAGAGGGAGAGAATATCAATGTATGGTTGCCTCTCATGAGTCCCCTGCTGGGAACTGGCCTGCAACCCAGGCATGTGCTCTGACTGGGAATCGAACCACGATTGTCTTGTTCGCAGGTCCGCACTCAATCCATTGAGCTACACCAGCCAGGGCTAAATAAAATCTTTTAAAAAACTGTACACATGTATTTATAGCAGCCTTATTCAAAATAGTCAACATGGGGAAATAACCCAAATGTCCATTATTCACCATTACAATGGAATACTGTTCAGACATTAAAAATGGACAAAGTATTGATACAAGCTATGATATGGATAACCTTGAAGACATTATACTAAGTGAAAGAAGACAAAGCTCAAAGACCACAAACTGTATGGTTATATTTACATGAACTGCCAAGAAGAGCCAAATTATAGAGGCAGATACAAAGCAGATTACTAGTGTGTAAAGCTCAGGGAGATGGAGAGGATATGGGGTGACTGATACAAAGTATGGAAGCCCATATTTTGGGGGTAATAAAAATGTTCCCAATGTGACTATGGTGATGGCTGCACAACTTTTAGAATACTAAAGGCCACTGAACTGTATTGTTTATTTAAATGGGTAAGTTGTGTATATGAGTTCTATACCTCGACAAAGCTTTTTTTTAAAAAAAGCAATAGCTTTTATCAATCCACTAGAAGAAATTCTAAGAAAAAAAGTATCAGATATTCAAGGAAAAAATGCATCACAACCAATGATAAATGCTTATATAAGCCAAATTACTGAGGTATACCTACTTCAACCTTTTCATAGTTAAGTTATAGAAGAAAAGCAATTGCTTTATAGAACTAAAAATAGAATCACCACAATATAATTTACATTGTAAACACTTCAGTATAATAGGTACAAAAATTTAAGTTTGAAGTGGTAAATGAATGACAGAGCAAATATGAAATTTCTCAATGGTAAATTCATTAGCATATTTTCTGCTGCCAATATCAAGTCTCTCCTGTCTTCAGTTAGCAACATTAAAATGTAAAATAATTATCAGTAAGGATTACCCCAGAATAATCATAAAGCCATACCTCAAAAACATCATCATGATTAACATGCTTCAAATTCTCAGAGGCTTTCAGATTTGCAGTTACTGGTAGATTCCCATGACTGGCCTCAGCTTCAGGTTCACTAGTTTTCTGTACAGAGTTTCCTATCATGTACTTTTCTCTTTCCTCAGCTTTGCTTCTTACTGGAGTAGTACTTTCTGAAGTCTAAGTAAAAGAGAAGATAAAGAACTCATTCCTTATGCTTTATAGCTATTCTTTTTTTTTTAAAGATTTTATTTATTTATTTTTAGAGCGGAAAGGAAGGAGAGAGAGAGAGAAATACCAATGTATGGTTGCCTCCTGTGCTTCCCCCGCTGGGAACTGGCCCGCAACCCAGGCACATGCCCCGACTGGGAATCGAACCTCGATTGTCTGGTTCACAGGCCTGCGCTCAATCCACTGAGCCACACCAGCCAGGGCTATAGCTATTCTTGTATTATATTAAAGTTCACATGAAAATTTAAAAGTAAATTTTTCCTATTCTGGATAAATCAAGGAAATTTTAAACACAGAAATCTGTAGCACTCAGATAAAATGTTCATTATGGGGGACATATGGTTCCCAAAGTTTCATGAGCCACATTAAACTTTACAGTTTAGCTGAGGGTGCATTTTATTTTAGAAGTTGTGAAACAGATGTTAATGACTGAGTTACTTAGCTCACCATGGTCAAATTTGGAACAATTAGAGTGCTTTTTTTATTCACTGTAAAATGTGTAACAACTCTAGTGACATAAGATTTGTTTCCGGGATACGGTGTGAAATAAAAAAATCCATTAAAGGAACACATAATTTAGGGATTTGTGTAGGTTTCTGAAAGATCCCAAGGAAATGCCAACAGTCATAGCAATTAAATTTACAATTAGTATTGGGTAGAATGAATTGATATTCCCTGGGGGCGGGATATTTCCATTACAACAAATTTTCTGACATTCATTACCTTATTCTTTGTTCAGGCAATGATTTTGTAAAGGTTACGCTGACACTCCTATGCCCACCTTGACAGTCTGCAAACACAGCGAAGTGGTAATAGCAAGTAAGGAGTTCACTGTTGTTACAGGTTTTATTTCAGTTAGCTGACAACACCACCCTAAATTTGGGAGTACATTTTAGTGCATACAAAAAGGATCACTATATCAAATATTTAAAATTTTGAAGAAACTTGAGGTAGGTGTTGGCCAATTCTTTTGAACCGAGTTTTCTCACCTTCACACCCGTATCATTATTTACAACTTGGTGATCTTCGTGTGGTTTCAAATCTTTTCCAGAGTCGTCATTAGTCTCTTCATCTTTTAATCTATGTACAATGGTCTGAACAGTTTTGACCATATTCTTAAGCTCATCTGGGTATGGTGTTGGGTATCTCTTTAAATTCCCCTCCTAAAGAAATAAAATAGGCAAAATTTAAAATATGGATAGATATTTCTAATGTGAACCTGAAAATTTAATGTATAAGCCATCTCAATTCCATTTGATATCTGGCAATAGGTGTAACTGAAAACAAATGACAGGCATCTGAAAGCACTTAACACTCAAAAGTATGGTTTTATCAATAGTTAAAGATGGCAGCAGGGAATATAAAACAGAAAATTGTAGTTGAATAAGAATTAAATAAAAAATAAAGATAAAAAAAGATATCAGTTATAGATTTGTTTTAAAATTTTTCTTAATGGGCATTCACTTTGAAATATATGGAGTGAATACTGCCAGCACTGACACTTGGCTTTGAAACAGATATATGTTTTCCAGGTAGGAAAATATAAGGTTCCTACATTTATATATTAGGACTTAGGTGCAGGGAATCAACCACTTCAAAGGCCCACCTGTCATTTTCTGGGATTCAGCTAGTTTATATAAGGGGAAAAGAAATACATCCTTAAGTAACTTAAACATGGGTATTTGCTACTTCTACCACGTGACACATACTCTCAATCCCATAATGAAATAAAAGGTTTGTAACAGGGTTCTTTATCCCTAAAAGACATATAAATAAATCCTTAAAGAAAGGAAAGGGGAAAACAATAATATATTTTTCTCTTATATTTATATACACTATGAAACCTGGTATGTAATCACATAATTCTATATTATTCTCAAATTATTTCACACGACACATAATTAATAAAACTTCAAGCGCTTTGGGAGCAAGGAATAAAACCATACATTTCTTTGTATCCCCCAAACAGTATAGCAGGAAAACAGTAACCAATTAATATCAGCAGACTCACCCTAGGAGGTGCTTCCCTTTCATCTTTGTCTTCATCACATTCAAATGCCACTTGAGCCCGCTGCTTCCTCTGTTCTTCCCACAATGAAGGATTAAAACTTTCATTATCTGATATGAACATAACTAGGAAAAAAAGCAAAAGAAAAAATATTCACTATATTTTACTGTAATAATGAAGAACTAGTAGTTGCTCATCATTTTCTTTATATATTTGTTAAAAAATGTCAAACCCTGGCTAGTATTGCTCAGTGGACTGAACCAAAGGATCGCTGGTTACCAGTCAGAGCACATGCCTGGGTTGTGGGCCAGGTCCCCAATAGGGGGCACTAAAGAGGCAACCACACACTGATGTTCCTCTACTTTTCTCCCTCCCTAACCCTCTAAAATTAAATACATAAAATCTTTTAAAACTTAACTATATATTTTTATTTTATTTATTTAAACAATTTTTAGAATATATACATACATATGCTTGAGTAGTTTTAGTTATTGTTTGAATTAAAAATTATTTTTATTTTATTTATTTACATATATTTATTTAAAAACATGTTTTTTATATATGCTTTAAATAAAATATACTCAAATATTTTCACAGAATATTTATACTCACAACTACTTTTAGGTAGTTTTAGTCATTGTATGAATCATACTTGGTTATTTTAGTGCAAGTAAAAATGAATGGAAAAAATTCTGAAGTCTCTATATGACAATAACAAAAGCAGATAAACTAAGCACTAACAACATTAACATAATAAAAAAATCAAAGATTATACATGTTCTTTGGAGACTGGATCAATGACAAGGAAAAATACTTTTGTTTGAGAAATTTTCTTTGGAATAATATCTATATTGATTGCTTTCTAATTTTTTCAGGTTTTCTTTTTATTTTTCGGAAACGATAAAAGTAAAATAAAGAACAAGAAGGAATTTTCCAAGTTTGCTTTTTCCACCTGTAAGACGGGGCACAGAAAACTATTGAGTCTGGCCCACTTCCTGTTTTTGTAGTCTGTGATCTAAGAATGGTTTTAATTTTTTTAATGGTTAGAGGAAAAAATAGTATTTCATGACACACAAAAATTACATGAAACCTAAATTTGCCCACACACACAATTTTCTCAGAACACTCCTGTGCTCATTCGTTTGCAAACCGTCTGTGACTGCTCTCACACTGACGTGGCAGCATCAAGTAGTTGCAACAGAAACCTCTGGTCTACAAGACCTACAATATTTATTAAATGGCCCTTGAAGTCTCAGTTAAGGGGACTAAATGGTAATGAGAAAAAATAAAATAAAGATTGATTTTTTTAAAAAAGGCCCTTTTTACTAGTTTGCCAGTACTTTCAATAAGACATTAAAGTCTCTGCTCTGTACTAAGAATTCATGCCTTCTCTTTCCTCACAATTATTAAGTATTAGCATTCGATATTCCCACATAAAACAATTGTTTGAATAGAGTATGTAGTTGATAGTGATACTATTTACAGGATGCTCACTATTTCCTATTACCCATAAATCACCTCCAGAAGAAAAGCAAAAAACTGAGACCTGTGTCCTAGCAACTAAGGCAAACAAATACACAACCTACTGATGTATCTAAACATTTACTATAATTCCCTACCTACACTGCCCAAGTACAGACATAAGCCAGAATTGGCATATCAACTTTGAACTTAATTTCTGATGAACATTTGAGTCCTTGCATAAAACAAAATACTGACCATCTAAAATTAGATATACTATATTTTATTCCAGATATATATTTCCAAATTATACTGCTAACTATGGATTGGGGGCAGATTTAAATACATGGAAGACAAATCTTGCTTATAAAGGCTTCCTTTTTCTCTAAGTTTTTAATTACAGATCCTTCAGTGAATGAAGCTATTTACATGTGACATCTCACAAGTTTTAACAACTAATTTAATTCAAAAGCTAAAGTTCTGTTTCACCAAAATAAGTCTCATCAAATATACCCATGAAATAATAACTTAAAGCATATTTTTTATTTCTTCTTGCAAAGAACAAGAAATAGCATAGAGAAATAATGAGTTTTCTTATTATTTACCACTAGTTATGGAGCAGAAATAAAACAACTTCAGTTTTTAATCTATTTAAGTATTTCAAAGCTGTGTGCTAAATCTGCTAAAACATAGTAACAGGTGATTTGATTTTGTCACAGTGCTAGTCCTTTATAACCAGTGTTTCTCATTTTTTACAAAAAAACCTGCAAATGGTAGATGCTATTACTGTTATTTCAAGATAAGAAAACAGAAGCTTAAGAGTTTATTTAATTTGCCTATGGTATATTTAGAAAATTAAAACTAATGCTTAATTTAGATGTTTTCTTCAGTGCCCATATGGATTAAGAGTTAATTTATTATTAACTTGAGGCCATAAAGATTTTCATTGGTTTCACAAAAATACATAAAATTACATTTGAAGTGCCACATATAATATACATAACACACACAAATTACAACAAATATCAGAAACAATCTGCTCCTTATTTAAAAGGCCTTAATACCATACTTGTTGAAAAAACACTTGTGGCCAATAGTGAAGGGTATATTCCCCTTTCTTGGCAAAATATAATTAAGAACTCAGAAGTAACATTTACACTCAGGATCCTACAGATTATCTCTACCTAGCGTGTAGATCCAAGGGTAGTATTAATCCATCCACAACAGAAGTGGATGAAATATTTCCTGATTTAATAATCCCAGTGACATAACATGTAACATACATTCCCAACATTTGGATAAATGTGATTTAGAATACAGATACACATAACAGATGTTTGCTATTTAATTTCAAGTAATTATTTAAGGACATATATTACATGCATATACCTCTAAACTCCACCACCTATAACCGTGAGACATTGCCTTATTACCCCATTTTCAGAGAATTTTATTGACCAATTCTCCAAATTCCCTTCAAACAGCACATTTCTGAGACTTAAAATTCACTTCACACCTTTGCTGTGACTTATTAATATTTTTTTAAAGAAAAGAGATTCTTAAATGCCTACCATCCTCCGTCCTTGGCTGCTGAGGGAACATGTAGTTAGTAAGCACCATTTTCTGGGTCTCCGAATCAGTCTCTTTTTGAAGAGGTATCAGGGGTTTGGACTAGGGAAGGAAAATAAAGGTTTAATTTTTAATAATACTAAAGCAAATACACACCCAGCAATTCCTCTGAATAAGTACTCACCATTTTTCTATAAAGTATCAATGCGTAGATTATAAAAACAAATTTAAATATACATAATAAAACTTAAAGCATTCATTTAAAACCCCATAAATCCTAAAAAATAAAATTTAATTTTTACTATAAAACACACACATACTGTATTGTAATTACATCTCATTACCAATAAAGTTTTTAAAGATCTCATATACTAAGTATATCCACAGCTCAACAAATTACTTATCATAGTGATTTAATAAAGCTATTAAACAAGCCTTTCCATTTCATGCATTTCCCTACTCTACTATTATTCCCTTTTGAGAAGATGCTTTTGTAGAAACGATATAGAAGATTTAGTCTAGTTATCTGCAGGTTTCTTCTAGCTGAAAAGACAGTACTTCAAACAAACAGTAAGCCGTAATCTGCTTCTCTCTTCACTCCTGTGTGTCCTGTCTCTACTATTGACACCAAAAGTTATTCAGAGGTAGAACTGAAAGCCCATTATTTTGGACCCTCATTTTTTCTTAAAATTTTTTTCCTAACTGTTTATCAAGTGCTTTCAACTCACTTAATACTAATACTTGTGCCAGCCTACTGATCTAACACTCCCACAATCCAAACCTTGGCCGACTCCACACAGGCAGGAAACTAACTACCCAATCCTCCCAGCCCCTGCCACCCTGTCAATTAATTTTTTGGACTTACTCTTACAAAAACCTTGCAACTAGCTATAATATTAATCCTATTAAACATTTCCTCTGTGGCCCCCTCCTTGCTCCACAATAAGTACACAAACTGCACTGCATGACAAATGTCTTCTTCACTGAAAACTTTCTTTGACCTCCTTAGACAATGGAAATGGTGAGTGTACTCCTTTTCCAAAGACAGGGCTTCCCTGAAGCCTTCTCAAATATATGTTGCTTTCTCCAACACTTCATAAACCCTAGGCCAGGAGCTGCCTTATGCTTACAAATGCTCTGAGATCACTACTCATATCTCCTAAAATAAAAACTTTAGGAGATATCTCCTGTTCTTTTGAAGCACATAAACCCTGCCTCTTCCATTTTTATGCCCTTTCCTAATATTCAGTGCCCTCCAGTAGTATTCATCTATTCCTGACTTTTATGCCACAGTCATGGGTAATTCAAGAAATGTAAAATGTAGATGACATATCCATACTTTCAGCCCAGTAAATAAATATTTCCTAGAGGAAAGTACAGCGAAAGAAACTAAAGCATAATCTAGAGCACCATGAGGGCACCAACAAATCCCTGAAAAAGAAAACTGAGGAGTGGCCATGCAAAAGGACAACTGGCAAAGGATGGCCACACAGACACTATGCAGCTCTCTTTCTTTACTGTTCCTACGCTACTTGCTAATCAGCCTCACCACCACTGCCACCCCTGAACATTCAACTCGATCACCATCGTTCTTTCCTGTCTTTGCTTCTCTTTTTGTACCTCACTGTATCTCATCCTAACCATTTTCCTGACAATTAACAAGACAGTCCACTTGCTACACTGTCCTCTTACACTTGGCCTGGCAAGGCTGAAACCCAGAATCATCACAATTATGTGCTTTTTCAGTATCACACAACTGAGCAAACTGGTATAACTACAGGATTGTGATAACTTCAACACGGCTCTCAGTTACCTGAAAATCCTTCTATATGTCCTAAATTGTATTCTGAAAAAGAGATTATCTTCTTAAAAAGTTTAAAGATAAAAATAGAATTCAAGAACTGCTAAGAGTTTAGAAATGGCTACATTCCAAGAGCTTCATCATATACAATATTACTTCTTCTCACAATCACAGACCCAAGTCCCTTCAAGAAGATAAGAACTCCTGCCAGAGCTAACGATTCAACCAGCTTCCACTTCAGTCATCCAACCCCCTCTCATATCCTCAATCTTATTCTCCACACAGTCTCTTTCCAACAGCCTACAGACATGCTAATACTAAAGGATCCCTTCTTACCCTATCCCTGGCTACCAATTACTTCATGTTTTACTCCTTTTCTTTCTTGTCCAACTCTCTTAAAAGTCTAATCAACAATCATATGGCTTCATTCCCTCATTTATGTATTTCTTAAACTGCTTTAATCTGGTTTTTGACATATATCGCTACATTTACATTACTTACAACTAATTACCTATTACTTGCCCAAATATAATGCACACCCTTCAGACTTCACTTCAACTGACTTCTCCACAGCATTTACACTGTTCTATACAACCCCTTTTAGGTCAGTCACCTCACCCCTAACTTGAAACCACTACCACCTAGTCTCCCTTCTCCTTCTATGGCTGCTCTGAGACTACGAACCCACCAGCCATTCACATGATAGTACTCCTCAGGATGCAGCCATCCTTAACATTAAAAGAATAATTTTAAATAGTCCGTTTTGAGAAAATAAAGTCATGAAACTGCCATCTAGAAAAAGTGACTTAAGATAATAGGATAAATCTTATATATCTTTTTGTGTCACAAATCAAACTTTACAAATTAAAAGGAATGATCTATTATGGAACTGGAAAAAAAGAAACTGTCTTCAGAAACAATTTTGAGAAATTTCTGGAAGTTAGAATTAAAAGAATGAAGAAACCAAGAGCACAAAAACCATATCCCACAACAAAGCTGCAGGGGCGGGATGGCTCATGGCCACTGGAACTGTTCCATGCATGCTACCCTGAGGCCAAGGTACTTTAAACTCAGCATACCTAACTAGAACTTAACATCTTCCCATAAAAAATTGTTCTTTTCTCGATGGTTCCCTATATTGGTTATGGTATCAATATCTACCTAGTCCACATACATGCACTCTTCAAATGTACTAATGTGACTTTTGAAGTTATGTTTTAAATATACTGGCTCTTCCCTGGCACTGTTATAATTATTTTCAGCCAGTACTTTCTGTTGCCTTGGGTATGGATGGCAATGTCCTTCAACTGGTCTCCTCTGCCTTCATGCTCAGCCCCATCCCCTGCTAAATCCATCTTCCCACAAAGCAGCCCCAAATGACTTTCAAAAATGTCAATCTATTCATAGAATTCACCTGCTCATGTTACACTGGTTCCCGCTCTCCTATAGGACCACTCCTTCCTCTTAAACTAAAGATATACATGAGTAACTGATCAATGACTGTAATGATCAAATGCCCAATTGGACTAGAATATTGCCATTTTACACATTTTTCTGATATAATTATCATAAAGCTTCCTTTCACTATCAAAAATGTCCTAGCCTAGTAGAGACAACTTATTACATAGCACTCTAACCACAGTAATTTTCAACTGAGCCTGCATATAGCTCAAGAATCCTTAAAACAATCTTTCAGAAGCCACTCACTAATTTATGAGCTGACACACAAAAAAACCCTATTTACCATTCTTGAAATATAATGAAAATTCCTCTGCAAGGCATACAAAATCCTCTGTGACCTTGGTCCCCGTCGATCTCTTTGGCCTCATTTCCTATTCTCCCATCTAACAGGTCATGCTCTAGTCACAATGAACCACTTGTAGAGCTACTGAATATACTAGCCTGATTCACCAGTAAGTGCTTAGGCTCATGACATTTCTTCTAACTAGAACACTGTTCCCCCTTCTTTGTTTAAATCCTGCAACTCTTCTAGGAAGTAATTAGGCATTGCAGGCATCTCTTCCTCTGGAACACCTGTCTTTACATCCTCAAGTTATGCTCTCTTTCTTTGATCCTGAAGCCTAGTCCTACCCAGTGACTTACAATATTGTATTAAAATGACCTTCTTCCTAGCCTATTAGGCAATGCTTTGTAAATCTAGCTACAAAACTTCAAATCAGTTTCAAATTCAGTTAAAAGGGACCAGATAAAGTCCCATACATATAAAATGACATATTTAAGAGATGTCGTAATCACTTACGTTCAAGCTCTAATTAAAGCAAAGGTACCCTCATTTAGTATTTCCTTCCCTAATACACAGAATGAATAAATACTTCAGTCTAATCCATAAGTGAGGATCAACATCAACTTAAGACTTCTAGGATTTTAATAAGAGTTAGGTTGAAAATAGTCCTCAGTTAAGAAGTCTGGAGAATCCTAAAATACAGGCAATGGGTTTCTTTATCGTAGTACAAAACAGGGTTGTTAATATAATCCAAAAGAGGAACATAATACAGTCCCCAAAGTCAATGTGACCATGGAAGTTATAATACCTCACGAAACTAGTGCATACAAAACTTTGGAAAATATAGCTTTAGATAAATTACTATAAGGCATTGCTTAAAATTAAATACTAAGCAATAATTTATGAGAAATATTGGCAAATTGTACACGCAACCCTGCTACTCTTCTAATACCTATCAAACTTTATTTTTCTTTGTAGCTCTGAAACTTTCCACAGATAATTGTTTCTCTCTGTCTCCCATGAGAATGTAAATGCAGTAAGAATGTAAAAAAAAGAGTCTATTTGCTTCACCAGTATATCTCCAGCTCCCAGAGCAGTTCATGGCCTACAACAAGCTTTCAATGTTTGTCAAGTAAAGATAAGCCCAAGGTATAACTCTTAATTTCTGAGAAACGTCTCCTCCTTAAGGTGTGTGAAAATGCTTAATTATAAGTACAGTTTAAATTAATTATCGAATTTCTACAGATCTATGCCATAAAGAACCACTATAAAAACTAAAAAGTAAGGGAGTATTGTGTCTGACTTCCTAATGTGCCTTTTTTTAAAAAATGGATTTAGTAGCTCAGTGTCGATTGAGCACAGGCCTGCGAACCAGACGATCGAGGTTTGATTCCCAGTCGGGGCACATGCCTGGGTTGCAGGCCGGTTCCCTGCAGGCCAACTCCCAGCAGGGGACGCACAAAAGGCAACCATACATTGATGTTTCTCACCCTCTCTCCTTCCCCTCTAAAAGAAAATAAATAAATAAAATCTTTTAAAAAAATGGATTTAGGAGGAAGTAGACAAGTTCAACAGGATTTATTTTCTATAAATCTACATATATTTCACAAATATTATCTGTAAATACTTTCTAAGATTTTCCTTACGCAGAATATGTTTTTACAAGTTTTCCCCCGTATAACTGCTCTTAAATGAGCCTATGTAAATCAGAACATGTAGCTGTATAGCACTTGGAACTCAGTAGTTTACAGAACCAGAATGCCCACCTGATTATCTGAGAGCCACATTGCTGTCAGTTGCTGTAGCTTTGTAAAGCTAAAGGGCAAATTCTTTAATCTGTTGAAAGATATAGATACAAAAATTAAACTTTAAAATGAGAAACATTAAAATGAGAGTAAATCTAATGGTCTTCTAAACAAGGTTATGTTATTGCATACGGAAGTAGGAACAGATAGTTAATTCAGAAAAAAAAGCTAATCTAGATCTTTGAATAGGATATAAAACAAAGTATTACCCAGTTTTGAAAGAATAAGTTTTTAAGACATAATTCTTCAACTGAAAAAACTTGGCCGGGGGAAAAATAAGTAATCTAAAAACCACAAAAAAGTATCAGGTAAGAAAAAATATTAACTATCCCTACCTTAATGAAAAGACATAGACACATTAAGAATGTCTCATAAAATTGCTTTGGACATTTTATTTGGATTTTGAGAGAACAAACTTATCAGAAGCACTCTTAGTGACAGTTTGTCATAAAAACTGCATTGATCTATATTTCATATGAGCTAGCACTTTCATACTTAAGAAGACTATATTTTAATACTGTAATGAGTAAAAACAAAGTAATATAAATATTTGTAAGGATGATAAATGAGAACAGAATCCTATTTAAAATAATATATCTACCTTCTATTTTATACTTATCTACTCTTTCATATCCACCTGCCAAGGCAATTTGTTGGAACCTAGGGCTCTAGTTTTAGGGTACAATGTATGGGCCAAAAGGAGAATTTAATTTTTTTAAAGGCAGTGTTTTTTCTTAAATAAAATGGAGCAGTCAGAATATTTTATGTAGTCAGAAAACTGACTTTCAATAAAACTCTACCCATTTTTTTCTATGTGAGTCATCTTAAATCTGAGTCTTCATTTTCTCCTCTATAAAACAGGAATATCTGTTATACTATTTCATAGGACTGTTTTGAATACTTTCTAAGATGCTGTGAAAGCAAAATGTAAAAATTCTCTAGAAACACGCTTTTATCAGTACAACGGTTCTCCCTTATCCACAGAGGATAAGTTCCAAAGCCCTCTGCCCCTCTTCTGAAGCCAAGGATACTATCGAACCTTATGTATACTTTCCCTCCAAAGACATATATACCATTCCCCTAAAAGAAAGCACTTTATGGTTTCTTTTTGGCATACCTGAATTGGCAGCACTGCTATTCTTGTGCTTGGGGCCATTATTAAATAAAATAAGGACTGCGTGAACACAGCACTGTGACATGGTGAGAGCTGATCTGATCAAAAAGAGGGCTAAGTGACAAACACAACAGGTAGCATATACAGGGTGCATACACTTGGACAAATGAATGATTCATGCCCACAGAGAGACAGCATGAGATTTCATCATGCTACTCAGAACAACATGTAATTTAAAACTTATGAATTGTTTATTTTTGGAATTTCTCCATTGACTGTTTCAGACCATGATTGACCGCAGGTAACTGAAACTGAATAAAGTGAAATCGTGGGTCGGGGGACTACTGTATTCTATCTTTACCTCAGGAAAAAATTATGGACAATCTGTTCTTATCTTAACATCGTTACAACTTATTAACCCTAGGAATATCTGCTCTACACCTTGGCTATGCTGTCCAAGCTATATGATGGATGTCTAATACACCACTGCTCAGAAAAAGAAGACTTTTTTTCTTCAAAGAGGAAAGAAGATTACAGTAAAAGATTCTTTGTTCAACAGCAGTATTAAGGTGAAGATCTGATTTTAGGAATAAAAAGGCTGCTACAAAGGAGAGGATAAAGGTTGCATAGCTAAGGTCAACAGGAAACGAACTGTGACAACCACAGTATATTAATTAACATAAGATAAAATTAGATCATCATTTCAGTTAAAAATTCTATTTAAAAAATAAAATATGTATGAAAACAACACAGATATTTGATCACACATAATGAAAACTGAATTTTATCTAATATTTTCTATAAAGCAACTGATGAATACATTACAAACCTATTGTCACTTAAATTAATGACTTTTAATTTTTGCATATCACCCATTTCCTCTGGAAGTGTCTCAAGTTTATTGGAATGGAGAAACAGCACAGTTATATTTTTCCAGTTGCCAACCTGAAAAATAAACATAAAATTGGGGAATCATATATGTGGCCTAGTACTTAACAGACGTAAGTAAAATATTTTCAAAAGTTATGAAAAATACTCTTCTCATTTATAAAAGAAAATTTTATTTTCCCTTTTCAATTATTAATTTTCATGTAGGAAGTAAAGTACCTAGGTATCTCTTGTAAATCAATATAGCTAATAATTCTTCTGAAAAAGAACTTAGTTACGTAATTATTTCTGAAAGAAAATAAAATCATACTAGGTAGCGATAATTAATTAGAAAAATGAAAAAACAAAAATTCAAAAGAAATTTAAATTATAGTACCTCTGGGGGTAACTGTTGTAGATAGTTATGATCTGCAGCAAAGGTTCTTATATTACTAAGCTGCCCAATAGATGAAGGCAAGGCTTCAACTTCATTGAAGCTACAATCCAGTTCTTCTATTGATACTAACCTTTAAGAAAGAAAACATACATTAAAAAAGAATTCCTTACATATAATTCAACATTTAAGAATGTAGGAACATTTGAACTTGACTTCAACAAAACTAACCAAATTTTATCTCCACTAAGATAAACTTCACCAATAAAAAATTGGCCTATCTTTATTATAAATGTATCCAGACAATAATCAATTGCTTATTTAAATGTTTATGACATATCCTCTAGATGCTATTTATACAATTACCTGAAAATACATATAGCATGCTGAACTGAAAGAATTCACAAAAATCTTACCCTCCTATAGAGTCTGGTAGATACATTAATTGATTTTCATCTATTTTAAGAGTTGTTACATTCTTCAATGAACCTATTGAAGGAAGAAATAATATGTAATTTTCCAGCTTGAAGGAGAAGCAAGTCAACCAACAGTCCAGTGTGAGCACAAACTGCATTTGACATTAATCATAAAGAACTTTCCCAGTCAACCTGGAGACACCATACCAACCCCATTATTCTCTAGTCCCCTACCCTGTATTTTCAATTTTCACCTACGTATCACCTTGCAACATCAGTGTGTATTTAATGATGTAATCCCACTGAAATGTAGGTGTCATAACTGAGTAGGGACTTTTATCTGCTTTATTCACTGTAATAGTCCTCTTCTTTAAAATAATGCCATAGTACAGTAAAAACATGTAATACAAACTTGTGGTATTCATGGATTAAAGAAATGGTACTATGAAGGTAGTTTTTATAGGTGTGTAACAAACTATTCTATGAACACTAAATACTAAAACAATAAAATGGAGCTTAAGTTAAAATTAAAAATGCTGAATGAATTTTAGCAGAATTTGCAAAATGTAAACTGAGCTAAAACAACTATGTGGCTCAATTGAAAAATATACAAAAGTATTTTCTTGGTTTCTATATTTAAACATCACAAAGCTACCCAGATTTAACTTTTCAGTTCTTTTATCAAAATAATTTAATTCCCTTGATGCAGCATGAGACAAACAACTGGACAAATCAACATATACTCTCACAGAACTTGCTAAACTGATCTTTCTTCTCAGTGAGTCTAAAATGAAGTAAGACTGAAAACATCGGATTAAAGGCTACGATCAAAATAAAACAAAGGAAAAGAAAGAATTAAATCAAGTTTGGAAAAATTAACCTCTTTTTTAAAAAAAGATTAAATTTTTTAAAAAATATTTTGTTTATTTATTTTTAGAGAGGAAGAGAAGGAGAGAAGGAGAGAAATATCAATGTATGGTTGCCTCTCATGAGTCCCCTGCTGGGAACTGGCCTGCAACCCAGGCATGTGCCCTGACTGGGACTCGAACCGCGATCATGTGGTTCACAGCCCGAGCTCAATCCACTGAGCTACACCAGCCAGGGCATAAATTTTATTACAATGATAAAAATGATGTTTCCTTAAAGAAAAACACAGTAATGTCAACAAAGGGGTAAACTGTATGACTGATCAAATCAGGAAAAAATTCAGTAAGATTTGTGACTCCAGACTTCCTATCAAGATGGAGGCATAGGTAGACAGGCTTTGCCTCCTTGCACAGTCAAAGAAAGAATTACAACCAGATCTCAAAACTAATAATACCCAGAACTGTCAGAAAATCAAGCTGCATGGAAGTCTGACAACCAAGGATTTAAAGAAGATACATTCATTTAGATGGGTAGGAGGGGCAGAGTTGCAGAGATGGGCAGTGAGGCAGCATGGTGTGGAAAGGCGGTGGCAGGGCACAAGATGGGTGGGAGGGATACCTTGGGAGAAAATGATCCCAGCCCCAGCCATACTGTACTGCCAAGTCCAACACCAGGAAGATAGATCCCCACTACCTCTGGCTGTAAAAACCAGCAGGAGTTGGGGAGGCAGAAGAAACTGCCGGATTTTTGCTGCTCAAAGGGCCAGCACAGTCTTAGACCACACCCAAAGGCACCCACTCCAGGATTCACCACTGGGGCAGCAGCTAGAAGGGTGCCCGTAGCACACAGGAAGAGGGGTGAAGTGACTGGAAATAGGGTGAGCACCAGGCAAACCACCAGAAGCCCGGTGGCTGCAGTGCCCCCTCTCAGAGCCCTCCCCACACAGCCACAAAGCATGAAGCGGGTTACCCCTCCTTGGGAATTACCAAAAGTTCCATCCCACACAATTCAGAGGTGCCTTTTCTACACAGACCACACTACTAAGACAGGGAGTAAAAGCAGCTTTACTTAATACATAGAACTAAACACAGGGAAGCTGCTAAATTGAGGAGACAAACAAAAATGGCCCAAATGAAAGAAAAGAATAAAACCCCAGAAGAAGAACCAAGCCAAATGGAGATAGCCACCCTATCAAACATAGAGTTTAAAAAACTGATTATCAGGATGCTCAGAGAATTCCTTGAGAATAGCCAAAAAAATAAAGCAAGAAATGAAGGTCACAATAAATGAAATAAAAAATAATCCACAGGAAACCAACAGAGAAGGGAAGGAAGGTGGGATTCAAATCAATGCTTTGGAACAGAAGGAAGAGATAAACATTTCACCAGAACCAAAAGGAAAAAGAATTCAAAAAATTGAGAACAGTATAAGGAGCCTCTGGGACACCTCCAAACAAGCCAACATCCAATCATAGGGATACCAGAAGAAGAGGAAGAAGAGCAAGAAATTGAAATCTTATTTGAAAAAATAATGAAAGAAAACTTCCTAATTTGGTGAGGGAAATAGACATACTAGTCCAGGAAGCACAGAGTCCCAAACAAGTTGGCCCCAAAAGGAACACATCAAGACACATCATAATTAAAATGCCGAATGTTAAAGACGAAGGGAGAATCTTAAAAGGAGCAAGAGGAAGGCAGAGAATTACCTACAGGGGAGTTACCCTAAGACTGTCAACTGATTTCTCAAAAGAAACTTAGCAGGCAAGTAGGAATTGCAAGAAATATTTGAAGCGATGAAAAGCAAGGACCTACAACCTAGATTACTCTATCCAGAAAAGCTATCATTTAGAATGGAAGGGCAGATAAAGTGCTTCTCAGATAAGGTAAAGCTAAAGAAGTTCATCACCACCAAGCCAAGTATTATAGGAAGTGTTAAAAGGGAGTTATTTAAGAAAAAGGAGATCAAATCATTAACATTAAAAACGGCAGCAAATTCACAACTGAATCTAAAAAACAAAAACTAAGCAAACAACCAGAACAGAAACAAAATCATAGATATGGAGATAATTTGAAGGGTTATCAGCTGGGAGGGGGGGAAAGGGGTGAATGGGGAAATGGTGCAAGGATTAAGAAGCATAATTGGTAGGAACAAAATAAACATGGGGCAGTTAAGAACAGCATAGGAACTCTGGCTGGTGTGGCTCAGTGGACTGAGTGCCAGCCTGAGAACTGAAGGGTCACCAGTTTGATTGCCAGTCAGGGCACAAGGCTGGGTTGCAGGCAAGGTCCCCAGAAGGGGAGCGCAAGAGAGGCAACCACACATTGATGTTTCTCTCCCTCTCTTCCTCCTTTCTCCTTTCTAAAAATAAATAAATAAATAAATATTTTTAAAAAGAAACACAAAATAGTCATTAAAATTAGCATAGGAAATGAAGAAGCCAAAGAATTTACATGCAGGACCCATGGACATTAATTAAGGGAACTAAGGGAACTAAGGGAAGGGGTGCACCAAGTAGATGTGGGCAAGGAGGTAAAAACTGGGACAACTGTAATAGTATAATCAATAAAATATACTTTAAAAAAGAATAAAACTTTACTTTGATCGATCTTAAAGATTTGTGACTTCAGCAGTAAAGTGATAAAACTATGTCAATAAACCAAGCAATGGCAAAAACTTTATTTCTCAGCTTTTACATTACTAAAAATTACAGGAATTAGAAAGTAATACAAACCAATAGTCTCAGGCAGTTGCTGAAGTGAATTGCTTGATAATATGAGGTCTTGAAGGTTTTCACATGCTGAAATTCCTTCTTCAACCACTTCAATATTATTTTTAGAAAAGTCCAAATATGTGAGCTGTTTCAAACTACCAATAAACTGTAAGTAAAAAAAAAAAAAAAGGGAAATCTAATGACTCTATCAACCATAAGTAATTTATAAAACATTTAGGTAATGTATCTAATGCCAAGTTGTAATTTATAATTTAAATTTTTATATGAGATAGAAAACTCATCAATTTTTTAAAGAATACCATTAGTAATGTATTCAGTAATTAAGAGAAGAGCTCCTACTAATTTTATCCCAGCAGAGTGACAAAGGACATATACTTTTCTTTGGGAAGTCAGCTGTCCATCTTTGGCTAGGGAGATGGCAAATACTCGCATTTTTTCAGACCATAAGACGCACCTAGGTTTTAGAGGAAAATAGGGAAAAAATTGAAGCAATAATTGTGGTAAAATATTTAGTAACATAAATAACATAATATTTCACCAATGTAAAGGTAAATAGAACTCAACAGCAGCATTAACTACTATTATTCCTCCCAAATGGAGAGGTGCGTCTTATAGTCCAAAAAATAAGGAAATGCATGGATTCTTATACTTCAGAGTATGGGAGCAAACAAAATGTCAGTTGGTAAGACAGAAATTACATGGAAAATATCCCAGCTAAATAATTCCATGGGCAGGGACATACACATAATCCATAGTATTAAAAAGAATATATTACAAAAGTTTATTATGGACACATTTCTGATTTTAATCAAGCATGTGTTGACAGTATAAAATATAATTTTTATAACTATTTAATTCTATTAAGAACAAGTAATTTGAAAACTTATAATACATAGAACTGCAAAGATGCAGAGCAATAAGTAAAGCCATTTGAAATTTGATATACTTACACCTGGAATAAAAGTCAGTCTATTACCATCCATCCAAAATTCTTTCAATCCATTTAGTTGCTCAAGTACTTCAGGCTGTTTGAATTAAAAGGAAGAGGCAAATCTAATTATTTACTTGAATGTTTTTGTGTGACAAAAAGCCCCTGAAAATTTCTAGTAACTTTTCAGTTTTTTTGAAAATTTTTTACTTATTTTTAGAGAGAGAAGGGACGGACAAAGACAGGGAGAGAAACATTGATGTGAGAGAGAAACACCAATCAGTTGCCTCTCACATGCACTGGGACTGGGGACTGAACCTGCAACCCAGGTATGTGCCCTGACTGGGAATCAAACTGGCAACCTTGTAGTTTGTGGGATGACACCCAATTAACTGAGCTGCACCGGTCAGGGTGATAACTTTTCGTTTAAAACAAAAAAATTAAGGAAAATACAAAGAGTCAAGCCTTTTTACTATATTATAGTTAGAGTACTATTACTACAGAACACAAAGATAGACATTTCCTAACAGTTTACAAAAAATTCATTTAAGCTTTTGATTACATAATAGGTTCAAATAGTTATACAATTAATAAAGAAAAAATAAGGGCCACTGCTTTCAAGAACACAATGAAAAGATACTCTCAATTACCTGTAACAAGCTTTCAAGAAAAACAGGAAAGAAAAGAATAGGGCAATATACTTCTTAAAAATCCAATAATAAAGGAAAAGGTAAGTAACCAAGCCACAATCACATAAGCTAATTCTGTTATTTTAAACTCACAGCAATTACATGGTGAAATACTGTTTATAATATGATGCTGAGGACCAAAAATAACCAATCAGTTACTGATTAATAACCAATTAATATGTTCTTTAAACATACTCCTTTCCTTTTTCAATCAGCATCACAGTACACTGTGCATACAAAACAAAAGCATAATCCAGAGACTTCACTGCCAACGCAAAAATAATAGTTATTTCCACTCGATATTTTTCCCTTTAGCTACTAAATCAAAGTATTACAGAGAAGTATTTTATCATTAAATAAATTCCTAAGCAATACCCCTGAAAGTTATTTTTGATTAGGAAATAGTACTTTTCCTGTTGCACTCTGACCTGATGAAATATTGTTTTTCCTTTATCTCTCACTTCCTACTCCCTACGCCTAAAAACTTTTGGATACCTTTTTCCATGGGTTTCTCATTAATTTTACATTTTATCCTTACTTTTGTCAAATGTTTCTATCTGGTTAACTTTCTCTGTTAAGAATTTCCCTATCTTGTCTCTCAAAAATGTATGTATGTCTTTCACTAATTTTATACTTAAAAGTGCAGAGAATACATTAATTTTCACACTTTATTCTTGAAAAAATATAAGACTATGGACAGCAAGATTGGTAAGAACTTACCACTTCTGCGAATTCATTACTCCCCAAATCCAATCTTTCCAGCTGGGTCAGTCTATTCATGGTTCTGTGTACAATGGATTAATAAAGAATTAAGTATACAAAAACATTACTTAATGGAAGCTGTCAAATTAATAGTGGAAAACATTCTTATGTAATGTATCTTGTTGTATAGGCTCTCACATGGTGAAAAAACAAAAATAATTTTCTAAGAAAAATCATCATACACTTATGCCTCACTTAATAATGGGGATATGTTCTGAGAAACACATTATTAGGTGATTCCGTTGTTGTGTGAACACCATAGAGCATTCTTATGCAAACCTAGATGGTTCAGCCTAGTACACACCTAGGCTATGTATGTAGTACACACCTAGCCTGTTGCTCCTAGGCAACAGCCTGTACAGCATGTTACTGTACTGATTACTGTAGGCAGCTGTAGCATAATGGTATCTGTATCTGAACACAGAAAATTTACAGTAATATTGTGTAAAAGACAAAGTTTGTGCATGTGTAATTTCATCATCTCTGGAAATTTAACATATTAGAAATATGAAATAAAATAAAACTCAAATATTTCTCTAGATTTTTAGTGGAGAAAAAAAGAGACATTTTCATTGTAATGTCAGTATGTTATAGACCTAACATTAGGTAAGGCTAATTTTCCCCAATCCTTTCATTCTAAATATGCCATTCTACCAACTCTAACAAAACCAATCCATCTCACAAACCCAATTTTTCTTAAACTGCTTTATTTAACTTAGATTAACTGAGTGTCTTTTCTCAGGCACTATGAGGTAGTAAAATTCCATTTCCCTTGCTCCTATTTGTCTTTTAAGTCAGTTCTAGTTTGCTTCATAGCAAAAGGTGTTTTCAAGATCTTTCTCAAGAAAGATGCTATGATATTTAACTCCTACATCCATAATACTGTATCAGGTGGACATTTTAGAAAAGTAAAGAGGGCTGTGAGGTGGGGGGAAGACTGAAAGGAGAAAACACAACCTTATTTTTCTGAATTCAATCTTCTTACAATGAGTAGATAACATAAAATTCACATGTGGCAATTAAATGCTGTATCAACAAGGGAAAGTTACAAAAGAGGGTATGAAAAGAAAAAGTAGTGCATTGAAAAACTTCAATTTCAAATGACATCTTTAAAAAGTTATGTTTTAAAACTGATTTAAGAAAATATAAATGACATATATATGCAATAAAAGAAGAAATACAGTGTAAAGAAATACAGTGTAAAAGCATCCATCTTAACTTGTTACAGCTTATTGTTACTGGCAACTTTGGTCCTACTCCTACATTTCAAAAATTTCAATTTTATTTCATTTTCAAGTCTTTTCATTTAAGATCCGGCTTTCCACTCCAAAAAGAAAGTAGAAACAAGAGCCTTCAAATTTCCTTCTACTTCTAAAATTCTTTTGCATTTAACTCATTTTTATGTTCTCTCTTTCTAGGAGGAAAAATACATATCCTTAATACTGGAGGACACAGTAGTAAGACTGTGCCTCACTTAATAATAAGACACAGTCTTACTACTGTGTCCTCCAGTATTAAGATGGTATTAAATCTCACCTAGCTACACACCTACAGCAGCTTTCCCACTCCTCTAATCTTTGATCGTAAGAAGGTTCACTTACACAGCCTAAATGCATGTGACTTTATAGTTTGGGAAGACTCAAAGGTTTTAATCATGTCTTAAAAGAAAGCAGGAAAGAATTATATTTGCAAACTTTAAGTTAAGGAGTTAAAATAAGTGAATTCCTTATGATCAGATACAACATATTAACTACAGAACTTTTCAATAAACAATTTACATCTTTATTATTCAAATCTCTTAGAAAACAGACAAGTTTTGTGTTGAGAAGTCATTAATGCCAGTATCAAATGGGACAGTAATTGAACTGTAGCTGAACAATAAAAAATGAAAAAAATATAAATCATAATTCCCACTTTAATTTATACTCAAAAACTATCACTAATAACCCCAGTCATAATTCCTACACTGAACAATTATTAAGCTAATATATGTCTTTTGGGAATCAAAACTAGATATACTTGTCCTGGCCTGGTAGGTCTGCTGGTTATAGCCTTGTCCAGATATGCCAAGGTTGCAGGTTCAGTCCCCAGTCAAGCCACACAGAAGAATCAATCACTGAATGCATAAGTAAGTGGATCAACAAATCAACCTTTCTCTTCCCTTTTCTTCCTCTCTAAAAATCAGTAAATTAAAAAAAGAAAAAAACTTTGCACTGTGCCCTCAAAGATTACAGTCATGGGAGGGAAAGGGGAGATCCAAGTGCATGTGCACATGTTATATATGTGGGTCAGGTAAGATGAGAGTGAAATTATAAAAAAATTGGATAGTGTGGTAATTGTCATAACAGATATAATAAACAAGATCCATAGAAGTTGAGTAAACAGAACTAACTCCTCTGGAACTGGAGATACTTCTTTAAAGAGGGGACAGTTAACTCTTGACAAACAAATTATTAACAGGAGTCATCAAAAATTTCTGTAAAGGGGCGGATAGGAAATATTTAAGTCTTTGCATATTATTTCTGTCACAAATACTCCACTCAACCACTGTAGAACAAAAAACAGCCACAGACAATATGTAAATGAATGAATGTGGTTGCAATGAAACTTTATTTATTACAAAAATAGGCAGTGGGCCAGATTTAACCACAAACTATAGTTTGCCAATGCCTAAAGTGTAAAAAATATAGCAATGAGTTCAGGGTGTTTTAAGATATTTCTTCAATAAATGAACACAGACTACACAGTGTATTTTTTTAATCCTTACCCGAAAATATGTTTATTGAAGAGAGACATATGAGAAACATCAATCAGCTGCCTCCTATATGCACCCCAACCAAGGATGGAACCTGCAACCTAGGTATGAGCCCTGACGAGGATTCAAACCAACAACCTTCTGATGTACAATGATGCTCCAACCAACTGAGCTACTCAGCCAGAGCTACACAGTATATTCTGAGTATGCAGACCTGTTTTAGTTTCATCTTATTTGCTCTTGGGCTGCCACCTCTTCTTGATGTTAGCTTACCAGAGGGGGCCCACCATGCCATTTCTAATTTTCATTAGACTACAAAAGCAGACAAGCTCTTAGAACTGTATTTATAGACTTTACATGAAGGCCCTTTGGATCTCTCTAATGAGTACTCTGTAAGAGCTCCAGTACATGAACTAGGTGCGACTTTGTCTGGGACTCGAGTGGGATTTACATACTTCAATTCTGACTTTTGTCACATAAGACTGAGTTCCAGAGACTGTGAAATGACTATTAAATACCAAATACAGATGCAAAAATTTTATATTGAATACCTCTAATTTAAGTATAATGACCACAAATGTCAATCTTTAAAATAATTTGCACTCGTATTTCAGATATTAAAAAGTTAACATTTCTCTAAGGACTTAGGAATTAAAAATTCTAAACTAAATTTTAGAAAACACAGCACCCTTACTTACTTTGGCAACATTTTCAACTGGTTTTCTCTAAGTTCTAAGATCTGGAGTTTAGTTAACCTGCAAAACAAAGAAAACAAATCAAGCATCTATAACAAAGACAAAAAATGTAACTAAGTAAACGTCACATTCCAAAGTTTTAAAGCAGTCAATATTTATTGTGTAATTACAACATGAAGAATACTGTATTAAAAAATTATATAGCTACACAAATTAATGCAAAGAAAAAAAGACTATTTCTGCTCCTCAGAATTACTGGGGTGTAGGGAGAATAAACACTTCCAGACATATTTAAAGCACAAAATGACTGTCTCTAAATATCAAACCTGGAAGAGCACTTCACACCTGAGAAAAGACCTGCCAAAATTATTAGCTATTTAAGAATAATAATTCAACTCTGAAAGGAAACAATAAGGGAACACAAGAAGACATGAAAATCCTCTGGCGCAGTGACGCACTTTCCAATAAATTTAGAGGAAAACGAGCAGATTCAGTGGTACAGAGTAGCTAAATAATGCTACAATAGCAATGATATGATACTGTATAAATGCATCAAATCAACATGTTGTATACATGTTAAATTTATATGACATTATGTGTTGAATATAGTTCAGTAAAAGTAAAGAGTGGCCCAAATACCAGATACAGAACAGGAATCTGACAAGTATACAAACTTTATATATGTGCATGAGTATATACAAATATGTATATATTTGTAATATACAAATATCTGTAAATATGTAAATATGCAAATGTTTACACATTTGTAAATATGTATATAAATATATAAAACATGGATGATGCAGCTCCCACAAGATAATCACTGGGCTGCAACAATGCCCAGAATTCTTTTTTTCTTTAATGAATAATTGACATTATAATACTAGTGTTAAGTGTACAACATAATGATTTGATAGTTGTATATATAGTGAAATGGTCATTACAGTAAGTCTAGTTAATATCCTCACCACACAGTCACAGATATTTATCTTGGCATAAAAACTTTTAAGATCTACTCTTTGCAATTATCCAACATACAATATAGTAAATATTAAATGTAGTCATCGTGCTATTCATTAATACCCTGTGACTTATTTATAACTGGAGGACTGTATCTTTTAACACCTTTGCCCATTTACCCCTCAAAATACCTCACATATACCCATGGCAACCACCAATCAATCTGTGTTCTCTGTATTTGCTTTTTTTAAGTTTCCACATGTAAGTGAAATCATGATGTTTATCTTTATTTTTAGACAAAAAGATGACTGTAAAACTAACGTAGTTTAATAGCAGTTTCTCTAACAATTCATTTTAAAACTATAATAATTTGGTACCTAGTATTGATTCACTCTTTGATTCATCTTTTCACTTAAAAGAGTACTTAGGTACTGTAACAAGAACAGAAACACTCAGATATTGGGGGGGGGCAATGTGGTAGAATCCAGACACATATGTTCTTTTCTCCAGAATTTTGATTCTAGTGGAGAAGACAGATAAACAAACAGATCATTTTCAAATGTAATAAGTGCTAAAAATAAAGCATTACTTATTTCAAATATACAGAAAATACTCTCACTTAAACTCTATTTTTTGTATACTTTAAAAACCAATTCATTTGATTTTTTTCCTTTTAAACATTTACATTTATTCTTTAATTAGAAAAATACATTCAAAGTCAAAATAAGTTCTGAAGAAACTAAAAAAACCACAATGTTTGGAATAATAACAAAAGATGAGTCTATAAAACTGTAATTAATAGAATTAGTAAAGCATCTTCATAGTTTTATAGACTTTTACAGGAGCTAAAAAGAAAAGGTTTTAGAAGAAACTATAATTTACCTGCCAAAATTAGCTGGCAAAAACTCAAGAAAAGCATCATTCAGATATAGCTGGGTTAGGTTTAACAGCTGAGAAAATCCATCAGGAAGCCTATATAAAATATACCAGAATTTAAATTAAACTCACATATACAATTTCAGTCTCTTAGTAAATTCTAAGAATCTGTCTAACCGACACATGTTCTTAAGAGATAATGGTCACCTCCCTACTTTTATGAATGATCCTCAAACCGAAGTTTGCCTTTTATCATAAATAAGTTACCTATTTCAATGTTTATATCTTTATCTCTATATAAAAAAGTAGTGAGGCAGTATTTGTCTCAAGATAAAATCTGTATAAAATTGTCAACTACGAATTAGCCGTGATATATAGAAATGTATTTAGGACATAATATGACAAGTACAGGCACTCTTAAATTTCTCCTTAGCTAACATCAATCCAAAAGACTGAAAAAGGAACTCGAAACTTTGACAGCACTGACTTTTGGGGCTGGAGAATTCTTTGTCGTGAGAAGCCTGTCTTCTGCACTGGTGGACAGTTAACAGCAACCCTGGCCTCTTCCCACTAGAAGCCAGTGCAGTGGCCCTGCCCACCAACGCAGGCTATGAAAACCAAAAATGTCTCTAGAATTTACCAAGTACACCTTAAAAGCAAAATCCCCATTTTAGAACTACTGGTTAAGATTATTTTCAGTTTCAACATCCATCCCCTAAATAATCAAATAAAGATTGTATAATTTTATAATAAAGCACAAAGAAAGAATATAAAAAGCCAAGGGACATTTTAAGGCCATGTAAAAATTTACATGTATTAGCTTTATTTTTATTCCCTCTGATAAAAACATAATCTTTACATGTTTGTCCTAGATTTTACCTACTACAAAACTTTCTTGCAGTAAGGTAAATCTGACTTTGACTCCTCTTTCTCCCCTATGTCACATTCTTCCATCTTCCACAGCAAGTGAAGAAGAAATGGTATGTTTAGAAAAAATAATTAAATACAGTAGTATAGGATGCGAAAGGTGGTTTTAACTTTCAACTCAGCTATATTCACCTATGTTTCACTCTATTAATCTTTTGCTTCATCATTCCACTTTTGCAAAATTTAATAGATTTGGTACCAGGAAAATGTTCCATGTATAGCCATTACCATATAAAAGAGTATGTATGACTGCGCGTACATGGCACCAGGGGTGTCCAACCTGCGGCCCGGGATGGCTATGAACGCAGCTCAACAAGATATCATAAATTTACTCAAAACCTTTTTTTTTGGCTCAGCAGTTTTCATTTGTTTCCGCATTTAATGTGTGAATCAAGACAACTCCTCTTCTTCCAGTGTGGACCAGAGACACCAAAAGGCTGAACACCCTGAACCAACCACCTGGTTTTTCCTTTTTTTCTTGTTTTTTCCTTCTTGACTATTCAGCTTACTATTTTCAAAAGTTTGAGTGTGCCACACATTTGATTTACAGGTAAAGACATTTTTATATTGTGTCAATAACAATGAGTGAGGAGATCTGAATTCTAGACTCATTTCTGAAATTATCTATCAGTGCAACCTTGAGCAAAACACTTGTATTATCTGTTTGGATGTCAAATTTGCCTCTGCAAAATATGGAGTTAGAAAGATTATTTTAAAGATTCCATTATAATCTAAAACAATTTTATATAGATTTAACAATAATAAATGTTCATTAAAATATAGAAAGTAATATTCTATTACTAATTCATAGTTGTAATATTCCATTACTATTCATAGTTTCACAGTTTTTCTGAAAAGTAACTCATGAGTCAACAGAGAACTTACTTGGAGATAGGGTTTACACTGGCCTCCACAATTGTTAAAACTTTACAATTTTTTATATTCTCTGGAAACTCCTGTATTCCTAAAAAAAATAAACCAAGAAAGATCAAATTAAAAGAATCTATTACATGACACAAAACAATAACAATAGTAATAATTAATGTATACCTTGCTGACTGGAAATTCACCAAACTAAGCAGGATCTAGATAAACTGACACCACCAACTTAAAGGAAACAGAACCACCTCCACAATTTCTCTTTTCTCTCGCATCTTTTGTTCACTTGCCTTTTTATAACTGCTAATTTATCCTGATTAGTTTTACATTCCTTTCCTTCTCTTAGCTCTTCTGAAAATTAGTGCCTTCTCTGTGTGAAGGTAAGGATACAAAATATAGAATACAGCATTCTTTCTGCTTTTCTCACATAAAAAGAGGCATTACTTTTTTATGCTGGGCTCCACATTGAGTTGACCCTTAATATATATAAAATAACAAAGCAGAAAGCAAAGCTGAATGAAGACAGAGGTAGAAAATCTACATTAGATACGCCAGTGAATACGCCTGAGGGCAGTTACAGAGCTATATTCTTGTTAAATACCAGAGAAAAGTTTACAAACCAAATTACAGTAAAGGTTTATTTCCACAACTTGTCTCAGCAAAAGTATAGTAAGAATGCTTTATATGAATAAGCAACAATCCATAGACCAACTTTAAGTAGCACTGTTGTAATCTAGACTAACTAACTGAATGCCAATTAACAGAGGATGTGGAGAAAAGGGAACCTTCATGCACTGTTAGTGAGAATGTGGTCTTGTGCAGCCACTGTGGTAAACAATATAGTTTCCTTATAAAAATTAAAAACCGAACTGCCTTTAGACCTAGTGACCCCACTTCTAGGAATCTATTTGAAGAAACCCAAGACAATAATTCGAAAGCATTTATGTGCCTCTATGTGCATTGCAGCATTATTTACAATAGCCCCAAGAGCTGGAAACAGCCCAAGTTCCCATCAATAGATGAGTGGATTAAAAAAGCTGTGGAACATTTACACAATGTAATGCTACTTGGCTGTTAAAAAAGAAAAAAGAAATCTTACCTTTTCTGACAGCATGAATGGGGCTGCAGATTATCAAGCTAAGTGAAATAAGCCAATCAGAGAAAGACAAGTATCATATGATCTAACTTTTATGTGCAATCTAATGACAAACTGGAACAAAATACAAATAAGAGGTATAGATACATGGATCAGAATGACAGCTGTCAGACGGGACGGAGTCTGAGAGGCTGGATGAAAGAAGGTGAAGGGATTAAACAAAAAGAGACATACATGTAGCATGTGTACCCAGACTACAATATGGTGATATAGCCACAGGCAAGCAGGGCGGGCAGAGGAACTAGGGAGAAAAGAGACTTTTCCTGGGTCAATGCATGCATAACATGGGCAGATAATGTTTTTTTTGAGTTGTATAGTTGGAATTTATATGATTTTGTGAACTAACGTCACCCCCATAAATTCACTGAAGAGTAACAGAATGCCAATTAACAACCTTTTCAATGTTCAAAAAATTCTGTTAGTCCTATTGCTCCAGTAACACAGTATGATTATTCAACAGGCTTGACACCAAAAGATCATCTAAAAGCCTCTTTCAATTTCATCACCATATAATTCTAAGTAAGCAAGTTTACTACAGTGCCAAGTATAGAATTTCAGGTGATGGAAAATAAAAAATGCAAAACCACCACCAGCAAATAGACTAATAACTGTTCAGTCAAAACTCATCAATGGATGCTTCAATTAGCTGGAAAAGGTATGTTGAGAAACAGAATATTAGTATAGTCTCAAAGTTTCTCGCCAGAAAATATTTGTTATAAAAGAAATAAAGGTAACTCTACAGTGATGACGTCTCACAGGCACCACCTTAATTTGCTTCAAAGTTAGCATCACCAATTAACACCATCACGAGGCACCTAATCTGCGACACATCGAAAAGGTATGCAACACCATTAGTGCCACATTCTTGCTGGAAACAGACAACCTGCATTTAATCATAAGCACACATCACACAAATCCAAATAAGGGAAATTCTAACTGGCTAGTAATCTTCAAAACTGTCAAGGTCAAAAGACAAAGGAACTAAAGAACTAACCAGATAAAAGGAGACCCAAGGGACCTGGCTGTGGTAAATGTCCAAACCTCCTCCTCCTCTTCCTCCTACTACACACTTAAACTGGGGAAATCTGAATATGACTGAGAGACTGTATCAGTGTCAATATCCTATGCTGGTCAATAATATTGCAAAATGTTACCACTGGGAGAAACTAGGTAAGGAGTACACAGGAACACTCTGCATGTTTCCTTAAAACTGCATGTGAATCTGTAATTATCTCAGTAAACATTTCAATTTAAAGAATCTGGGCTCAATGATACCTTGAGAAAAGGTTTTACTATTGTTGTTATTACAAATTCAATTTCTCTGTTTTGTGATAATTCATTGTTTCCATTTCAGTTTTAGTAAGTTTTACTTCTGCTGTTACTTTTAAGTTCATCTAAATCTTCAACGCAGGAAATATAAATATTGATGGACATCTAATGATATAAACTAATTGTTAGCTATTGCTCTTTTTTAAAAGATTTTATTTATTTTTTTGAGAGAGGGGAAGGGAGGGAGAAAGAAACGGAGAGAAACATCAATGAGTGGTTGCTTCTCATGTGGCTCCCACTGGGGACCTGGCCTACAACCAGGCATGTGCCCTAGACTGGGAATAGAACCGGGGAACCTTTGGTTCCCAGCCCACGTTCAATCCACTGAGCTTACACCACAGCCAGGGCTCTATTGCTCTTTCTTAAGTATAATTAATAGTGGAGTGTTTTCATCTTGAAATACTTGTATGAAAGGTTGTCTGTGACTTGCTTTAAAATAATCAGAGGTGGCAAAGTAGGAAGTATAGATGAAACTACAACCTGTTGATAAATGTTGAAGCTGGTTGATATATACACATCAGGTTTATTATATTATTCTCTCTACATTTGTAAATGCTTGAAATATTCCACTATAAAAGACCACCACTGTTCGATCACTAAAAACAGGTAAGAAGATTAACAGAAAAGGACTTTAAAATAGCTATTGTATGCACCCCTAGATTCACTGCAGCATTATTCACAGTGGCCAAGACATGGAAACAACCTATGTATTCTTCAATAGATGACTAGATAAAGAAGATGTGGCACATATATACAATGGAATACTATTCAGCCATAAGAAAAGATGAAAAATTACCATTTGTGACAACATAGCTGGAACTTGAGAATTCAAGATGTCAAGTGAAGTAAGTCAGGCAGAGTAAGTTAAGAACCATATGATTTTACTCATATGTGGGATATGAAACTGAAAGCAACATGAGAACAAACAAGAAAAACAAGCAAAAAGTCATAGACAGTCATAGACAATAGTATGGTGGTTTCCTGAAGTAAGGGATAAAGGGGGTCAAATATACAGTGATGGAGTATAATCTGACTTTGGGTGGTAGGCACATAATGCAATAGACAGGTCATGCATCACAGAAATGTACACTTGAAACCTATATAACCTTATGGTATTAATCACTGTCACCCCAATAAATTTAAGACAAGTTTAAAAACCAAAAAATAGCTGTTGTTCTTAAAAGGAAAAAGTGAACAAAATAAAAATAAAAGGTTAAATATAAAAAATAATGTAAACTTTACAAATGAAAAATATAGTTTTTGAATGAGAAATCCACAGGATAGCATCAAAATAAGATTAGACACTGTAGGAAGAAAGTTCAGCAAGCCAGGAGACATGGCAAGAGAAACCAGCCCATCTGAAACACAGGAGCAGGAGACAAAATTTTAAAATGTGAACAAAATCCAGTGCTGTGTGGGGCAATGCCACACAGGCTGATGTATATTTACCTACATTTAGAAGTTCACCAGTCACTGCTAACTACACACAATCAGGGAACTGCTGCCTCTCTTATTCATAACAAGAACAAAATATGTCATATAGTAATCGCCACTAAATAGTTCCAAATTTGTCTCCACGGTAGCAATACCAATTTTCATAAAACATCTATTTATACATATCCTTGTTGACATTTGACATTGTGTTCACTTTTTGCTAATATAATAGATTGAACCTCATGAGAAATAGAAATACAAATTAAAACCAGTTATTTCCCTGATATTTTCTAGTGATACTGAATACATTTTTATGTTTACACTCATCATTTTCATTTCTTTTACTCTGAACTCCCTGTTCACTGTAGTTTCCACTGAACTATCTTTGATTACCTGTAAGCATTCTTTAGAACTACTAGAATATCAAGTGTTTTCCCACAGCCTGTAATCTATTATTTATTTTCTATATTTTGTTATGTGAAAATTTTATCCTTTACTGCTATGGTTTTATGTTAAATAAAAAAACTTTTCTACACTGAAGTCCTTTACTGTGTAATTGTAATTTTCTGTTTTATATTACTGTCCTTAATGCATCTGCAATTTATTTTAGTATATACTGTACAGTCTATTTTTAAATAGAGACTTTTTCCCATGTAAAGTACACTGTGCCAATACTTGTAAAATCTTTGTTTTCCTTGTTCCATTGATTTGTAGAGGTACCTGTCATTTTCCAAATTCTCACATGGTTATGCTGCTGGACAGCCCTTTCTGTCACACTTTTAAGCTTTTCCTCTGTAAAGGTCATACCACACAGTTTCAGTCATTTTCTATATACGTGCAATAGATTGATTACATTAATGGCCTCATCCCCTATTCAACTCTCTGCAATTTGATGTTCCAGCCTCTTCCATCAAAATGTGAAGTACTACACATTAAATCAATACAGTTTTATTAACCAATGTAACCCCAATAAATTCAATAGAAAAGTTTTTTAAAATGTGAAATATAATTTCACTAATCTAAATCTGAGCTCAACCATATGTTCTGCTGTAGCCAATGAAACTTTAGTAGAGTCGATGAAATCAAGTGCTCAAAACAGGCCCTGGCTAATTCCCACTGTTCTCAGGTCCCCTGCACTGTCCTGAGAGAACACGCCTGCAGTGCCTGGGCTAGCCTGATGAAAGGTCAGATCTACTGCAGAACCATCTATGTCACCCTAGCAGGACTCTCAAAAATTCACTTTAAACAGTCTCTATTTAGTTTTATTATTAAAGTTTATCACTCTTGGCAAGACTCCCAATAAAGATGGCACTGTAGGCAGACATGGCTCACCATTTTTGTAAAACTACATCAAAATTACAACTAAATGTAAGAACAACCATCACTCAGAAGCACTCGAAATCAAGTTGAATAGCAGTCTGATAACTATGGAATTAAAGAAACCACATCCATCCACAATGGTAGGAGGCGTGCAGACACAGAATGGGCTGATCCCTTAGCCAGATGGGGTGGATAGAAATTTGGGAGGGGTATTTCGGGAGCAAGGAGTCCCAGCCCCACACCAATCCCCCTGCCCCGGGTTCCAGTGCCAGAAAGATAAATCTCCACAACTTCCGGCTGCAAAAATCAGCAGGGATTGAGTTAGTGGAAGAAACTTCTGGAGCCCCAAGTAGTTCCTATTAAAGAACCCACACACAGACTCACCAACTCAGACTCACTCCCTCGGGCTCCAGCACCAGAATGGCATAGTAAGAGAAACTGAAGCGTCTGGCATCAAGGTGAGCAGAGGTAACTGCTATCAGCTACCACAGAACCAGCAAGCTGGAGCCATATCTGAGATTCCATCAACCTGGCTAACACACTGTTTGACCTCCCCTGGAGATCCCCAGAGTTCCTTCCACACAATTTATGGCCCCATCCATGCTGTTTTTCCAAATGAATGGCAGTTCTTGGCTCATGCTGCACAACTTCCTAAATCCTCTTAAACAAGCAACAGCTGGCCTCAGGGAGCCTCAGACCCAGCACTGGCAGCACCAGCTAGATTCATAGTTTGGCTTTGCCTGGGAACCTCCCAGCCCAGCACAAGTAGTAGCCATCTCAGATTGCTTTATAGCTCAAGACAGGGTGGCCCAGGCAAAACATAGGTGTTGGCTGACCTTGGCCTGCACTATCCTGGAAGCCCCATGGTCAACACACTCACTAGACAATTACAAACCACAAAAGCACCACCACCCTGCCCATGCACAGCTGATCCTTCACAAAGGGCTAAGGTTGGTGGTCAGAGATCACGGCCAGTCCTTGAAGGTGATGGGCCTTGATAAATTCCTCCCACTGATCTGCCAATAGCAACCAAGGTTCAACTAGGAAGGTATATTCAGCCCACACAAAGGGCATACTTTGTGTACCCAGCTGGGGTGACAGGGCTGGCTATGCCACTGAACCCTGCAAGACACCTACTACATTAGGCCATCCTACCAAAACATGGAGTCAAAGCAGCTCTACCTAATACACAGAAACAAATACAGGGAGGCTGCTAAAACAAGGAGACAAAGAAACATGGCCCAAATGAAAGAACAGATCAAAACACCAAAAAAGAGCTAACACAATGGACATAAGCAATCTATCAGATGTAGAATTCTAAACACTGGTTATAAGGATGCTCAAGAAACGTAGTGAGATCTCAACAGCACAGAAAAAATCCAGTCAGAAATGAAGGATACATTCATTGAAATAAAGAACAATTTATAGGAAACAACAATAGAGTAGATGAATCCAAGAATCAAAATTAATGATCTGGAACATAAAGAACCAAAAAACTAATCAGTACAAGAAAAAGGGAATCCAAAAAAAAATGAGGATAGTATAAGCAGTGTCTAGGACAACCTCAAGAGATCTAACAGTCATCTTATAAAGATGGAAGAGAAGATAAAGAGCAAGAAATTGGAAATCTGTTTAAAAAAATAATGAAAGAAAACTTCCTTAATTTGGTGAAGGAAATAGACATGCAAGTCCAGGAAGCACAGAGAGTCCCAAACAAGATGGATGCAAAGACACACACTCCAAGGCACATCATAATTAAAATGCCAAAGGTTAAAGACAAAGAGAGAATCTTAAAAGCAGCAAGAGAAAAGCAGTTACCTACAGGGGAGTTCCCAAAAGACTCAGCTGAGTTCTTAAAAGAAATTTTGCAGGCTAGAAAGGATTGGCAAGAAATATTCAAAATTATGAAAAGCAGGGGTCTACAGCCAAGATTGCTCTACCCAGCAATCATTTAGAAACAAAGGGCAGATAAACAGCTTCCCAGACAAGAAAAATCTAAAGGAGTTCATCATCACCAAACCATTATTATATGAAATGTTAAAGGGACTTACTGATAAAAGAGATGCTCAAAACTATGAGTAAATGGCAAAAAAATACATTAACAACAACTGAATCTAAAAAACAAACTAAGCAAACAAGAAGAACTGAGACAGCATCATGGATACAGAGAGCACTGTGATGGTTTCCAGATGGTAAGGGAGTTTGGGGTAATGTGTTAAGAGGTGAGGAGATTAAGAATTACAAATAGTTACAGAATAGCCATAGAGCTGTAAAGTACAGGTATAGGAAATGGAGTAGTTAAAGAACTTATACACATGACCCCTGGACATGAGCAGTGGTGGCGGAATTGCCTGAGGGAGTAGGGAGTACTGGGTAGAGGAAGGCAAAGGGAGAAAAACTAGGACAACTCTAATAGCATAATCAATAAAATATAATATAAAAAATAAAATTTATCACTCTTATAAACTGAGTTGCACACTTTCCCCCTTTCTCTTGGTAGGTAAGTCACATTAGCAAGTAGTTTTACCAAGGTTATTGGATATGGTGTATAATTCTTCTCATACCCTTTTTTAAATATAAGACATTCCACATTTAGAGGGAGGGCACGGGAAAGACAATCTACACTGATCTCCCTAGCACCCCACTTCATTTTAAAACTTATATATCTAATTTCTTTGGCTTTGATTAAAGTCTGTAAATTATTTTGAAATATTCTATATAAAAGATTATTCCAAGAGCTATATTTTTAGTACCTAATAAAACCTAAGGAAAATAAGAGTAAATACAAAGACTACAGTATATCGATCAAAAATTTTATATAGAAAAAGAATAATTTCAAGATTTCTGTATTAGACTTCTATAATTTTAATATTTAAAGTAATGCTTATATCATCTTCCAATATAAATGTATGCTTTGTATTTTTCAAATTATAAAGTTCTTTATATCATAGAATGTGGTTTAAAAGTAACCAATCAGTATTTCTAAAATTAGTAATTCTAAATTATCATTAGCTTTCAGACACATATTAATAATTGTACCCTAAGCAAGTAGTTTTGAAATATTTATCAGTTTTCTGCTTTAAAAAATTACTAGTAAAACTAAGTGGGGTGGACTGGGATGGGAGTAAAAGACAGAAAACTGTACTTGAACAATTAATTTTTTTTTAAATAAAATAAATTACTAGCAATGTATTTACTGTGACTTCAATTCCTACCATATGAAGGGGGACCCCCCCCAAAACAGAATTACTTATAAAATTGTGTATTTATTCTTACATGTTTAAACTTCAGTCACCTTTAAAGTACTATTTAATGTAATACACCTGTCAAAATGTTTTTTTTTCCCACCACTGAAAAGGGTTTTTGAACTCATCAATCTTGATGCCTTTTAGTGTTTCTACAGTTTTTTGTTTCACTTCATTCACATCAGCAGAACCTTCCCCTTTGAGAACTTTTATTCATCCAAGGAAATAAAAAACACTTGCTGTGATGAGATTGGATGAGCAGGGGCAGTAGAGCACACTGGTCATCACTGCTGAATACTCAGGGTGGTGTGGGCAAGTGCACTCATATATCGTACTTGGACAAATGGGCAAATGCATTGAAAGAGTCTTTAAAAAATTTCACTGCAGCTTCTCAACACAGTGCCAACGGGTACACTGATACAGATGGGTTCCTAGAATACTCGCCTAGTGGGGGAAGCCTGTGCTACAAGGGGTCCACCTCCAGAAGATAATTCTGGGTTCTTTTTGGGTCCCCTGCTCCCATCCATCTCTAAATTGGTGGTCATCTGAACATTAAAAATACAAATTATTTCAAAATCTGAGTAATAATACTTCCATTTACTAACCTCTCTCTCTCTTTTTTTTTACTATAACACTTGGTATACAGTAGCATTTGTTATATAGGGGTTTATTATTTTTATCAGTCTAGATTATTCCATCCCTCACTGATTTTATGTAGGGCCCTCCCTGTGTTTAGTATTTGTTCATTTAGCAATTATTTCCTGACCACCTACTATTACATCAGTATTCTAGAAGCTGGGAAAACACTGGTGCAGGAAAGTGACATTCTGATCCAATAATTCCTCCTTATGCTTAATTTAGATCTTTCTTGACACTGCTAGTCCTAGAATGCTCTGTGCTACAATTTATTGTATGTTTTTTTTCCAGTCTAAATCTTACCTAACTCTTTATTTATTTTTAATTAAAAAAATTTAATTGAATATGCTGGAGTAACATTGACTAATAAGATTACATAGGTTTCATGCCCTGGCCAGGTGGCTCAGTTTTCATCCCAGACACCAAAAGGTTGCAGATTCGATCCCCATTCAGGGCATGCACATACTTAGGTTGTAGGTTTGATCCCTGGTGGGTGTTTACAGGAGACAATTGATAGAGGTTTCTGTCTCTCCCCCTCTCTCTCCATACCCCCTTCCATTTCTCTCTTCCCCTTTCTCTCTAAAATCAATAAACATATCCTTTGGTGAGGGTTTTTAAATATATATATATATATACACACACACACAGTTTTCGGGGGTAATAGTCTATAATACATCACCTGTATATTGTATTCTGTGTGTACCAGCCCAGGTGTATATTAATCTAATTCCTTTGTTTCACTTATCAACTAATCATGCCATGGAGCTAATGATACTAAGGGGCTCCACAATAAGACTGTCATTTTCTTGCAAGCTGGGTAGAGTTTTTTATTAATTTGTGTACAATGGATGCTCGTAGTGACTGCTTAATAATCATTCACTTAAATACATGGAGTAGATGCACAGAAGTATTCAGTGAATGTTGCTTCGACAAAAATAAAAATGAGTCCATAATATAGTTTTCTCCCATTGTTTACTACAAGTGTACAGTATATTTCGGCTCCCTTTTATAGCTATCCTAGGAACCTGCTTCCTAATGGTTTTACAGAGAATAAAAGCAATTTCGGTACAAATAGCTAAGTTTATTTTTGCTTTATTTTATATTTTTCCTGCTTACCTCTTCAGAATCAATTAGTGACACTCTGCTCCAGATAGCTGGTGACAAAGATGCTCTCCTTGACCAAATTTTAATCAGGCTCCCCCAAGCCATCTTCTTTTTTAATTCCCATCCTGCAAATCCCTCCCATTTGGCAACCATCAGCTTTTATCTATTATCCTTGCATCTGCTTATGCTTTGATTTTTTCAGATTCCACATATAAGTGAAATCATATGGCATTTGTCTTTCTCTGTCTGACTTATTTCACTCAGCAAAATAACCTCTAGGTCCATCCATATTGTTGCAAAGGACAAGATTTCATTCATTTTTATTGATGAACACTTTTATTTTACACATGAAAATAACTTGGAAAAAAGAATATAAATGAATTCAATCATGTAATAATTAAATTTAAAACATTTTATTTAAAACACAATATATAACAACATTTTTAACTGCAAAGTTAAATGACTCATTTTAAAAAGGATAAATACGTACTTTCAATCTGTGGTTCAGAATTTGCATATGCAGAGGGCAAAATAAAGTTACACAGGACTGTAAGATTGGTCAAGACTCCTAAGCCCCACAAGCCTTGAATTGTTCAAAGGTCAACCAAACTACCTTTAAACCTAAAATTTATTGGTTACTGACAACTGAAACTCAATAGGGCACAAATTAGTATAAGACTAAATTGAAACCAAAGTGACTATAAATACATTATACACACATATGTAAATCCTCCTTAAAGAGGATTTCTTTCTTAAAACTGAAGGGTTAATTTAATCATTTTCCTATAAAATATACAATTTAATTGATTGATATGGCTTGCCCACAACTAAGATATTAGGATTCAGAAAATGAAGGTATTCAATAAATTTATGTATTTTATTTTAAAGTAACTTTCGTTTTTTTTATGAAGATAGGCAGACACAGTGGTTATTTCATTTGCCAAAGTTAACTGTTAATTGTGAAGACAGGATGACTCTCTTAATCTTTCCTAAAGTGGTTTTCATAACGAGCCTTGAAATTTAGGAAAACTGACATACTAGGATTACTGGTGGATGCTCATATCATCAAGACAACAAGTAACTTTAGAACCAATGACTATGATACATGATTACCAGGTATTTCTTGGCACTACTGCACTAATTTTTTAAGGCTTGTTTATAAAGATTTTCTCTGTCATGAAGAATTATTAAATATGACTGAGAACTGAGTATTCACTGAAGCCTTATCTTTGGGCAGAGCATTTAAAATTTATCATTATTTCCTCTTTTTTGTAATTATAAAAGAATAATACACTCATTCTAAAACTTTCAAGTGTCTACCTCTCTCTCCCTAAGGCAAGCATTTAACATTTTGAAACAAATCTTTCACTTTCTTCAATGTGTATCAAACTAACCAAGACTATACATCCCAAGAGAACAGTGATCATATCTTTTTTATATCTCATCCTTAACTGTATTTTTAGCTCCCAATAAAGTACTTGATACAGAGTGGTCTCTCAATAAATTAAATAACTTATTCATGTTCAATTCATTCATAATGTTGCACAATTTTTTCCCTTTAGGTACATGGTAAATAATGGAGCTACAGTATTGATATATCAAACTGTGTAATCAACAATGGTCATTACAGTCGTTGCTCGTCTCTCACCATTACAATCAATGGGGCAAAAATATGAATACATAAATTTAAGGATATATGAATATGTACATGTACATATCATAGTATTTTAACTAAAAGGTCATTTTAATTCTTTTATACTAATTCTCTACCTTGCTTATAGAGATCACTTATACACAATTTTACATATAGGGAAGCTAATATTACAACATATTATAATGACTTTTTATTTTTTATTTGTTAAAACACAATAGAAATCTTAATGATATAACATGTTCCCAAGTACAAAAACTGAGGGGGGGGGGCGAGGTGGAAAGTCTTACCATTCTTGCTGACATCCAGTTCCCTGAGATTAATGAGATTCGCAATAGATGCTGGTAGTGTTGTTAAATCATTGTCTGGCAAACTCAGTTTGTGTAGAGATTGACAGTTAAAAAGTTGCTATTGAAACAAGGCAGAAAGAACTGTGATTGTTTAAGTTTCCTTAAATATTTCATTTATGAAACTTTATACAAACAAATACTACTATTTAAAAGTGAATGAGTTATACCTACACTAATACCAAGGAAGATTCCTTATTGTTTTATGCTCTTATGAACCTGAACTCAATCGAACTACTCAGAATGATTTACCATCCTCAAACTTCTACTCTAAGCAAAATGCACTTAGTGAGAATAAGTATATGGTTGTATTCTCTGCTGAGGTAGTAAAAAATAAGTGGTTGTTAAATATTGTAAATTTTGGAGCTTGTATTTCAAGCACCTTTATTTCCAAAATAAGAATTTATATAAATTAAAGTAAGTACAATTGAGAGCTAAAATGACTGAAAATAGCCCTGGTTGGGGAGCTAAGTTGGTTGGAGCGTGCCAACACACCAAGGTTGCCCATTCAATCCCCAGTCAGGGCACGTGTTAGAAGCAACCAATGAATGCGTAAGTGGAACAACAAACTGATGTTTTTCTCCTCTCACATTCTCTCCCTTGCTCCCTCTCTCTCTAAAAAATCAATTAACATTTTAAAAATAATAAAAATTAAAAAAATTACTCAAAATACAGAATTCTGATATGGAACAATGAAATAAAAATGGAAGCAAATATTCTGTTTTGCTAAAATTACAATAACTAAATGTGACCTTGAAATATATTTACCAAAAGTATTAGGTAAATGGGCCACTTCTAAGTTTCATACTTAGATACCTGTATAGAGCACAGAGGATTTTTGGGGTAGTGCAAATAATCCTGTTTGACCCCGTAACAATGGATACACATCATTCATTATACATTTATCCAAACCCACAGAACGCATGGTATCAAGTGTAAAGCCTAATGTAAACTATCAAACTATCAACTTTGGGTGATTACAATTTTCAACATAGGTTCCTCAATTGTAACATATGTACCATTTTGGTGGGAGATGTGGATAAAACGGTCGAGGGCATGCATGTGTGGGGACAGAGTAGGTATATGGGAAATCTTTACACCTTCCTCTTGATACTGTTTGACTGTAAAACTGGTATTAAAAAGTAAAAGTCTTTGGAACTAAACAACAAAAAATGATTTTCAAAATAGCATAATAAATAATGAATGCTATTTACGGCATACTTCCAAAAATGGAAAATTGTTAGGTGTGATTTAGTTATTTGCACTATCACAGCAAGCCTCTCTATTTCCGACAATACCCTGACTGAGGCCCTACTGGTGTTGATTAGAAAAAGGGACTAATTTTAGTCTTCTTCCACATTATCCAGAACTAGCTAGGAAAGATAAATTATTTGCTGAACAACACAGAAGGAAAAAGAACATTATAAAGCACCTTATCACAACCTAGGGAAGTAATTCATAAACATGCAAACCACAACCTTTAATATTTTATCCATAGCCATAGACAAATTTCTTTGTAAGATAATCTGGGACGGCACTGGATTTTAAAATGCTTTTACTACTGGCCACCAAAACAAGAGCCTTTTTCAAAACACTGCCATCCAGCAGGTACACACACACACACAAACCTGAAACAAATATTCATGTAAAAATGGGTGCATGCAACACCCTCTATTTTCTATTCCATTAAAGACAGGGTTGTCAGATAAAATACAGGATGATTAAATTTGGATTTCAGATAAAGAATAATTTTTTAAGTAAATTTAGGTCCTATACATTGCATAAGACACAGTTATATTGAAAAATTTACTGTTTATCTGAAAACTGCTTAACTGGGTATGCTATATTTTTATGTTCTAAATTTCCCAGTCCAAATGAGAGCCTGTTATTTGGAAATGCACATATATTAAATTGATTTTTAAGCCACCCATGTGTCCATGCACAGTTTGAAAAACACTGCTTGGGCAATAAATGATTCTAACAATTAAATTAGGGCTACTGCAGCTTTTCCATTAAAAAGATTTTAAAAAAAAACAAAGTGAGTAGAAAGAGAATACAGAGGGATTAAGATTGAAGGAAAAATAGCAGTCACTGAAAAATTTTAGCTAATAAATTGGTAATATGAGATGTTTCAAGGCAACAAACCAACTTGCTCCTTCTAGTTGTTACTATGTTTCAGAAATTTTAAGACCTCATAAACCTTTCCAAACAAAATGAAATGGAGTACAAAGAATATTACCTCAAAAAAGTTGTTTAACAACAAAATTATAATGTGATGAATTTTTTAAAATGTATCTTTAAATTAGAAAAACTATTATTTTTTATTTGAAGTGATTTTAGAGAGAGAAAGGAAAGGGGTGGGAGAGAGATATTAGTTTGTTGCACCACTTACGTATGCATTTATTGGTTGATTCTCGTATGTGCCCTGTAACCTCGGCTTATTGGGGATGCTGTTCTACCCCAACTGAGCTACCCAGGTAGCACAAAAAGAAAACTAGTTTCATTTCTTTGTCTAGTTAAGTCTATTGCCTGCAGAAGTTGTGTAGTTTTATTACATACCTTAGTGGCTACAACAATACCAGAATTACACACAAAATTTTAAGTGATAGTAGAACCTCAGTTTTTGAACTTAATTTGTTTCAGAAAAATGTCTGAGAAGTGACTTGTTGAAAAATGGAATTGTACTCTTACTGGTGCATTCTCTCCCTTGTCACCAGAGAGACCTGAGACTGATCATACAGGTATCAGCATAAAAGAGTTGTTGGGTCAAAAACCAAAGTTTTGTTTGACAACCAACACGTTTTTTCTGTGAATAATTTTTCTGTGAGAACCAAATTGTTCAAGATGGAAGAACTGAGGTTTTACTATATTTCCACAAGTATTCAAGCAGTTAACATGAAGACATAGGGGTTAAAAATTTGATTTTAAAGATATGTGAATTGTGCTGCCTTCCTTAAGATAAAATTAAAGCCTCCCCCCTCCAAAAAGGAAACAGTGCACACATATATATCGGCAGCATTATAACAACATTAGGAATATCATCTACGCATAAAATTAACCAAAAAACATTTCTTGAACGGCTGTATTAACATACCTTTGGAAGCTCTTCAATCTGATTAGCATCCAAATAGAGCTCCTCCAAAGTTTTCTCAAAAGTAAAAATCTCTTTGGGAACCTGTTCCAAACTGCAATGGGAATAATCAAGAGTAGTGACAGTCTCCTCCTCCCCTCGTAGGCATCGACAGGGTACCAACCGCACAAACAGACTTCGTTTTGTAGTCATTTTTAGACACTGCAACATTCAAATAAAAATAAATCTAGTTAAAACATACATGCCATAACCAATAACTTTTCAAAACAAAGTACTCCAATTAATTTATCACAATTTATATATACTGAATTTCAAATTGAACTCAAGACACTTCTGTACTTTACAAAATAACCCACTAAATAATCACTTATATACTTCTATAAGAACCACACTTTATGAGTTTTACTCATCCTCAACAACAACAAAAAAACACTAATACAACAAAGATATTTATTTTGTGACTAAGAGCTGTTTCTTTGTTAAGAATCTGACTACTTGCAGTTTTCAGGGGGAAATGAGAATGCAAAGATATTTTCAGTTATTCCTCACCAGCCATCAGAATCAATCACCCTTCAACTTTTCCATAACTCTTTCACGTCAAAATTCCAATTTATGTCAAGTGTATTCTGTTTCAAAAAAGTAGTGATCTTTTAATTTTCTAAAGTACTTACAGGTCTTAAAGTTGTTAAAGGTTATACACTAGAGAATAAAACCTGTTTCAGTAATGTACAGACTTCATTATTTCAACCTAACTGGGGGAAAGGCTCAATTCTAAGCTAGTAAAAATCCTCAAGGCTAATTTTATTAAGAACACAACAAACGTATATAGGTTAATTCTAACTAGGCTAAGATTATATTAGCCAAGAAAAGTCCCCTTCAATAAATAAGAGTAACTGTGAGTTAGTGTTACCAAAACTTTGTAAAATAATAAATTCTTTTTTCCTTTTCAATTTTTAAATATATTTTATTGATTATGCCATTACAGTTGTCCCATTCCCTCCCTTCACTCCCCTCCACCCTGCACACCCCTCTCCCACCATTCCCCCCATTTCATTCATGTTCAAGTGTCACAAGTTCTTTAGATTCTGTATTTCCCATAGTATTCCTGCCCTCCCCCTGTCTATTTTCTACCTACTGTCTATGCTACTTATTCTCTGTACCTTCTCCTCCTCCCACTCCACTGTTGCTAACCTCCATAACATCTCCATTTCTATGGTTCTGTTCCCGATCTAGCTGTCCTCTTAGTTTGCTTTTGTTTTAGGTATGGTTGTTAATGACTGTGAGCTTGCTATCCTTCCACTGTTCATCTTTTTATCTTCTTTTTCTTAGATAAGTCCATTTAACATTTCATATAATAAGGGCTAGGTGATGATGAACTCCTTGAATTTGATCTTATCCGAGAAGCACTTTATCTGTCCTTCCATTCTAAATGAAAACTTTGCTGGATAGAACAATCTTGGCTGTAGGTCTTTGGATTTCATGACTTGGAATACTTCTTTCCAGCCCCTTCTTGCCTGTAAGGTCTCTTTTGAGAAATCAGCTGACAGTCTGATGGGTACTCCTTTGTAGGTGACTGTCCCCTTATCTCTTGCTGCTTCTAGGATTGTCTCCTTCATTTTTATCTTGGCTAATGTAATTATGATGTGCCTTGGTGGGTTCCTTCTTGGATCCACCTTCTTTGGGACTCTCTGAGCTTCCTGGACTTCCTGGGAGTCTATTGCCTTTGCCAGATTGGGGAAGTTCTCCTTTATTATTTGTTCAAATAAGTTTTTCACTCGTGGCTGTTCCTTTTCCACTTCTGGTACCCCTATAATTTGGATGTTGGAACATTTAAAGATGTCCTGGAGGTTCCTAAGCCTCTTCTCATTTTTTTGAATTCTTGATTCTTCCTTCTTTTCTGTTTGGTTGTTTCTTTCTTCCTTCTGGTCCACTCCCTTGATTTGAGTCCCAGTTTCCTCTCCATCACTATTGGTTTCCTGTGCATTTCCCTTCATTTCAATCAGTTTAGCCTTCATATGTTCCTCTAATTTGTGGCTAAAATCAAGCAATTCTGTGAGCATCCTGATCACCAGTGTTTTGAACTGTGCATCTGAAAGGCTGGCTATTTCTTGGTCTCTTAGAATTATAGGCTCTGGGGCTCTGAGCTGTTCTTGAGTCATAATGTTTGGTCTGTTCGCACCTGTTGTCTGAACGGGGGATCCTTAGGAGTTCACCAGGGCCAGGTGACCCAGTCTCCGGGTTGTGACACTGTATGTGGGGCCAGGGTCAGAGAGGAAAAAAATGGCGCTTTGCTCTGCTTTGCTCTCTCTCAGATTTCTGTCCCCTCTGCAGCTTCCCACAAGCAAATTGGGCCCCTCTAGTGCTGGTTCCAGGGTGTGTGGGCCCGTGTACTCTCTAGGACCCTGTGGGTCTCTCCAATGAACACTCTGTGGGCCTGGGAGCCTCTCCTGGCCCTCGACCTTGAGAAGGTCTTTCCAGTTGGTGCTTTCAGGCTCTAATTCCCGTCACTGGGGCCCTACCCTGCAGGGTCTGCCTCACTGTTCGCTCCTTCACTTGGTTTATCTGTGCACGAATGTGTGACCACAGTCAGCCAGCCACCCTGCGCCCTCACTGGGTCTGCCCATCGCTACCCCACGCCTCGGATCCACCAATCACCTCCGCCTCCACCCCTGAGTCCGGTCAGATGAACAATCTTTCCAGCCCGACCCCGTTCCACCGCTGACTCTGCCTCTTACCGGTCTGGCTGAGTGGTTTGTTGTTGTCGGACTTCCGTACAGTTCAATTTTCACTGTTTTGGCTGCGTTTTTGTTTCTAAAACTTAGCTGTCTTTAAATTTAGTTATGGGAGGGGGCCCAGTGTTTCCACCTACACCTCCATCTTGGCCAGAAGTCCTAAAGTAATAAATTCTTGATAGACTATTAGATTACTTCTAACCAGGCACAGGAGTAGGTTGAAGCCATAAAGGTAAATGGATCTAGCACAAAATACAAGGAGGCACTAAAAAAAACACCTCTAATCACATTTAATATTTAAATGCAATATACTTTTTAAATCTAAAACAATCCATTTATGAATAAAATGGTTAATTTTTAAATAAGAATAGGATTAGTATTACTGATTTTTTCTTTTGCTTCAGTTTCCAATATAGCTCTGCAAGGCATCACTTCTCGCTCTTCTGATTCAAGTTATATGGTGGTACTCAGAAAGTGCTTATCAACAACATGGTAAGTACTTCCACAGGAATCTTGTTAAAGATCTAACTACTCTCACTCAATCACCAAGTGCCACACAATGTGCGAAGTTCTTCAGATAAACTACACACATTATTCTCAGTTCACTTTCATGTACCTTTTTAAGAAATGTACTATTATCCCTATTTTTCAAATAAATTGATTCTGTGCCCTTACTACACTATATTGCTTCTTGATATATAAAGATATACTTGAACTCAGGTGCTCAAAATGAATTCAAATATCAAAAGGTCTACTCAGGGGTTCAGGATATATACTATGCCCATATATGACATCTTGACTACTTTAAAATGAATTTGAGAAAACAGCAGATACAGCAAGGCAGCTCTGACCTTGCCCTACCATTCTCCCCTGAAGAGGGCATAATTCTTCAGGTGAAAGGAGCCCTCCTGTGCCCAGACAGAAGAAAACAGCCTTATCTCTGAGGACAAAGGAGAAGAATCCTAACAAACTGGACTTGCTACATTCCCCTGGTTTTATCAATTATGGCATTACATTTGTCCCAATTTACTCCCCTTGAATGCCTCCACCCAGCACCCCCTACTTCTTCAAACAATTCCCCCATCATTGTTCATGTTCTTGGGTCCCACATATAAGTACTTTGGATATTCCATTACCTGTACTGTACTTTACACCCCCATGGCTATTCTGTAACTCCCTACTTGTACTTCTTAATCCCCTCACCTCTCACCCATTCCCCCAAACCCTGCTTCCACCTGACAACCATCAAAACGCTGTCTCCATAATTCTGTCTCTCTTGCATGCTTCCAATGTTGATAGTTATATATTTATTGCCATTTTAATGTTCATAGTTTTGATCTTCTTAAATAACTCCCTTTAAACATTTCATATAACACCACTATTATATGAAATGTAATTGATGATGATGAACTCCTTTAGTTGTTTTTATTGTCTGAGAAGCTCTTTCTCTGCCTTTTGATTCTAAATGATAGCTTTGCTTGGGTAGAACATTCTTGGCTACATGTTGCTGCTTTTCATGACTTTGAGTATTTCTTGCCAATCCCTTCTGGCCTGCAAGGTTTCTTTTGAGAAATCAGCTGACGATCTTATGGGAACTCCCCTGTAGATAATGGCTTTTCTCTTGCTATTAAGATTCTCTCATCTTTAACCTTTGGCACTTTAATTATAATGTGTCTTGGAGTGGGCCTCTTTGCATCCATCTTATTTGGGACTCTATGTGCTTCCTGGACTAGCGTGTCTATTTCCTTCACACAATTAGGGAAGTTTTCCTTCATTATTTTTTCAAATACACTACCAATTTCTTGCTTCTTCTGTTGTCCTTCTAGCTCTCGATGAGGCAAATGTGGGAACACTTAAAGTTACCCTAGAGGCTGCTTACACTATCCTCATTTTTTGTATTATTTTTCCTTCTTGTTGTTCTGATTGGTTGTTTTTTGTTTCCTTATGTTCCAAATCATTGATTTGATTCTTGGCTTCATCCACTCAACTGTTGTTTCCCTGTAAATTGTTACTTATTTCAATGAATGTATCCTTCATTTCTGCCTGGATCTTTTTATGCTTGTAGGTACTCACTAAATTCCTTAAGCACCCTTATAACCAGTCTTTTGAACTATGCATCTGAAAGATTGTTTATCTCCATTTCATTTAGCTCTTTTTCAGGAGTATTAATCTGTTCTTTCATTTAGGCCATGTTTCTTTGTCTCCTCATTTTGGCAGCCTCCTTGTGTGCACTTCTATGTATTAGATAGAGCTGCTGCTATGATTCCGTGTTTTGGTAGCATGGCCTAATGTAGTAGGTGTCCTACAGGGTTCAGTGCCACAGCCTTCCCTCTTTCCCAAGCTGGGTACATGAGGTATGCCCTACATGTGGGTTGAGTACACTCTCGTCTTGTACTTGAGACTTGACTGTTGTTGGTAGGTCAATGAAAGAGATTTACCCAGGCTGCAAGGACTAGCTGTGACCACTGACCCCAACATCTGCCCTCCGTGCTTACAGGATCAGCTGTGCAGGGGTGGGGTAGTTGTGTTCCAATGTGATCTGTAGCTGTCCAATGGGTGTGCAGGGTTACCTGGATGATGCAGACTAAGGTCAGCTACCATTTGTTTTGCCGTGGGCTACCCTGCAAGATCTACAAAGCATTCTGCAGGTGGCTGCTGCTTATACTAGGCTTGGAAATTCCTAAAGCTGAGCTGTGAATTTAGGCTCCTTGTTGCTAGTGACAAGCCTAAGGTCACTTTGCCAGAGATTTGGGGGCTGGGAGCTCACTAAACTGGCTGTTACTTGTTTGAAAGGATTTAGGAAGATATGAAGCATGAATGTAGACAAGCCATTCTTATGGAAAAGCCACTGTTAACAACTTGAGTGGGTCTGTAAGCTGGGTGGGGCTAAGCCTAAGAGAATCACCAGGGTGAGGCAAATACTGTTAGCCAGGTAGATGTAGCTTCAGATACGGCAGAAGCATGTGAGCTCTGTGGTTCTGTGGTTCCGTGGCTCGGGGGGGGGGGGGGGTTCAGAAAAGAAATAATGGCCTCTGTCAGCTCATCTGTCTAGGAGAAAGATGTCTCCCAGCTCTTGCCCTGAATGCAGACACTTCAGCTCCTCCCCATATGTGCCACTGGTGCCTTTCAAGCTGCTACTCTAGTGCTGGAGCTCAGAGGTAGTGAGTCTGAGTTAGTCTTCTCTGGGTCCTTTAACAGGAACTTCTTGGGAATCCAACCATTTCTCTTACCAACTCACTAGTTTCTTCAGCCAGAAATTATGGGGACTTATCTTCCTAGCACTGGAACTGTGCTGGGAGGCCCGGTGTAGGGCTGGGACCCCTAGGCTCCTGAGATGTCCCTCCCAAATTTTTATATGCCACACATGGGTATGGGACCAGCCCTTCCTGTATATCTACATCTCCACCCTCCCACCAGTCTGGATAGATGCGGATTCTTTAATTCCATAGTTGTCAGACTTCCATTCAACTCAATTTCTGATGGTTCTGGGTGACAGTGTTTCTACCACTGTAATTTTGATGTGGTTGTGCAAAGAGGCGAGCCATGTTTACCTATGCCTCTATATCGACTACAATTCCAATGACCTATCATATTTATATATGACTGTCCACTCTTCATCAAACCTACCATATAAAAACTCATGTTTAATAGTTTCTTTGGGTCTTCATTCCTGTGTGCTCATGTGTCACATAAAACTTATATTAAATAAATCTGCATGCTTTTCTCCTGTTAATATTTGTCAGTTTAATTTTCAAACCCATCCAGGAACCCAAAGAGGGTTGATAAAAAATTTTTCTTGCCCTGGACTATGAGGTTAAACATCAAATGTCTATCTAAAATCATCAAATGTCTATCTAAAATCTTTGTCTCATTGGGAGGTAATACACAGGATGGTTCCTAGTTAATAATATTGTATTGCATATTTGAAAGTTGCTAAGAGATCTTAAATGTTCTCATTGCAAGAAAAAGCTTAAAATATCTGTGATGATATATGTTAACTTTATCGTGATTGTTGTTATACATACAAATATCAAATCATTATGCTATAAACCTGAAACTAATATGTCAATTATACCTGAATGAAAATAATAATAAAAATCTTGCCAACAAATAAATATCCAAAAAAGACTATTGAATGCTTATTAAAAATCTATGTTTAGATTAAGGGGTTTAATCTTAAGAATAAGCAGTGCCCTGGCCAAGTGACTCAGTTGTTTGATAACATCCCATACACCAAAGGTTGCAGGTTCAATCCCTGGTCAGTGCACATATGTAGATTGTGGGTTAAATCTCCAGTTGGGGTGCATACAGGAGGCAGCTAATCAATGTTTCTCTCTCACATCAATATTTCTCTCTCTCTTTTCCTCTCTTTCTAAAATCAATAAACATATTCTTGGGTGAGGATTTAAAAAAAATAAGCAGTTTTATTATGAGTTAGAAAAGATTTTTAAAAAATAAAATGCTTTGTTTAAGAAATCCAAAAACTTCAACTGATAATGAATTAAAGATACCTAAGGACAATGGGCAAGAGTTCTCATCTGCTCTATTCAATATGGTAACTCCTCGCCCTGGCTGGCGTAGCTCAGTGGATTGAGCGCGGGCCTGTGAACCAGATAATCGCGGTTCGATTCCCAGTCAGGGCACATGCCTGGGTTGCAGGCCAGTTCCTGGCAGGGGCCAGTTCCCAGCAGGGGATGCAGGAGAAGCAACCATACATTGATGTTTCTCTTCCTCTCTCCTTTCCTTCCCCTCTAAAGATAAATAAATAAAATATTTTTAAAAATATGGTAACTCCTCAATGCATGTGGCATTTTAAGCTTAAAGTTCAAGTTAAACTAAATAAAACTTTAAATCTGCTTTCTCAGTTGCACTAACTGTATTTTAAATGCTCATTGGCCAAATCTGACTATGTTTACTGTATGAAATAAGACACAAAACATTTCTATCACTGAAGTTCCATGGGACAACACCCAAGAGATGTGTCAACTATTATTATGGTTTACCATATTATAAATACTGTTTATATTTATATAATATGACAATATCCAAGAACTTGAAAGATACAGCCTAAAAATCCATTTTCCAGAAACCGTAATGGATTTGGGAACATAATTCCTAAGAAAGAACATAAAATGTTATGAAAAATGTGTGATTTTTAAAGAGTCTATTTCACATGTTATCCTCCATGCAGGGCACTTGAGATATAAAGCACTTTAGAAAGGAAGTAATTGCTAATGAAGGTAAAGCAATCTCACAAGACTTTTCTGTAGTGCAAATCATGAAGAGATCATGTTGCAGACAGATGTTCAGAAGCTGCAGAACTGAGGAGAAAGAATAAATTCAGAAAGGATTTAGATGCTTACATTAGGAAGTTACAAAGAGTTTTACATCTCAAATGGAAACTTCCATGGACACAGGCTATGAACAGGGCAGTTTAGACTTCATATTAAATACAGTGAGCCTTGACTCAATACAAAAATGGACCCCAATTTACTAGAATAAAACTACTCAATGAAAACAAGGGAACCTTGATTATTGAGGGCAGAAGGAAAGTACCACATGAGAGAGGAATAAATGAGTAACAACACCCAAAGAAATCCTCCCTTACACAATATTGTAAGAAAGTAAACTATCATGACATAACCATTATCATATGTAAAGTTAAAGGGACTTATTTTTAAAAAAAGATCAAAACGATGAACAATGAAATGGCAATAAATACGTATCTACAGTGAATCTAAAAATCAAACTAAGCAAACAAGAAGAATAAAGATGGAATCATGGGTACAGAGAGTGTTTTGATGGTCACAAGATGAGGGGGCGGGTTTGGGGAATGGGTGAATAGGTGAGGGGATTAAGAAGTACAAATAGGTAGGCACAGAACAGCCATGGGGATGTAAAGTACAATATGGAAAATGGAGTAGTCAAAGAACTTATACGCATGACCCTGAACATAAACAATGGAGGGGGACTGCAGGGGTTGCTGGGTAAAGGGGGGCTGTGGGGGAAAAACTGGGACTGTAGAAAAACTGTAGTAGAATAATCAATAAAATATAATTTTAAAAAAATAAAAGAGGAACTTCCGGCCAAGATGGATGTGTAGGTGGAAACACTGGGCCCCCTCCCATAACTAAATTTAAAGACAGCTAAGTTTTAGAAACAAAAACGCAGCCAAAACAGTGAAAACTGAACTGTGCAAAAATCTGACAACAACAAACCACTCAGCCAGACCGAGTCACAACCCAGCTACTGGGTCGCCCGGCCCTGGTGAACACCTAAGGCTCCGCCCCTCAGACATAACAGGTGCCAACAGACCAAACATTATGACTCAAGAACAGCTCAAAGCCCCAGAGCCAAGAAATAGCTAACCTTTCAGATGCACAGTTCAAAACACTGGTGGATCAGGATGCTCACAGAACTGGTTGATTTGGGTTGCAAATTAGATGAAAAAATGAAGACTACACTAAGTGAAAGGAAGGAAAATGCACAGGAAACCTATACTGATAGAAAGAAAACTGGGACTCAAATCAAAGGAGTGGACCAGAAAGAAGAAACAAACAACCAAACAGAAAAGGAAGAATCAAGAATTCAAAAAAATGAGGAGAGGCTTAGGAACCTCCAGGACATCTTTAAACATTCCAACATCTGAATTATCTGGGGTACCAGAAGGGGAAGAGGAACAGCCATGAGTGGAAAACTTATTTGAACAAATAATAAAGGAGAACTTCCCCAACTGGCAAAGGCTATAGACTTCCAGGAAATCCAGGAAGCTCAGAGAGTCCCAAAGAAGGTGGATCCAAGAAGGAACCCACCAAGGCACATCACAATTACATTAGCCAAGATAAAAATGAAGGAGAGAATTCTAGAAGCAGCAAGAGATAAAGGGACAGTCACCTACAAAGGAGTGCCCGTCCATCGGACTGTCAGCGGATTTCTCAAAAGAGACTTTACAGGCAAGAAAGGGCTGGAAAGAAGTATTCTGAGTCATGAAATCCAAAGACACACAGCCAAGATTACTCTATCCAGCAAAGCTCTCATTTAGAATGGAAGGACAGATAAAGTGCTTCTCAGATAAGGTCAAATACAGGGAGTTCATCATCACCAAGCCCTTATTATATGAAATGTTAAAGGGTCTTATTTAAGAAAAAGAAGATAAAAAATAGGAACAGTGAAAGGACAGCAAACTCACAGTTATTAACAACCATACCTAAAACAAAAGCAAACTAAGAGGACAGCTAGATCGGGAACAGAACCATAGAAATGGAGATCACATGAAGGGTTAGCAACAGGGGAGTGGGAGGAGGAGAAGGGGGGAGAAGGTACAGAGAATAAACAGCATAGACAGTAGGTAGAAAATAGACGGGGGGGGGTCAGGAATACTATGGGAAATACAGAATCTAAAGAACTTGTGACACTTGAACATGAATGAAATGGAGGGAATGGTGGGGGAGGGGTATGCAGGGTGGAAGGGAGTGAAGGGAGGGAATAGGACAACTATAATGGCATAATCAATAAAATGTATTTTAAAAAAAGAAAAGAAAAAAAATAAACGAAAGTAAACCGAAGGGGAATGCCTAGCCTGGTCTGAAGAGGAAGTGATTGACAAGGAGACTACTAATTAGAATTTTAGTGTTGTAATAAGTAAGAGCCACTTCATAAATCAGACTTAATATGGTAGATGTAAACATTTTCTAATCAAATGAAGAGGAGCCATCCAAGAAAAAAGGCATAATAATAAGCCAAACACTTTCTAATAACAACAAAAAAGCCACTTACCACTTGGCTGAATTTATCTCCCTGCTGTTTCTTAATTGAGCCAACATTCTATGGAAACAAACAAACAAAACAAAAACCAAAAAGAAGAAAAAATTAGAACTTTATACTATAAAGAGCATCTTTTCCAATTTCTTATTTACTTCAAAACATAAATTATAATTATCAAATATTCACCACTGTAGTAAGCTGACACACACAAACTTGATAACTTCTAAATATATGGCTAGCTTCTTAACCAATCATTGGATTACTCTTAATTTATTTGCAAACTATTCTTTTTCTTTTATTGATTCTAGAGAGAGGGGAAGGAAAGGAGAAAGAAAGAAACATTGACATGAGAAACATAAGTCTGTTGCCTCCTGCATGCTCCCTAACTAGGAACTGAACCAGCAACCCAGGCATATGCCCTGTCTGGGAATCGAACCAGTGACCCTTTGGTTTGCAGGCTGCCCTTCAATCCACTGAGCCACACCAGCCAGGGTTCATTTTTTAATTAGACAATCTAAGGGAAAAGAGGTCAGTGCCCCTGACTAAATAATCAGTTACTGCCTGTTCTAAAAATTCTTGTAGCACCCCTGGTTGAAAATTGCTGCTATAAAGGTTTTAAAAAATAGTATATTTCCTATTGATCTAAAGAGACCACAAATTATACTTTGCTAGGTTTAAGAGAAATCTTATGTTGGAGCAATCTTTCTAAATGGGTTCAGAAGTTAAAATGTACAACAAAGGTCTTTAAGCATACCCAGTTATTAGATGGTATTTAGTGGTTGTATAAGATCATTTTAATTTAAACATGGTTATCACAATGTTTGCTAATCTGTATTAATGCCTGTGCTTAGTTCTGAGAAATTTTATGGACATTAGTAACCCATTAATGGTAAAAGTCCATGGATAGTAAACAATGAGAATTGTGTTAAGAAACCTATGTAATGAAAAAATTACAAATGCTGTATAAGAGCATTTGATTATGAAGGTCAAATCTATAACTAAATGTATAAAATGTGCTATGCCTAAAGCACATACAGTAAGAAATTAGGAAAGGCAGAAGGTAAAAGAAAACTACATTTCAAACCTGTGGCTTTAAGATTAACAGACTACTAGCTGGATTCTAATCCAATAGATACCTGAGTGTCTTCAATTATTAGCCCTGTTAATCAAACTTTCATACCTAAACATGTGTAAAAAAAATTTTACTGTCAAATAAGAAGTAGACACACATACTGAAGTTACTAAGGAGTTCCCATATTTGCAGCAATTTCAATTTTACATATAATTTACATAATGAAATAGACAGATCTTTAGAGTACAGATTGGCCAATAAATATATCCATGTAAAGCAATAGCAATCAAGATACAAACTCTTTCCATCATCCCAGAAAGTTCCTATGTAGTACTTCTAGTTAATGCCCTGAGGCAACCTGACCTGATTAAAAGTACTCTAATAGGGGGGGACTTGTGGTCAAAATTACAGCTCGCCAACTCACACAACCACAGCAAAATTACAGCTAAACTACAGAACAGCTACCACTCAGAACCATCCGAAAATGGAGCTGTATGGAAATCCAACAACTAAGGGGTTAAAGAAACCACTTGCACCAAGAAAGGTAGGAGGGGTGGGGAATCCAGAATGGGCTGGTTACACACCCACATTTGTGGATATAAATCAGAGGGATATCTTGGCAGCAAGGGATCCTTGCCCCTCACCAGACCACCTATGCCAGGGTTCCAATTCCAGGAAGATAAATGCCCCTAAATTCTGGCTGTTGAGACCAGTGAGGGTTGGGTTGGCAGAAAAAGATTCAGGATTCTCAGGGGTCTCCTAATGGAGGACCTCCCACACAAGGACTTACTCAGCCTCACTCCCTCTGAGCTCCAGCACCAGAGCAGCACCTTGAAGGGCACTAGTGAAATATGGGAAGAACTGAAGTACCAGGCATCTGAGCCAGAACTGGGGGACAGCTTCCTCCAAGAAAGAACTGCAGACAGAAGGCACTGTTCCTTTTTTGAGCTCACCCACACACAGCCACAATACAGAGGCATAATATCTGAGATTCCATCAACCCAGCTCCAACAGTCAGCCCGGCCCTGCTGATTACTCAAGACTCTGCCCTCACCCAAGGTATGAGTCCACCCAAGCTGGTAACCGTGGATTTTCCATATGAATGGCTGGGGTATGCACAGGCTTCAGACCTTTCTAAATATGCTCAAGCAACAGCTGAGCCCAGCCCTGTACTTCTCTCAGCAGCCATCTGCAAATCGCTTTATAGCTTATGCCAAGTGATCCCACACAGTACATAGACAGTGGCTGACCCTGGCCTGTACTACCCAGGGTAGTACAGCCAGAGCCTCAGCACCCAGATGGCAGCTACAGACAATGACAGAGCACTACTACCCTACCACCTCAAAAAGCCACAGAGGGAGGTGGTTGATGACCAGTGGTCACAGCCAGTCCTACCAGCTATCTGGCCTGGGTAAATCCCTCCCAATGACCTGCCAACAGCAATCAAGACTCAACCGTAAGAGAAAAGAGTACTCAACCCACACAAATGGTGCACCTCTAGTACTCAACTTATGTGATAGGGGAGGCTGTGCCACTGGACCCTACAGGACACCTACTACATTAGGTCATGCGACCAAGACACGGAGTCAAAGCAGCTTTACCTGATACATAGAAACAAACACAGGGAGACCACAAAAATGAAAAGACAAAGAAATATGGCCTAAAGAAAAGAAGAGAACAAAACTCCTTTTGTTTAGTTTTGGGAGACACGCAATGTATCAGATGCAGAGTTCAAAACACTGGTTATGAGGATGCTCAAGAAATTCAGTTAGGACCACAATAGAATAAAAAAGATTCTGGCAGAAATGAAGGATACACAAATTGAAATAAAGAACAATTTACATGAAACAACAATTGAATAGATGAAGCCAAGAATCAAAGACTAGGAACACGAGGAATCAAAAACAACCAACCAGAACAAGAAGAAAAAAGAATCCAAAAAAAATTAGGATACTGTAAGTAACCCCTGAGACAATTTTAAGTGTCCTAACATTTGCCTCAGAGGGGTGCCAGGAGAAGAGAAAGAGCAAGAAAGTGGAAATCTATTTGAAAAAATAATGTAGAAAACTTCCATAACTTGGTGAAGGAAATAGACACACAAATCCAGGAAGCACAGAGAGTCCCAAACAAGATGGATGCAGAGGGGCCCACTCTAAGACACATCATAATTAAAATTCCAAAGGTTGAAGACAAAGAGAGAATCCTAATGTTGGCAAGAGAAAAGCAGTTAGTTACCCACAGGGGAGATCCCATAGACTGCCAGTTGATTTCTCAAAAGAAACTTTGCACTCTTAGAAGGAACTGGCAAGAAATATTCAAAGAGATGAAAAGTAAAGGTCTACAGCCAAGATTGCTCTACCCAGCAAAGCTATCACTTAGAATCAAAGGGCAGATAAAGAGCTTCCCCAACAAGAAAAAACTAAAGGAGTTCATCGTCACCAAACCAGTATTATATAAAATGTAAAATGGACTTATTCAAGAAAAAGACGGTCAAAACTATGAACATTAATACGGCAATAAATACATAACAATCAACAATTGAATCTAAAAACCAAACTAAGCAAAAGGAAACAGAATCGTAGATATGGAGTACATTGTGATGGTGGTCAATAGTGGGAGGAGTGCTTGGGAGTACGGGGTAAAAGGTGAAGGGATTAAGACGACAAAGTGATAGTTTCAGAATAGGCAAGGGGATATTAAGAGCCAGTATAGGAAATGGAGTTGCCAAAGAACATATGTGCATGATCCATGGGCATGAACAAAGGAGAAGGGATCCCTGGAGGTTAGTGGGAGTGCTGGGTGGAGGGGGACAAAGGCTGAAAAATTGGGACAACTGTCAGCATAATCAATAAAACATAATTTTTAAAAACGTACATTTGTGTACAAGTGTTATGAGAATGCAGGCTTTGGTTCTTATGAGTTAATATGTGGAAGGGAAATTGGTAGGTAATTAATAGTTTCTAATTATGTTTATTTTTATTTTTAAGTAATTTTAACACTTAAGATTCCCAGAATTCGTTACCTTCTTAACCAATACCTTAATATTCTCTCAGTCTTTCTAAATTTTAATCATTATAGTGGGTGCATAGAAGTATCTCATTGTATTTTTGTTTTGCATTTCTCTAATTACAAACACCATAGCCTTCTCGGTACTTGGACGTCATTTAAATAAGATAATAAACTTCAAGCCCAACACACTAATGGGATAAGGCTTTTGGAAAAGGGAGTGATCAAACTGTGTATATAGGAGGAATGCAAATTATTGTAGAAGAGGATACACTGTATTAGAAAACAATTCTCCACTAACATCTCACATTTCTGCTTGGTCTGAGTTCTCTGAGTAATGTCATTTATAGCAAATTTAAGACATTTATATAAGTAGACACTCCAAAATAATAATAATGCTATTGACACTGAGACCTTCTTCCAGAGCTATGCTTAAATTTGAGTAAAAATAAGGTTTCTCTCTCACAGTCTCCACAGGAGAGGACACAGAAGTCAACAGTGATACTCTGTAACATCAGAGTTTCCTAATTTGGTGTTCCTCTCCTGCACATTACTGCTTGAGCACTTTCATTGTGTCACCCTGTGAAGATTTAAGCTCAGGTAATCAACAGTAGATATCACCCTGGCTGGACTTTTGTAGTGAGTAATAAATTCTGTTAGTGATATAGAGGCCTTATGTTTTGTGGCCAGTTAACATGTTAAGCTTGTAAGCACAGTAAAATTACAGACCTTTCGCTATTTCTGATTTAATTGCTATAAATTAAAAAACATGGTCACAATGTTTTACACCACCAAAGATTAAAATACCCCATCTATTTCCCCATTCCTTGAATTTGGACTGATCTTGTGACCTGTTTATAAAACAACTCAAGGAGGCACAAATAACAGTACCTATGCATTAAGAAACTTCATAATTTCCAACCCTACCTTCTTTGAATGATGATTTAGAACATGATTCCATAAAGAGCACTGGGATGAAAGATCACTAACAAATTTAAGAAAAATATGAACTGCTACTGTTTTAAGCCATCAATCTTCCTAAGTTTATCAACTGTATTGAGTTTTTCAAAGAAGCAGTGTTGCAACATGTTCATTTCCTTGTATTTCCCATTTCGTTGATTTCAGTTTTCTCTATTTCTGCCTTTCATTTATTTTGGATTTAATTGTCTCTTTTTCTGATTCATATGGTTAAGCTTAGATAATTAATCTTAATACTTTCTTTCTTGAAAATTTAAAGCTATAGGACTTTCAGCCAAGATGGAGGCGTAGGTGAAAACACTGTACCTCCTCGAACAACCAACTTTAAGGACAACAAAGATTTAGAAACAAAAACACAACCAGAACAGACAAAAAACTGAACTGTACAGAAGTCCAACAGGAACCAAATTCATCTAAACTGGTAAGAGGGGCAAAGTTGGCAGCCAGCATAGAGGGGTCGCAATAAAAAAAAGCAATCATTGGCAGACCATGACATGCAGGCCACAGCTGGCAGACTCTGTTCTTGGGGTGGCAACGTGCAGACCCAGTGATGCGCACAAGGCTGCTGGCTGACCTCAGACACATTCGCACGCAGATAAAGCAACCGAAAACAGGCAGCGAGACAGACCATGCAACCCAAAGCCCCAGCACCAGAAAATAAACCCTAAAAGCACCAATTCCAAAAACTTGCAGGGGTTGAGGTGCCAGGTGAGACTCCCAGCCTCACAGGAGAGTTCACTGGAGAGACCCACAAGGTCCTAGACTGTACACAAGTCTACTCACCGGGGGAACCAGCACCAAAAGGGCACAATTTGCTTGGGGGAAGCAGCAGAAGGGACTGAAATCTGAGAGAGAGCAGAACAAGTGCCATCCCTCCCTCTGACCCTGCCCCCACATACAGAGTCACAATCCAGCAACTGGGTTGACCCACCCTGGTGAACACCTAAGGCTCCACCTCTCATATGTAACAGGTGCAACCAGACACCCCCCTAAAAATGGCTCAAACAGAAGAACAGATCAAAGCCCCAGAGCCAATACTTTTAAGTGACCAAGAGACAACCAACCTATCAGATGCACAGTCCAAAACACTGGTGATCAGGATGTTCACAGAACTGGTTGATTTTGGTTGCAAATTAGATGAAAAAATGAAAGCTATAGTAAGTAAGAGGACAGAAAACGCACAGGGAACCAATAGTGATAAGAAAGAAAACTGGGACTCCTATCAGTGGAGTGGACCAGAAGGAAGAAAGAAACAACCAAACAGAAAAGAAGAAACAAGAATTCAAAAACACAAGGAGAGGTGTAGGAGCCTCCAGGACATCTTTAAACGTTCCAACATCAGAATTATAGGTGTACCAGAAGGGGAAGAGGAACAGCCATGAGTGAAAAACTTATTTGAACAAATAATAAAGGAGAACTTCCCCGATCTGGCAAAGGAAATAGACTTCCAGGAAATCCAGGAAGCTCAGAGAATCCCAAAGAAGGTGGACCCAAGGAGGAACACACCAAGGCACATCAGAATTACATTAGCCAAGATTAAAATAAAGGAGAGAATCCTAGAAGCAGCAAGAGATAAGGGAACAGTCATTTACAAAGGAGTTCCCATCAGACTGTCAGTTGATTTCTCAAAAGAGACCTTACAGGCAAAAAGGGGCTGGAAAGAAGTATTCCAAGTCATGAAATGCAAGGATCTACATCTAAGAGTGTTCTATCCAGCAAAGCTTTCATTTAGAATGGAAGGGCAGATAAAGCACTTCTCAGATAAGGTCAAGTTCAAGGAGTTCATCATCACTAAGCCCTTATTATATGAAATGTTAAAGGGATCTATCTAAGGAAAAGAAGATAAAAATATGAACAGCAAAAGGACAGCAAACTCACAGTTATTAACCACCACACCTAAAACAAAAGCAAACTCAGCGGACAGCTAGATCGGGAGCAGAGACACAAAAATGGAGATCACATGGAGGGTTAGCAACAGGGGAGTGGGAGGAGGAGAAGGGGGAAGAAGGTACGAAGAATAAGTAGCATAGACAGTGGGGAGAAAATAGACAGGGGGAGGGCAAGAGTAGTGTGAGAAATGTAGGAGCTAAAGAACTTACGACATATGGACATGAACTAAGGAGGGGAATGTAGGTGGGGGATGCAGGGTGGAGGTGAATAAATGGGACAACTGTAATGGCATAACCAATAAAATATTAAAAATAAAAAGAAAATTTAAAGCTGTAAATTCTCTAAGCTGCACTTCATGAATTTTGATATGTTGTCTTTTTTGTTTAAGTTCTTGAAAATGCCGATCTCCCACTTGATTTATTCTTTTACCATGAATTATTCAGAATCATCTTAATTTCAAAGTATTTGGGAATCTGCTAATCCTCATTTTGTTACTGATTTCTAATTTAATTCCATTATAGCCTAAGGACATAGTATTATGATCTTAAGCCTTTGTGTAACAGGGTGCAGCCAAGAAGGGGGCCCCAAATAGGGATTGGAATGGGGTCCAGAACTCAAAGTGTCCAGGAAATATTAGAAAGATACAAAGGATGTCCCCACTCTGCCACACGTGTGAGTTGGGGGAAGGGACACATGGAGCAGGGCTATTGAGAGCTATTTTGCATAGCAACAGCTTTGCAGCTAACTTCTGGCATGGTCATTTAACATATCTATAACCTTTACCTGGTTTCATAGACATGTTAAATAGCTGCGGCCAGGCTTTGAGACAGGGGGATGGAAGGGACGTCCACCCAAGACACAACTGGGAGGCAACTCCCCTTGGTTACAGTGCCTGCATGAGAGCTGGAAATGACTGCTCCACACCATGAGATCACATCTGCCGAGACCCACTATGGCAGCCCAGTAAACCTGGAAGGATATGGGAGTGCTGACAAGTGTGGCCGATTGTGGAAGTAGTCAGGGGTGGGTCTGCAGAGGAAGACTGGCATGAGGAATTAAAACCCAGACTCGGTAGCCATTAATGGGAGAACCCCGTAGTTTTGGCAGAGTGGAGACCCCCTCACAGCTTTGCCAGGGAGAACCACGCCGTCTAGCCAGAATGCAGATGCAGAATGCAGAATCTGTATTCTTCTCACAGCTTTGGTGGAGGGGAGAACCATGCAGCTTTGGCCAGGGTGGAGACCCCCACAGCTTTGCAGAGGAGAATCACGTGGCTTGATCCTGGCCAATGACACAGCTGGACACAGCTGATCATGTCAGGAGCCTGAATCTACTTCTTTTCCTGATACAGTACCCCAAATTAGGTCAGAGGGAGAAGGAAGGACTGTGTATGTCTGTGGGTATCCTAAAAAACTTTGATATTTTAATGAAGACATTAGGTCATCACTTTAAGTCTGTCTAGCTTTAAATAAACATTTCCTTTCCTTTTCACAACTCTCTGGCACTGAGAGACATCCTTTCTCTTGCAGCTGACGAGCAAACTTAGTAGGGCGGGGGGTCCTTTCGGTAATAGTATTATCATAACCCCCTTGGCCCGTGTCCTGTAACCGTTTTTGGCACCCCTGGGTGGGCCAATAATTGCCCCCCCATCTGTTCTGTAACATTTGTAATATGCTGAAGCATTTTAACAGCCCTCACACCATCTATCTTGTTCAGTATTCAATAAGCACTTGCTTGTCACATACTACATCTCTTGGATACAATGTTCTATAAATGTCAATTAGGGTAAACTGGTTGATAGTGATGTTTAAATCTTATATATACTTACCAATTTATGACATTCCTTTCCTATTAATTACTGAAGTTTTGAAATCTCTAACCACAGGTGTGGATATGTCTATTTCTCCGGTTATTGTTTCAGTTCTTGACCTTGTTATATAATGAATATATACTTAGGATTCTTGTATCTCATGATAAATAAACCCTTTTTATCATTATAAGATGTTCTTTCTTTCTGCTAATAACCTTTGTCTTGTTTGATATTACTACAGCCATAGGAGCTTTGTCTGAGCGCTAATACAGTATTTCTTTTTCCATCTATTATTTTTAACCAAATTCATCTTCATAATTAAAGTGCCTATTTGTATGAAGCATGAAGTTGGATCTTGGTATTTCATCCAGTTTGACAATGTCTATGTTTCGATGTTGTGTTTAGTCCATTTATATTTAATATAATTATTGGTGTTGCTTAATCTAAGTCTATTATATTACTATTTATTTTCTATTTGTTTTTTGTTCCTTCTTTTTTCCTGCTTTCCAATAAAGTTAACTTTTTCATACTATCTCTTTTTATGGCCCTTAGCTATACTTTTTAGAGGCTTGCTCTAGAAATATACAATGCGTATTCTTAACTCATCATAGTCTACCTTCAAGTATTACACCACTTCATGAGTGTGTAACCCAAGAAATGTAAGGTTATAATTTATACTTAAATTTACTCTCTCCCATGCTTCATGCTATTGTCACATATTTTACTTTTACACATTGTAAATCACACAATATTTTTCTGCTTTATACAACAACCCATCATTTATGTAAGTTTAAAAACTAGAAAGCAGATTCTCATTGTAACTCACATTTATCATTTCCTACACTCTATTCCTAACTAAACATCTGCTGTTAATCCCGTTTGAAGAGATTTTTTTAAGATAATGCATTTTTCAGTTCTAGAATCTGTATTTGATTCTTTTTCAGTTTCCATTACTCCTACAATACCCAAACACTCACATATTATCCTGTAAATTGCTTTAAAACCCTTGTCTCCTAATTGGGTCAGCTTTTGTTAACTGTTTTCTCTTAATTATGCAATATATTTTCCTGTTTCTTTGTATGTTTCATAATTTTTTTTTCATAATTTTTTCATTTTTATACATGTTTGTAGGATCAAAGTTGAGAATTAACTATAGTATTATTTTGTTAAGTTTTCCTTATTTTCCAGAGAGTCTATGCTCTTCTTAAGATGAGTGACTGATAATTCAGATTCCTAGTAAAGTCAATTTGAGCTGGGACAGCCACCTTTCTGATCTTGTCAAAATTTGAGGTAGGGATAATTTGAACTGCAGTTTTAGATATTTTTGTTTCAGTTTGCCTTTAGATGCAATTCTAGCAGGGTCCCCCAATTCAAGAACCATTAAAATTTGCAAAACTAAACATTTTTCTAGGTTTTTCAATTCCCTCCTCTACTGCTACTTCATGGCAAAAGTCAAGACGGATGGAATCAGGTGTAAGGATTTGGCTCGAGGATTTGATTTTTGCCTTGGGGCTATGACTGGTTCCCATCCCTTCCCAAAAGTCTCCATTGTCATTCAAGAATTGAATGATTTGTCCTGGTTCCTCAGTTTTTCCACTTAAGGCAAATCCTACTTCTTCATCTTAATACTGATACCAGGCACATGCCCCCGGGTAGTGAAACTGCCACAAACCTGACTCACCTATGAGGTTCATGTTCGTGAGTTCATGTTCTGGAGTTCAGTTTACTAAGGCCTGATTTCACTGATTATTTGCTAGCCCTATTTTGTTTAAGCATGATTTTTATTCATTCCAGGTTTTTCTTATTCTTACCAGAGAGCCTAAAGTTTTTTTGTGTCCTCCTATACTCTAAATAAAAAGAGAAGTATCAAGATTTCCAGTGTAGATGAATCTATTCTATTTATACAAAATACATTCCACTGAAAGATATCCAGTCTGACTCACCCTGCTGTGAAGGAAAACTGTTCAAGGTAGAAGAAAACTCTTCAGAATTCTCCTCCATCTCAGTTTAGGAGGAATGACATAATTTGTGGGATAAGTGGACCCAATTATTTTTACAGAAAAAAATCTTTCATTCCACTATTAGAAATAAGACTACAAATACAAACATCTCACACACAGAATTTGTTCACTTAACTCTGAAAGCCCAACATTAGATCATTCTATAATCAGAGGAAGCAGAGGGACAATGAGGAAAGAAAGCAGCTCAATATGGCTAATAACCAAACTTAAGAAAGATAAAATAAGGCAGAAAAAGGAATACTAGAGTCTGTGTAAATTTCTAACGTATAGTTGGTTCTATTTAACAATAGGTCAATAAAAGCTCTGCAAGGTGACGTTTGTGGCAATATGTAACACAAATGTACATTCGTAATGATAGTGCTTAATTGCTTAAGATTCAATCTTGGCATTATTTCAAATGGAGAAATACCTTTCTCAAAAAGTCTTAATTGGATTCTAAACTTTCTCCCATAACACACAATCCTGTGGCAGGATTAACTCCCTTGTGTGTATTCTCATATTTCTCCTTACTTCCCCATATTGATCTCTATGCCAGAATAACTCCCAATCTCCACAGTATCTGCTAATGACTTGTAACAATTTCTTTTCCTCCTTAAACTTTTTAAGCATGATTGAGGGAGCCCTGATGGGAAGAGAACATGATGGTCAAGCAAACCAAGGCGAATACCAGTTCTCTAAACTACTCTAAGGGACAACAGATTTTGAACACATATAGCTATATGTTATAACAACTGAGTATATTTTTCCTTCTATCTTAAAAAGGACCTCTTCTGAAGACATCTCTCTCCAGCTACCAATCCATTTCTCGGCTCCCTTTTACAGCAAAATTCCACACAAGCTGTCTATACAGCACATGCTGCCTTCAATTATTCCATCAATTTTCTTAAAGCCATTCCAATTACACTTTTGTCTCCATCACCTCAAAAGACACTGTCTTTCCTACGTCATCCTTAGCTTATATATTGCCAAATCCAACAGACAATTCTAAGCTCACATCTCACTTTACTTACTAGCAGCATTGCTCCCTACTACACTTTATACATTTTATTCACTTAGCTTCCAAGACAACACATTCTCCTAATTTTGTTCTTACACCACTGATCACACCTTAGTCTGTTTATAGTTGTTCCACTTTATGTCAACTCCTTTACACATTAAAATGACAGAGAACACAGATCTTAGCCATCTTCTCTACCATGCCCTTGGTGATACTAAGTTTCAAGTCCTGAATACTATAAACTATTTTTTAATTGATTTTAGAGAGAGAGATAGGAAGCAGAGCTGGGGGGAAGGGAGCAAGAGAAGGAGAGACACATCAATTTGTTGTTCCACTTATTTATGCATTCATTGGTTGATTCTCATATATGTCCTAACAGGGGATTGAACCCACAATCTTGGCATATCAAGGATGATGCTCCAACCAACTAAGCTACCAGGTGAGGGCCATAATCAATTCTTTCAAGGAATGGAATTTAACCACAAGGTTTAAGATTCATTATGTTCCCAATTCATGATACAAACTCAATATAACTATGATACCAACACCTATCAAAATTAACATAAATATCCACATACTATTCATATTTAAGAATACTTCAAAAATCCTAAATTGCACAGCAGAAACTCAAATACTGTAGTAATATCACAAATGACTAAGGACAATAAATTCCAGGATGCCAAGATGAATAAACATGAAAAAAATCCATTAACAATGCATTACACAAACAGATGAAGAGGTGGAGGTAAATGAATCTTCTTGACACTGTCAAAAGGGAAGTAACATTCCGGACAAAAATCTTATTAAACTAAAAACGGGATATTTCCTCAGTAAAAAAACTTACAACAGCATCATGTTCAAGAAAACAGAAGAAATATTAGAGATACTCCAATTAAAATAAAAAATAATAGCAGTCCTGCCCTGGCTGGTGTAGCTCAGTGGATTGAGCGGGGGCCTGCGAACCAGAAGATCACGGTTCGATTCCCTGTCAGGGCACATGCCTGGGTTGCAGGCCAGTTCCCAGCAGGGACCAGTTCCCAGCAGGGGATGCACAGGAGGCAACCATACACTGATGTTTCTCTTCCTCTCTCCTTCCCTTCCCCTCTAAAGATAAACAAATAAAATTAAAAAAAAAAAATTTTAAAAAAAGAATAGCAATCCTATCTACCCAGTGAAAAACTCCACAGAATAAAAGAAAAAATTTTTAAATCATATAAAGAACTCATAACTTAACAATAAAGACAGATAAAGAAACTCAAAAATGGGCAAAAGATGTGAATAGATGTTTCCCCAAAATATATTGATGGCTAATAAGCACATGAAAAGATGCTCAACATCATTAGTCATTAGGACAATATGAATCAAAACCACAATGATAAAATTTTACATCAACCAGCAATGGCTCTAACGAAAAAGACAGGCAATAACAAGTGTCAGGAAGGGTGTGGAGAAACTGGAGCCCTCATATATTACAGATAGAAATGTAAAGTCATACAGTCACTTTTGGAAAATAGTTTGGCAGTTCCTACAAAAAGGTTAAGCACAATTACCATATAACCCACCAATTCCACTCCTAGGTATATAATCAAAAGTATTGAAAACACCTGCTTTCAGACAGACTTGCGACTACTGCTTCACAGCAGAATTGACCATGGACTTCAAAAAGGAAAAGCAATCTAATATTCATAAACTAATGGTTACATAAATAAAATGTTGTATACCCATACAACAGATTACTATTCAGCTATAAAAAGGCATAAACTACTGAGATACATGGCACGACATGGATGAACTTTGGAAACATTATGCTATGGTAAAGAAGCCAGACACAAAAGGCCAAACAAATATCGTATGATTCCAATTTTATGAAATGTTCCGAACAAGCAAATTAATGAAAACACAGAAAGTACATTAGTGACTGCCAGGGTCTAGGAGTAGGGGGAAACAGGAGTGATTGACTGCTAATAGATACAGAGTTTCTAAGGCGAGGGATGGGGTAATAAATGTTTTTGGAATAAGTGATGATGGTTGCAGAACCCTGTAAATGTACTGAAAATTACCAAACTGTACACTTTAAAAAAACAGGTGAATTCTACAGTATGTGAATTATAGCTCAATGAAAAATAACTTTAAAAAAGACACACACCAGGACACCAGTTGACACCAATATTATGTGTTTTTTTTAAATGCAGTGTATATACTACCCTTGAAACTGAGCCAAACCCAATGAAAAACATGACCTGATTTGAGAATTCTGGACACTGCCGCAGTGCTTCAAATTCTACCATTATTTATTGATTTTGGATCCTCTCCAAAAAACCTCTATTAAAATGGAAATTCAGCTGGTGAAGACAAGGCTCTAATTTCTTAACATGAATTTAACTGTAAGTATATTTTTCCCACTTTTAAGAAAAGAGAAGCTACTGAGACGCAGCCATGAGCAAACAACAGAAAAAAGTAGGAATCGGCAAAACAAAGCAAAGCGAACAAAATACCACAAGAAAGAACAGTTTGAAATTCTCATTTTTCTGTGAATCTAGTGTATTTGCTTTGGGGTTAACTTAGCTTGGGTATGATTATAAACATTACAAACATTTCAAAGAAAATCAGACCACTCTTAACATTTTGTTATAGAAAGATTTTTAAAATTATTTGGATTACTGGGAAGAACAACCGGGCAGCAAGACAGACCATGCAACCCAGGGTTCCAGCCACAGGAAATAAAGCCACAAACCTCTGACTGTAAAAATCTGTGGGGGCTGAGGAGGCACGAGAAAGTCACAGCCTCACAGGTGAGGTCATTAAACATGTCGACCCACAGGGCCCTAAAGAGAGATCTACCCACTTGGGAATCAGCACCAGAAGGGCCTAATTTGCTTGTGAGTAGCAAGGAGAGTGACTGAAAAGTCAGCAAAGAGCCAAGCAAGTGGCATCATTCCCTCTCGGACCCCTCCTCCACATACAGCAATGCAGCAGCAACCCCTCCTCCAAAGCGCAGCAACCTGAATGGCCCAGCCTGGATGAATACCTAAGGCTCTGCCCCTTACGATGTAACAGATATGCTCAGACAAAAAAAATATGGTCCAAATGAGAGAACATATCAAAGCTCCAAAAAACAGAACTAAGGGATGAAATTATAGCTAACCTAAACACTGGTAATCGGGGTACTCACAGAATTGGCTGAGTATGGTCCCAAAATGGAGAAAAATTAAAGGCTATGCAAAGTGAAATGAAGAGAAATGTACAGGGAACCAATAGTGAAGGGAACTAAACTGGGACTCCAATCAACGGTTTGAACCAGAAGAAATAAACATTAACCAGAATAGAATGAACAAGAATTCAAAAAAAATTAGGAGAGGCTTAAGAACCTCTGGGACAACTTTAAATGTTTAACATCCAAACCATAGGGATCCACAAGGAGAATAGGAAGAGCAAGAAATGGAAAACTTACTTGATAAAATAGTGAAGGAGAACTTCCCTTATCTGGCAAAGGATATAGACTGATAAGAAGCCCATGAAGTCAAGAGAGTCCCAAAGAAGTTGGACCCAAGGAAGCACACACCAGGTCATATCATAATTACATTAGCCAAGATTAAAGAGGAGAAAATCTTAATAGCAGCAAGAGACAAGATAGTTACCCTACAAAGGAGTTCCCATAAGACTGTCACATAATTTCTCAAAAGAAACCTTGCAGGCAAGGGGCTGGAAGGAAGTAGTCCAAGTCATGAAAAGCAAGGACCTACATCCAATATTACTCTATCCAGCAAAGCTTTCATTTAGAATGGAAGGACAGATAAAGTGCTTCCCAGATAAGGTCAAGTAAAAGGAGTTCATCATCACCAAGATCTTATTATATAAAATGTTAAAGGGACCTATCTAAGAAAAAAAAGAACATCAAAAACTAAGAACAGTAAAATGACAACAAACTCACAACTAACAAAAACTGAACCTAAAAAACAAACAAACAAAAATCCACAAGCTAAGGAAACAACTAGAACAGGAAGAGAATCACAGAAATGGAGATCACATGGAGGGTTATCAGAGGGGAGAATGGGGGAAAAGGTACAAGGAATCTTTTAGCGTTAAGGTATAAAGCATAAATAATAGGTACGAAATAGACAGGATTAGGTTAAGAATAGTATAGGAAATGGAGAAGCCAAAGAACTTGTATGTATGACCCATGCACATGAAGTAAGTGGGGAGAATGCTGGAGGGAGGGAGGATGCAGGGCAGTTGGGGATAAAGGGGAGAAAAAAATGGGACAACTGTAATATCATAATCAGTAAAATATCTTTTTTTAAAACAGTAATTATCAAAAAATTAATAAAAGCTTATTAACACTTGTAAACTTAAGAATACCACATGATGAAAATATTATTTATTAAAATATACACTTTTAAGGGGATTCAGATGATTATTTTAGGTATAATATTTTAAGCCATTCTAAACATCCCTTGGGACTAAAGACCCACTTATTTTTTTTAAGTAAAATAGCATCATATATGAAGAAGACTAGAAGAAAAACAAAAATTTAATTTCCTTGTAATAATCAAAGATTACCTTTTATTTCTTAACCACATCATTTAGTCACCTATTGATTCACTGCCTCACTACTAAGGATGCTCTGAGAACATGAAGTATCATTTGTGATTCACTTTATTAATAGTAGACATGTGAATGTTTATTTCAAAAATGGAAATTGGGAAAACCTCTTAAACTAAAATCATCTGTGTCATATTCTTTGGTGTTTTTAGTGGTCTAAGTCAAGCTTTTACATTAAGGTAACACGAAATCTAAACTTGCCTCTTGAAGAAACTACAAAGCTTATAACAAGTACTCCTGTAGAGAAGAAACTCCTCAACTTTTTTTTTTAAAGATTTTTTTTATTTATTTATCTTTAGAGGGGAAGGAGAGAGGAAGAGAAACATCAATGTATGGTTGCCTTTCGTGCATCCCCTGCTGAGAGTTGGCCTGCAGGGAACCAGCCTGCAACCCAGGCATGTGCCCCGACTGGGAATCGAACTGCGATCTTCTGGTTCGCAGGCCGGTGCTCAATCCACTGAGCTACACCAGCCAGGGTCCTCAACTTTCTTAATGCAATAATAAACATACCATTTTCTCAAGTGATTTCCAGAGCATTAATAAGCAAAACTGATTTCTAATATGGCATTCTTCCATTAGAAAACAAAATCTTGAAAATCGTCTTCTACCCAGCTAGAAAAAGTTCGAACAATGATGGTTAAGGGGTACTGAAAATACTATATCCATCCATGTCTATTTTAGATCAAGTTACACTACAAAAAAATATCTATTATTTGGAAGCGTATTGGCCTACTGTCATACATAATCCATCTTCACTAAGTTTTTATATATTGTACCACTCTTTTAATTACCCCCCAAAAATTATGAAAGAGAGCCTGAGAACCACAGAATGTGCTGTTAGACTGTTGTCAACAACACTGTCCATTCATTACTTAGACTGTCCATTCAGTAGCTTTCACATAAGGAAATTCACACTCTGGAAATCATTTAAAATTTAAATGCTAGAAAAATCTTTTGTCTAAAGAACTTGCAATATTTCTTTAGGGTAATGAGAATCTTTGCTCACAGGAAGTTTAGCTAAATCTGATGTTCTATCATAGCAATGATGCTAAACTACTTCAAAAAAATATTTTATTGTTTATGCCATTACACTTGTCCCATTCCCCCCCTTCATTCCCCTCCACCCTGCACACTCCCTCCCCCCTACATTGCCCCTTTAGCTCATGTCCATGTGTCATAAGTTCTTTAGCTCCTACATTTCTCACACTACTCTTGCTGTCCCCCTATTTTCTCCCCATTGTCTATGCTACTAATTCTCTGTACCTTCTTCCCCCTTCTCCTCCTTCTACTCCCCTGTTGCTAACCCTCCATATGATCTCCATTTCTCTGGCTCTGCTCCTGATCTAGCTGTTCACTTAGTTTGCTTTTGGTTTAGGTGTGGTTGTTAATAACTGTGAGTTTGCTGTCCTTTCACTGTTCATATTTTTATCTTCTTTGCCTTAGATAGGTCCTTTTAACATTTCATATAATAAGGGCTTAGTGATGATGAACTCCTCGAACCTGATCTTATCTGAGAAGTGCTTTATCTGCCCTTCCATTCTAGATGAAAGCTTTGCTGGATAGAGCAATCTTGGATGTAGGTCTTTGGATTTCGTGACTTGGAATACTTCTTTCCAGCCCCTTCTTGCCTGTAAGGTGTCTTTTGAGAAATCCACTGACAGTCTGATGGGTACTCCTTTGTAGGTGACTGTCCCCTTATCTCTTGCTGCTTCTAGGATTGTCTCCTTCATTTTTATCTTGGCTAATGTAATTCTGATGTACCTTGGTGTGTTCCTCCTTGGGTCCACCTTCTTTGGGACTCTCTGAGCTTCCTGGACTTCCTGGAAGTCTATCTCCTTTGCCAGATTGGGCAAGTTCTCCTTTATTATTTGTTCAAATAAGTTTTCCACTTGTTGCTCTTCCTCTTCTGGTACCCCTATAATTTGGATGTTGGAACGTTTAAAGATGTCCTTGTTCTTCTGTTTTAGCCATAATGTTTTGGTCTGATTGTGCCTGTTATGCATGAGGGGCAGGGCCGTAGGTGTTCACCCGGGTGGGGCAACCCAGTTGCTGGATTGTTGGGGCAGGGCAAGAGGGAGCAATGGCATTTGCTCTGCTCTCTCTCTGGGACTTCTGGGATCTCTGCCCCTGCCTAGAAGCAAACTGGGCTCTTCTGGTGCTGATCCTTGGGTGGGTGGGCTTGTGTATGTTCAAGGACCCTGTGGGTCTCTCCAACAAACTCTCTTGAGGCTGGGAGTCTCTCCTGGCACCTCAACCCCCGCAGGTATTTTCAATTGGTGCTTTTAAGCTTTATTTCCCGTTGCTGGGGCCCTGGGTTGTGCGGTGTGTCTCACTGCCCATTTTTTGCCTGGTTTATCTGCGTGAGAATATGTGTCTGAGGTCCGCCAGTGGCTCGTGCACCTCTGGCGACTTGTTTGCTCATGCACCCCATTTGCTCGTTTCCTCCCAGCACCCGGGTCTGCTAACCACTGACTTTTCCTGCTGGGACCCCTCTGTGTCGGCTGCTGACTCCACCCCGCTTACTGGTCTGGATGAATGGTTTGTTGTTGGACTTCGGTACAGTTCAATTTTCTGTCTCTTCTGGTTGTATTTTTGTTTCTAAATCTTTGTTGTCCTTAAATTTGGTTGTTCGAGGAGGTACAGTGTTTCTACATATGCCTCCATCTTGGCCAGAAGTGCTAAATTACTTAAAAGTTACATAGTTCCTCATTCCGTTCTTTGGATCAGCTCTCCTACTTTTATTAGCTATGGTATTCACATCCTATTAAAATAAATAAAAAAAAACAAATAAAAACAAAAAATGTCACCTCAAATCTTATTTTTAAGAAGCATGAAAATTACAGTCAAAATAGTCAAACTGTACATACAGGGACCTTATTCAAATAATTCCACCACATGGTGAAAGAATAAAAGTACAATTAAAGAGGAAAAAAGTATGCCCTTAAAGTATCATTTCGAAAGATCTACAACACAAAACAAAACAAACAAAAAAAGCTAGAAAGTGGTACAGCAAACTAACTACATAATTAAAGAGGCTGAGGCACACTGGTTTCCTACAAAAGAATGCTTCTGTTTCTTACTTTACCAGAACAAAGGACTACGTTTTCTACTTATACACTAGAAAATGAAGCAGGACTTCATATATTTGTTCCTTGTCCTCGCCCCTCAGTTTAGAACAGTTCTTAGCACAAGGTAGATGCATAAATGCTGTTGTTACATATAGCTTCTAAAGCTGGGACAATAGTATCTACATTCCATTTCTAACTCTAGAAACCTGCCTCAAATCCTTGCTCCTACACAGGAAGCAGACTAGATAGGTGAGACTCGTAACGTTGGAAGAAACTCTGCCCTGTAAAGTGATACACAGATACCTCTTCACCTTATACAATTCTAAGACATACTCTAGCCCTGGCTGGTGTGGATCAGTGGATTAGGCACAGGCCTGCAAACTGAAAAGCCACCAGCTGGACTCCCTGTCATGGCACATGTCTGGGTTGCAGGCCAGGTCCCTAGTTGGGGGCGTGCAAGAGGCAACTGACCCATGTTTCTCTTGCACATAGAATTCTCTCCCTCTCTTTCTCTCTCCTTGCCCCCACCCCTCTAAAATAAACAAAATCTTTAAAAATGTTTTTTTAAATGGTGAAAGAAACCAATTACTGTTTTGGGGATCAACCCCTATGCCACTCTAGGAAACTGGCCTTGAAGTAGCAACCAGTAAGATCCAAATGAATGAAAGAAGTTTAAACAGATTCCTCAAGTTTATGAAGTGCTCTAAGATGCAAAGAAAAGAGAATTATAAAACAAAGGAAAACAGGCAATTAAAGAAGGTGGAGCAGGTAGCAGTTCTAGCTCTTCCATGGACATCCTTAATATATCTTTTAGAGGAGAAAGGATGCAGAGAGAAAGGAGTAGTAAAAATGTTGTGCATTAACACTTAGTAACCTTAGAGGATTTCTATAATGGCGCAATTACAAATCTAGCTCAACAGAAGAATTTGATTTGTGACAAACGTGAAGGCCAAGGTGGTAAGAAAGGAGCAGCAGAATGCTGTCCCAATTGCCAAGGTACCAGGATGCAAATGAAGAGCTCATCATATAGGATCTGGAACAGTTTAGCACATGTTCATGTCCCTGGCACTCAAGTGCTGACAAAGGCCATCACTTCTTTTCTGAGCCCTTCCCCATAAAGATAGCAGGCAGGAGCCATATCTGAGTCTCCACCAACCTGGCTATCATGGTTTGCCCTGCCCTGATGATTCCCTGAGACCCCACCTACCCAATTTGAGGAACCACCCAAACTGTTACCAGTGTCTTTTCTGTACAAAGGAGCCTGCCTTGGCTCATGCTTTAGACTTTCCTACAGTCTTTCAAACAAGCAATATCTGGCCTTGGTGTGCCCATACCTATCACTATCACTAAGTGGTCCCAGGTCTGGCACTACTGGCAGCCAACCTAGGCAACATCATGGCCTTTCCCGGGGAACCTCCAAGACCAGGACAGGTAGCAGGTATCTGCAGACCAATTTGTAGCTCATACTGGGCAGCTATGGGCAGAACACAGGTGACAGCCAATACTGGCCTGTACCTCCCTGTAGGCTCCACAGCTAGTGCCTTTGGTGGACAGTCAATACACATCGAAGCACCACCCAAACACCTCTGCACTCCAGAGATGGACTCAGTGGGCACCAGAGCCTCACTGACGCAATTCCTGTTCCATGAAATGGGCCTGGACAGCTGATTCTCTACAGTGGTCACAGTTAATCCTTCAAGCCCATAGGCCTTGGGGTAAATCCCTCCTGCTGAGATGCCAATAGATAAAGGTTCATTTACAACAGGAGGTTGCACAGCCCACACAGTAGTGGTGGGGCACATTTGGGGTGCCCAGGACACCTACTAGATAAGGCCACTGTATTAAATCTGGGAAATGAAGCAGCTCTACCTAATAGATAGAAACACACACAGGGAGGCTGACAAAATGAGGAGACAAAGACACATGGCCCAAATGAAAGAACAGATGAAAACTCCAGCAAAAGAACTAAACAACCTGAGGTGAGCAATCTAGATGAAGAGTTCAAAACATGGGTTATAAAGATGCTCAATGAACTTCAAGGAAGAGTAGATGAACTTAGTGAGAACTCTAACAAAGGGGAAAAACACGAAAAATGGAACTAGAAAACAAAAAAGAACCACCTGGAAATGAATACCTTAACTAAGAAAATGTACATAACAAGGAATCAGCAGTGGAATACATGAAGCAGAGGATCAAATCAGAAATTTGGAAGATAAGGAAATAGAAAACATCCGATCAGAACAGCAAAAAGAGAAGAGAATCCAAAACTATGAGGGTAGCATAAGGTGCTTCTGGGACTTCAAGTGTACCTTCATTCCACATCATGGGGGTGACAAAGGACAAAAAAGAGAGCGAGAAACTGAAAACCTATATGAAAAAATGACAACAGAAGACTTCCCTAACTTGGTGAGAGAAACAGACATACAAGTCCAGGAAGCACAAAGAGTCCTAAACAAGGCCCACACCATGACACATCATAATTAAAATGTCAAAGGTTAAAAACAAAGAAAAAATCTTAAAAGCAGCAAGAGAAAAGCAGTCAGTAATAGCCTTTCAGCTGATTTCTCAACAGAAACTTTGAAGGCCAGAAGGGACTGGCAAAAAATACTAAAAGTAATGATAAGCAAGGACCTATAAGGAAGGTTATTCCACCCAGCAGAGCTGTAATTTAGAACTTAAGGACAGATAAAGAGCTTCCCAGACAAGAAAAAGTTAAAGGAGTTCATCACCACCAAACCAGCATTATATGAAATGTTAAAGGGTCATCTTAAAGGAGAAAATATGGATAATAAAATGGTAATAAATATACATCAACAGCCCTGGCTGGTGTAGCTCAGTGGATTGAGCGCAGGACTGCGAACCAGACAGTCGCGGTTCGATTCCCAGTCAGGGCACATGCCTGGATTGCAGGCTGGTTCCCTGCAGGCCAACTCCCAGCAGGGGACACACGAAAAGCAACCATACATTGATGTTTATCTCCCTCTCTCCTTCCCCTCTAAAGATAAATAAATAAATAAAATCTTTAAAAAAAAATACATCAACAACTGAATCAAAGAAAAACCAAAATAAACAAACAGGCAGAACAGAAACAGACTCAGAGATACAGAGAACATTTTGCCAGATGGGAGGGGGACTCAAGGGATGGATGAGAAATGTGAAGGCATTAAGAAGTACAAACTAGTAGGTACAGAATAGTCATGGGAACATAAAGTACAGCATAGGGAATATAATCAATATTATAATAACTAAATATGATATCAGATGCATATGTGATTTATCAAGATGCTCACTTAGTAATTTATATAATGTCCAATAACTAGGCTGTGTACCTGAAACTAATGTATTACTGTTTGTCAAGTGTAAATGAAAAAAATTAAGATTTTATTTATTTATTTTTAGAGAAAGGGGAAGGGAGGGAGAAAGAGATAGAGAGAAACATCAATGTGTGGTTGCCTCTCACGTGCTCCCTACTGGGGACCTGGCTTGTAACCCTGGCATGTGCCCTGACTGGGAACTGAACCAGTGGCCACTTGCTTTGCAGGCCAGCACTCAAACCAGTGAGCCATACCAGCCAGGGCTAAAAAAAATTATTTAAAGTTAAAAAAAAAGGGAGAAGAAAAAGAATAAAAAGACAAGCTAAAGAATGGAAGAAAATAATCACAAACCATATATCCGAAAAAGAATCAGTATCTAGAACGTATAAAGAACTCCCAAAACTCAATGGTTAAAAAAAAAAATCAATTAGAAAATGAACAAAAGACACATCAGACATTAAACTGAAGAGAAAATACAGATGGCAAATAAGCAGATAAAAGATGTTCAGCATTCATTAGGCAGCAGGGAATGCAAAGTAAAATAAAATACATCACTATGTACCTTAAGAATGACTAAAATAGCCCTGGCTGGTGTAGCTCAGTGGATTGAGCTGCGGGCCTGCGAACCACACGATCGCGGTTCGATTCCCAGTCAAGGCACATGCCTGGGTTGCAGGCCAGTTCCTGGCAGGGAACCCACGAGAGGCAACCATACATTGATATTTCTCTCCTTCTCTCCTTCCCTTCCCCTGTAAAAATAAATAAATAAAATGTTAAAAAGGCAAAAATGGGAAATGGGGAAATATGGGAGGGAGATGGTACAATAATAATAAAAAGGCAAAGAATTCTTCTTTTTTTACCTTTTTAAAAAAAATATATTTTATTGATTATACCATTACAGTTGTTCTATTCTCCCCCTTCATTCCCCTCCACCCGCACACTCCCTCTCCCACCATTCTCCCCCCCTTAGTTTATAACCACGTGTCTCAAGTTCTTTAGATTGTATATTTCCCCCACTATTCTCACCCTCCCCCCTATCTATTTTCTACCTACTCTCTATGCTATTTTCTGTACCTTCTCCCTCCTTCTCCCCCTCCCACCCCCCTGTTTCTAACCCTCCATGTGTTGTTCATTTCTATGGTTCCACTCCTGATCTAGCTGTCCTCTTGGTTTGCTTTTGTTTTAGGTGTGGTTGTTAATAACTGTGAGTTTGCTGTCCTTTCACTGTTCATATTTTTCATCTTCTTTTTCTTATATAAGTCCCTTTAGCATTTCATATAATAAGGGCTTGGTGATGATGAACTCCTTGAACTTGACCTTATCTGAGAAGCACTTTATCTGTCCTTCCATTCTAAATGAAAGTTTTGCTGGATAAAGCAATCTTGGCTGTAGGTCTTTGGATTTCATGACTTGGAATACTTCTTTCCAGCCCCTTCTTGCCTGTAAGGTCTCTTTTGAGAAATCCGCTGACAGTCTGATGGGTACTCCTTTGTAGGTGACTGTCCCCTTATCTCTTGCTGCTTCTAGGATTCTCTCCTTCATTTTAGTCTTGGCTAATGTAATTATGATGTGCCTTGGTGTGTTCCTTCTTGGGTCCAACTTCTTTGGGACTCTCTGAGCTTCCTGGATTTCCTGGAAGTCTATGTCCGTTGCCAGACTGGGGAAGTTCTCCTTTATTATTTGTTCAAATAAGTTTTCCACTCGTGGCTGTTTCTTTCCCCCTTCTGGTACCCCTATAATCCGGATGTTGGAACGTTTAAAGATGTCCTGGAGGTTCCTAAGCCTCTCCTCATTTGTTTGAATTCTCATTTCTTCATTCCTTTCTGGTTGGATGTTTCGTTCTTCTTTCTGGTTCATTCCATTGATTTGAGTCCCAGTTTCCCTTCCATCGCTATTGGATTCCTGGACATCTCCCTTCATTTCAATTAGTTTAGCCTTCATATGTTCCTCTAATTTGTGACTGTACTCTACCAATTCTGTGAGCATCCTGATAAATAGTGTTTTAAATTGGGCTTCTTAGAGGCTGGCAATCTGTTGGTCGCTGAGAGTTATCGGCTCTGGGACTTTGAGTTCTTCTTGCGCCATCTTTTGGGCTGTTCGTGCCTGTTCCATAGCAGGATCGGAGCCCTAAAGTGTTCACTAGCGCAGGGCAACTAGGTCGCTGGGTTGTGACGCTGTATGCAGGGGCGGGGTCAAAGAGGGACTATGGCGTCCTGTCTGCCGCCTGCCGCCTCGGCCCTCACCGGTGCTGCTGCCGTCACCGGCCGACGTGTTTCGTCCCACTGCACTCGAGTGTGCCACCGCCGTCAGCCCTCGCCCCCTGGGGCCTGCGTGGTCCGTCTCACTGTGCGCGAATGTGCGACCGTGGTCAGTCTGCCCCGCACCCCGACTGGTTCCGGGCTGCCTCGGCGCCTAGGTCGGGGGATCTGTCCTGCCCGACCCAGCTCCGCCTTACCGTCCCGTTGAATGGTTCGTAGTTGTCGGACTTCCTTATAATTTCGTTTTCTGGTCTTTGGGTGTGTCCTAGTTCTCCAAACCTTTGTTGTGTTCAAACTTGGTTGTGGGAGAAGGCACAGTGTTTCCACCTATGCCTCCATCTTGGAAGAGGAGGAAGTCCAAAAAGGCAAAGAATTCTTATGGTGATGGAACAGAATATTCTGTATCTTGATTATCAATTTCACTCTCCAGTTTATGATAATATTTGTTATAATTCTGCAAGATGTTGACTCAAGAGGAAAACGGATAAAAAGTACACCTGAGATACTGCTATAGCAGTTCTTAAAATTGTATGTGAATCTACAATTATCAGAAAATAAAATTGCCCTGACCAGTATGGCTCAGTTAGTTGGGTGTCATCCCACAAAGCCAAAGGTTGCAGGTTTACTCCTTAGTTGGGGTACATACAAGAGACAAGTGATCAATGTTTCCCTTCACATCAATGTTTTTTCCCCCTTTTCTTTCCTCCCTCCCTTTCTTCTCTCCAAAAATACATACATAAAATCCTCAAAAAAAAAAAAAAAAAAGAAAGAAAAAGAAAGGAAGAGGTTTACTTCAAAAATGAAGTCTAAAATGAAACATTTAGCCCTGGCTGGTGTGGCTCAATGGGTTAGTGCCGGCCTGGTTTGATTCCCAGTCAGGGCACAGCACTTGCCTTGGTTACAGACCAGGTTCTCAGTAGGGAGTGTGCGAGAGGCAATCACACTGATGTCTTTCTCCCTTCTCCTCTCTCAAAAAATAAATATATATTTTAAATATTAAAAAAATTAAAAAATAAGATGAAACATTTGTAAAATGGGGTAGGAAAGAAGAATGCTTGCATTTTTACTTTTTCTGTTTTAAACTAAAAGTAAGGCTAACCAAAATATTCAAGATAAATTAGAAAACAATACAAAATACTTTTATATATTTAAGTTTTCAATTAAATAGCTAAGCACTTTTAAAAAGATATAAATCCAAATTAACACCTTAGAAGAAAACACAGGGCAAAAAATTATTGGCAACTAGTTCTTGGCTATTACACCAAGGCAGAGGCAACAAAAGAAAAATTAAACAAACTAGATTTCAGGAAAATTAAATTTTCATGTATCAGGTTACTATCAACAGAGCAAAAAGTAAACAGAATGGGAGAAATATACGCAAATCATCTATCTGGTAAAGGAGAAATATCTGGAATATAGAGGACTGCTAAAGCACAACAACAAACAAAGCAACCTGATTCAAACATGGGCAGCATGGACAGACATTTCTCCAAAGAAGATACACAAACAAGCACAAGAAAAGTGCTTATCACCAATAAGCACATGAAAGGATGTTGAGTATCACTCATCATTAGGGTAATGCACATTAAAATTATGAGATACCACCTCACACCCATTAGATGGCTACTATCCAGAATAAAACAAAACAGAAAATGAAAGAAAAGAAGTGTCGGCAAGGACATGTCGAAATTAGTGTCAGACGTGTACAAGCAAGAAATCAATTAAAACCATCTGCAACACAGAAGATATTCAAATATGTAGTACAGCTAAAATAATTCTTACATTTAACTTTCCCAAGTCACAAGTAAGCACTAGATTTAAATCCAGGCAATCTGCATCTAAGTCTCTGTTCTTACATACTATACTACAGGGTGATGCAAAAGTAGGTTTACAGTTATATGTGAAACATAACTTATTTTTGTACTATTAGTTATGAATTCATGCAAACAACAGCTGCAACAAGGGGTTAATATCCAAAATACATAAAGAACTCATGCAAATCAACATTAAACAATCAAATTAAGAAATGGGCTAAGGACCTGAACAGACACCTCTTCCAAGAAGGCATACAAATGACCAACACATAATATAAAGAGATGTTCAACTTCACTAGCTATTAGGGAAACACAAATCAAAACTATAATGAGATACCACCTCACAGCTGTGAGAATGGCTATTATCAACACGACAGGTAATAAAAAGTGTTGAAGAGGTTGTGGAGGAAAAGAAACCCTCATTCACTGCTGGTGGAAATGTAACTGGTACAGACATTATGGAAAACAGTGTGGAGGTTCCTCAAAAAATGAATAGAGTTACTTACCATATGGCCCAGCAGTCCCTCTTCTGTGTATCTACCCAAAACCCCCCAAAACATTTATTCACAAAGATACATGCACCCCTATATTCATCACAGCATTATTCACAGTGGCCAAGACATGGAGACACCCGATGTGTCCTTTGTCAGATGATTAGATAAAGATGTGATACACATATACTATAGACTACTACTCAGCCATGAGAAAAGATAAAATACTGCCATTGTAACAACATGGAGGGACCTTGCGAATATTATACAAGCAAATTAGGTCAGCCAGAAAAAGCCAAGAACCATATGATTTCACTCCTATGTGAGATATAAAATTGAAAATCATGGACACAGATATGGGGGTTACCATAGGAAAGGGAGTGGGGGTTAGTAAAGAGTAAAGGGAGACAAATATATGGTGACAAAAGAAAATTTAACTTTGGGTGGTGGGTACACAATGCAACACAGAGATTATAGAAATGTACACCTATATGATCCAAGGCTTCCGGTCAAGATGGTAATGTAGGCACACATGGTTCACCGTTTTGCACAAAGACATCAAAATTACATGTAAAATATAGAACAACCATCACTTAGGAATGTCAGAAATAGAGTTGAATGGAAGTCTGACAAATACAGAAGTGAAGAAACCACATCCATTTACACCGGTAGGGGGCACAGACACAGAAAAGGCTGGCCCCACGCACACATGAATAAAGATTCAGAGGGGATAGCCTGTGAGTGAGGAGTCCCAGACCGACACCAGGACCCCCAGCCCAAGATTCCAGTGCAAGAAGATAAATCTCGCCACTTCTGGCTGCAAAAACAAGCAGGGATTGACTTGGTGGAGGAAGCTGCTATAGCACTAAGCAGTTCCTCTTGACGAACCCCCACACAGACCCACCTCCTGAGACTCCCTCCTTCTGAGCTCCAGCACTAAGGTAGTATATACAGGGAGAAACTGAAATGTCTGGCATCTGGGTGAGCAGAGGCCATTGTCTCTTTGCTGAGCCCTCCCCCCACAAAGCCCGTAGGCTGATGCCACATCTAAGACTCCATCAACCTGGCTAACACTATCTGATGCCCCCTTGGAGACCCACAGAGGCTCTACCCCATCCAATTTAAAGACCCACCCAAGCAGCTTTTCCATAAGAATGACTTGGCATGGCTCCTAAATCCTATTAAGCAAGCAACAGTTGGCTTCAGTGAGGTTGGTGGTCAGTGGTCACAGCCAGTTCTTGTAGCTGACTGGCCTGGGTAAACCCCTCCCATTGACCTGCTGACAGCAATTAAGGCTCAAGTACAAGAGGAGGGTGTACTCAGCCTACACAAAAGGCCCACCACTGGCTTGACTGATTAGTAAAGGCTGTGCCACTGGACCCTACAAAACACCTACTACATTAGGCCATTCTACCAAGACACGGAGTCAAAGCAGCTCAACCTAATACATAGAAACACGCACAGGGAGGCTGCCAAAGTGAGGAGACAAAGAAACACAGCCCAAATGAAAGAACAGATCACAACTCCAGAAAAAGACCTTATATGAAATAGAGATAAGAATCTATCACATGTAGAGTTCAAAACAGTGGTTATAAGGATGCTCAAGGAACTTAGTGTGGACCTCAGCAGCATAAGAAAGACTCAGAAATGAAGGATACACTAAATGAAATGCAGAACAATTTACAGAGAAACAACAGTAGAATGAATGAAACCAAGAATTAAACCAACAATCTGGAACGTAAGGAACCAGAATGCAACCATGCAAAGCAGGAAGAAGAAAAAAATCCAAAAAATGAGGACTATAAATAGCTTCTGGGACAAATTTCAGAGGTCCAACATTCGCCTCATAGGAAAACCAAAAAGAGAAAAGAGAAAAGAAAAAGAGAAAAGACAGAGCAAGAAATTAGAAATCTATCTGAAAAAATAGTGAAAGAAAACTTCCCTAATTTTGTGAAGGAACTAAACATTCAAGTCCAGGAAGCACAGAGAGTCCCAATTATGACAGGTGCAAAGAGGCCCACTCCAAGACACATCATTATTAAAAGACCAAAGGGTAAGATAAAGAGAGACACATAAAAACAAGAGTAAAGAAGTTAGTTACCAGAAGGATGCCAGATGGGAAGGGAGAGAGGAAGAATAGGTGAATAGGTGAAAAGGTGAGGGAATTAAGTAGTATAAATAAGTAGTTACAGAATAGCTATAGGTATGAAAAGTACAGTATAGGAAATGAAGTAGCTGAAGAACTTACAACTATGACCTATGGACATTAACAATGGTGGGGGGATTGCCTGAGGGAGTGGGGGTTGCTCAGTGGAGGAGGACAAAGGAAGAAAAATTAAGACAACTGTAATGTCATAATAAAATATACTTTTGTAAAAATTACACGATCCTATTAACCAATATCACCCCAATAAATTTAATTTAAAAATTACTGTATTCATTTCCATATGAATAACTGTAAACCTACTTTTACTCCATCCTGTATATTGCTGACCTCAGATACACAGAAGTATTTGAGAATAGCTAATACCCGATTTGTTTAAGAATGCATATAAAGAGGTAACTCATATACTACCTGAAGTGTAAACTGATACAAACTCTTCAGAGGGAATTTGATTCCATCTATCAATTTTAACTATATACATACCAAACACAACTTTAGGCATTTATCCACCAGAAAAAATTTACATAAGAGTGAAAAAATGTATATGCGATACAAGAGTCAACCTATATTTTATACAGTATTGTCATGTATAACAACCTAGAAACAATCCTAATGCTAATTAACATACATACTAAATTCCCTTATATATAAATGAAATATATCCCTCATTTTAAAGATACTTATACATGAATATACATGGACACTGACGTGTTATAACACATGTAAGAGCTCAAAAAATACCCAACACACTAAAAGAATACCTCTAGAAGATGACATTATGGATACTTTTCATCTTCTATATTATAAATTTCTGCACTTAAATTATAATAACCAGAAAATAAATTAAGGTATCTCTTTTAGCCCTTGGCCTATCAAAAGCCTCTCACTGCTTGTACCATATTCTAAATTTAGCCTTTTGGACTATTCTAAAGTATCTCACTCTATAGACACTTAAAAGACCAACTTACTGGAAATACTACTGGTTTCAATAATTAAGGTCAATAAGATAAGGAAGATGACTCCCAGAGTTTCTGGCTTGGGAATCATTTTCAAAAAAAAGGACAGACAGGATGCAATGTTGATATCAGGTATGTAACAAATCAATCTGTATCTACTACACAGAGTCTCTGCTATTCCGTATTAGACTCAGAACAATTAACTAAATCTTTTGAAGACCCCAGAGATTAACAGGGCACCAAAAGAACCCATTTGCTGCTGCCAGGATCCTTATCTTTTCCTAGAAAACCAAGAGTAAATCTATTCTAGTCACAAAAGATGTTCCAGTATGCCTCTTAAATAAATCACTTGCAAAATCTCCATGGATGGGGAAGTCAAACCAACTTTTTCTAGGCTGGGTGATAGCCTTGTCAAAAAGATTCATTTTTCAATTAGAGGTTTCTTGCATGGGCTCTTAATACAAACAAAACAACTTCTTCACCCAAGGTTCTAGAATTACTTTAAGGTTTGAAATTCCAAGGACATCATTATCAAGAAGATAGACGCATGCTCCAAACTTTGGAATCATGCAAACAATACGACCTCAATATGGCAAAACAGCTCCATCAAAATCACTCCATCATACTAAAATGGAGCTGAGACATTATCTTCACAGGGAACTTACACAATGTGGACAATGAAAGTACTGCTTCTTTCCATTCATGTTTCACATAGTAACCTAGGATTACTGACAAATGAAAGTGTTTTACTATATACTACACTTTAGAATTTTATCCTTCTAGAAATACTTTGAAAATTAACTAGAGGGACTTCTAGCTTTCTGGCTAGAAATGTCTGTCTAATTTCTACCTCATCTCCCTCACCAAAAAAAAAAAGTACAGAAACAAAACTAATTCGCAGTGTCAGAAATAACTTACAAATATGGAAAGGAAAAACACTACTAATAAACCCTGTTACTGGATTATAACTGAAGGTATCACTGTAAGATCACTCTGAATTTATAGAAATATAGATGTAAGTGTGAATGCATACACCTGTGCACATAGTGTACATACATACACTAAGGCGGCCTGGGAGCAGTGATACCCCAAGAGCGATAAAAAGGGATCTCAGGTCAAGATAGAGGCATAGGTAGACATACTGTGCCTCTTCGCACAACCAAAAGTAAGGACAACAAAAATTTAAAAACAAAAAAGCACCCAGAACTGACAGAAAACAACTGTACAGAGTCCAACAACCATTCATCCAGACCGGTAAGAGGAGCAGAGTCAGTGGCCAGCAGAGGGGTGGTGACAGTAAATAGAAGTGGCTGGTGGACCCAGGCATGCAGGCAGCGATTGGCAGACTCCAGGCATGGGTGCAGGCTGGCAATGAGCAGACCCAGTGAGACACGCAAGGCTACTGGCTGACCACAGTCACACATTCGCACGCAGATAAATCAGCGGAAAACAGGCAGTGAGACAGACCATGCAACCCAAGGCCCCAGCACCAGGAAATAAAGTCTAAAAGCACCGAATGAAATAACTTGTGGGGGCTGAGGTGCCAGGAGAGACTCCCAGCCTCACAGGAGAGTTTGTTGGAGAGACTCACAGGATCCCAGAATGTACACAAGCTGACCCACCCAGGAACCAGCACCAGAAGGGCCCAATTTGCTCGTGGGAAGGGGCAGAAGGGACTGAAATCTGAGAGAGGGAGCGCGCGCGCTTGCGCACCCAAAACAAGAGCCATTGCTCCCTCTGTCCCCGCACCCCTACATACAGAGTCACAATCCAGCAACTGGGTTGCCCCACTCTGGTGAACACCTAAGGCTCTGCCCCTCATACATAATAGACACAACCAGACCAAAACATTGTGGCTAAAACGGAAGAACAGATCAAAGTCCCAGAGCCAATATTTTAAGCAACCAAGAGATAGCCAATCTATCAGATGCACAGTTCAAAACACTAGTGATCAGGATGCTCACAGAACTGGTTGATTATGGTCACAAATTAGATGAAAAAATGAAGGCTACACTAAGTGAAAGGAAGGAAAATGCACAGGGAACCAATAGTGATGGAAAGTAAACTGGGACTTGGATCAATGGAATGGACCAGAAGGAAGGAAAACAACCAAACAGAAAAGAAGGAAGAAACAAGAATTCAAAAACACAAGGAGAGGTGTAGGAACCTCTAAGACATCTTTAAACGTTCCAACATCCAAATTATAGGGGTACCAGAAGGGGAAGAGGATGAGCAACACGTGGAAAACTTATCTGAACAATAAAGGAGAACTTGCCCAATCTGGCAAAGAAAATAGACTTCCAGGAAGTCCAGGAAGCTCAGAGAGTCCCAAAGAAGGTGGACCCAAGGAGGAACACACCAAGGCACATCAGAATTACATTAGCCAAGATAAAAATGAAGGAGAGAATCCTAGAAGCAGCAAGAGATAAGGAGATAGTCACCTACAAAGGAGATCCCATCAGATTGTCAGCTGATTTCTCAAAAGACACCTTACAGGCAAGAAGGGGCTGGAAAGAAGTATTCCAAGTCATGAAAGACAAGGACCTACAGCAAAGATTGCTCTATCCAGCAAAGTTTTCATTTAGAATGGAAGGACAGCTAAAGTGCTTCTCAGAGAAGGTCAAGTTCAAGGAGTTCATCATCACCAAGCCCTTACTATATAAATTGTTAAAGGGACTTATCTAAGAAAAAGAAGATAAAAAATATGAACAGTAAAAAGACGGCAAACTCACAGTTATTAACAACCACACCTAAAACAAAAGCAAACCAAGAGGACAGCTAGATCAGGAGCAGAACCATAGAAATGGAGATCACATGGAGGGTTAGCAACAGGGGAGTGGGAGGAGGAGAAGGGGGAAGAAGGTACATAGAATAAGTAGCATAGATGGTAGAGAGAAAATAGACGGGGGAGGGCAAGAGTAGTTTGGGAAATGTAGAAGCTAAAGAACTTATGACACATGGACACAAACTAAAGGGGGGAATGTGGGTGGGAGGGGGTGTTCAGGGTAGAAGGGGATGAAGGGTGAAAATGGGACAACTGTGATAGAGTAATCAATAAAATATATATTTTTAAAAAGAGCAATAAGCCCTGGCTGGTGTAGCTCAGTGGATTGAGCGCGGGCCTGTGAACCAGACGATCGCGGTTCGATTCCCAGTCAGGGCACATGCCTGGGTTGCAAACCGGTTCCTTGTAGGCCAACTCCCAGCAGGGGATGCACAAAAGGCAACCATACATTGATGTTTCTCTCCCTCTCTCCTTCCCCTCTAAAAATAAATAAATAAATAAAATCTTAAAAAAAAAAAAAAAGAGCAATAAACAAGAAGTGCCCAGATCTTGGCTCTGAAGTACCATTCTCCACTAAAAATAACTGGAACAAGTTTGAAGGTAAGTCTGGGCCATCATCTTGTGCTAGATATAGGAAGTGCTGAAAAAAAGAAGAGCTATGTCAAAAAGAAAACAAACCAGCCAGAAGTGGTGGCTAAATCAAGAACGACTTCATGCCCTAGCCAGTGTGGCTCAGTTGGTTGGAGTGTGATCCAGTAACCATAGGGCTTGCAGGTTCCATTCCTGGTCAGGGCATATACCTAGGTTGCCGGTTTAATCCCTGGTCTGGGCACGTATGGGAGGAAACCAATTAATTCTTCTCTCTTGCATTGATATTTCTCTCTTTACCTTCCTCTCTCTCGAACAGCACTAACAGGGAAAATGTCCTCAGATGAGGATTTAAAAAAAACCAATTTCATCAAAGTAAATGATAATGGAGTATAATCCATGAATATAATGAGTCAGTAAGTGTATAAATGTAAATAAATGAATAAATTAAAAGTTTGATGTGGAACAAAGTATTTGTAGTTTATACTGCAAAGAACTTCAAAGAACCTAAACTAAAAATATTTAATTACAAATAAGGAAAGATTACTTTTACACAGGAGTTGTCTAGCAGTTACAACCCTTAATCACATAATCAATGACTACCAGCAATGGAACAACTTAAACTATCTACAACATAATATGACGCAAAGAGAAGAACGCAGTATCACTTCCAAGACAACCCTACAAGAGATCTAATCATACAAACCTAATTAGAAAAATCTAGTAACAGATCTAAGCATAAGAATATCTGAGAAATGCAAATTAAGGGATATTCTACAAAACAACTTTATGTGTAATCTTCCAAAGTGTCAAGACCCTGAAACTAAAGACAGAAATTGTTCCAGATTAAAGAAGTTTAAAGAAGACCAAAAATAAATGATAACTAAAGGTAATACATGATTCTAAACTGGATCCTTTTAAAGACTGGGACAACTGGTGAAATTTAAATGTTAGCAATGTATTCTTGTTAGCATCCTAATTTTGATGGTTATGAGGTCATTACGTACAAGAATGTTTTTGTTTGCAGGAAATAAACATTAAATACTAGGGAGTAATAGGGCATTGGGTGTGCAACTGTAAGATGATTCAGGAACAAAAAAGTTCTTTGTATTATGCTCTCAACTTTTGTGTATATTTGCTCCAAACTTTAAAATATGAAAAAAGAATCACCAAAAAAAACCCCAAACAAACCCTTATAGCAGTACTAAAAACCAAGGAGGGGCATATCTACAGGTGAGAACAGAAAGGAATTTGTAGAGAATACAAAGTGGATTGGGAGGAAATGACAATAAAATACAACACATCTGAGGATCCAGATACACAAAGCAAGCATAAAGTGGGATCTCCGAAAGAAGAGTAAGTTGACAAGTGTCTCCCAATCCTTTTTTTGACAAGAAGGATTGGGAGAAGTGTGTCCTGGGCAGTCGGCCAGGTAATAAAACCAGAGAATAGCTGCCATGGTTATTAAGGCCTCCAACCAGCACAGCTCTCTATACTGGAGGAGATCTGACACTTGGGCAGTGTAACTGTGAAAAAGGGAGAATACTATGTCCTGAGAAACAGGAAACATGTATAAGAGGACAAGCAACCCACATACCCTAGAAGAGAAAACCATTAGCTGAATAAACCAATGCCAAAGCCAAAAGAAATGGGATTCACTTGCCTTGGGGAAACACACTTAAATGATCAATATGGTATGGTGTGAACTATAACATAAAACTTTAACCACACACAAAAAAATCTAACATTTGAAGAAAAACCAAAACCATGATAGATACCTTAATAAGACCAAATCTCCTATACTGTTAATAGAGGAAACGACATGTAAAATAATAAAATCAACTCCTATGAAAAAGCAAGAGCACTTAGAAACTCTACCCACCTGCCCCGCCCCAAGGTAGGAAAAAAAAACCCTGAAGACCAAATTAGCTAAAAGACCAAGCCTCTAGACTTCCCTGAATGTGACACCAGAAGACCTCCCCCACCAAAAAAAATCAAAAGAAGTAATGAAAGCCCCATAAATCCCCAATATCCACTTATTTCTCCAAGTGTGGTATATGGGCTCTGGAAGTCTAAGACCACTTTCAANAAAAAGCAAGAGTACTTAGAAACTCTACCCACCTGCCCCGCCCCAAGGTAGGAAAAAAAAACCCCTGAAGACCAAATTAGCTAAAAGACCAAGCCTCTAGACTTCCCTGAATGTGACACCAGGAGACCTCCCCCACCAAAAAAAATCAAAAGAAGTAATGAAAGCCCCATAAATCCCCAATATCCACTTATTTCTCCAAGTGTGGTATATGGGCTCTGGAAGTCCAAGACCATTTTCAAGGAGTCTTCAAAGTCAAAACTGGTGACTTCCGCCAAGATGGAGGCACAGGTAGAAACACTGTGCCTTCTCCCACAACCAAGTTTGAATACAACAAAGGTTTGGAGACCAAAGACACAGCCAAAGAACAGAAAACTGAATTATATGGAAGTCCGACCACAGCTAACCATTCAACCGGGACGGTAAGAGGGGCAGAGCCAACAGAGGAGCAGGGTCGGGCAGGAAAGATCCTCAGACCTAGGTGCGCAAGTGGCCCGGACCCAGTCAGGGTGTGGGGCAGACTGACCTCGGTCGCACATTCGCGCACAGTGAGACGGACCACGCAGGCCCCAGGGGGCGAGGGCTGACAGTGGTGGCATACTCGAGTGCAGTGGGACAAAACGCACGGGCCCCCAGTGACGGTGGCAGCTGCAGCAGGAGGTGGCAGACGGGACACCATTGCTCCTCGTTGACCCCGCCCCCACATACAGCATCACAACCCATCGACTTAGTTGCCCTGCTCTGGTGAAGACCTAGGGGCTCCGATCCTGCTCCTTAACAGGCAGGAACAGCCCAAAAGATGGCGCAAGAAGAACTCAAAGTCCCAGCGCCAATAACTCTAAGCGACCAAGAAATTGCCAGCCTCATAGAAGCACAATTCAAGACACTTTATCAGGATGCTCACAGAACTGGCTGATTATAGTCACAAATTAGAGGAACATATGAAGGCTAAACTAATTGAAATGAAGGGAGATGTCCAGGAAACCAATAGCAATGGAAAGGAAACTGGGACTCAAATCAATGGAATGGACCAGAAGGAAGAACAAAACATCCAACCAGAAAGGAATGAAGAAATGAGAATTCAACAAAATGAGGAGAGGCTTAGGAACCTCCAGGACATCTTTAAACGTTCCAACATCCAAATTATAGGGGTACCAGAAGGGGGAAAGAAACAGCCACGAGTGGAAAACTTATTTGAACAAATAATAAAGGAGAACTTCCCCAGTCTGGCAACGGACATAGACTTCCAGGAAATCCAGGAAGCTCAGAGAGTCCCAAAGAAGTTGGACCCAAGAAGGAACACACCAAGGCACATCATAATTACATTAGCCAAGATTAAAATGAAGGAGACAATCCTAGAAGCAGCAAGAGATAAGGGGACAGTCACCTACAAAGGAGTACCCATCAGACTGTCAGTGGATTTCTCAAAAGACACCTTACAGGCAAGAAGGGGCTG